>NW_027518440.1:0-300000 GCF_051622035.1 Arctopsyche grandis
GGTAAGCGAGTTTTGTGTATATTTTTGCATTGTCGAATTCTTTTATTTCGGTGATAGTAGGGCTAGGTTGGGTTAGGTTTGGTGAGGTAAGCGAGTTTTGTGTATATTTTTGCGATGTCAAATTCTTTGATTTCGGTGATAGTTAGGCTAGGTTGGGTTAGGTTTGGTGAGGTAAGCAAATTTGGGGTTAATTTTTAAAATGTCGAATTCTTTGATTTCGGTGATGGTTAGGTTAGGTTGGGTTAGAATTAGTGAGGTAAGCGAGTTTTGTGTATCCTTTTGCAATCTCGAATTCTTTGATTTCGGTGATGGTTAGGTTAGGTTGGGTTAGTTTTGGTGAGTAAAGCGAGTTTTGTTTAAATTTCAAAATCTCGAATTCTTTGATTTCGGTGATGGTTAGGTTAGGTTGGCTTAGGTTTTGTGAGAAAAGCGGGTTTTGTGTATATTTTTGCAATGTCGAATTCTTTGATTTCAGTGACGGTTAGGTTGGGTTGGGTTAGGTTTGGAGAGGTTAGCGAGTTTTGTGAAAATCTTACAATCTCGAACTCTTTGATTTCGGTGACGGTTAGGTTGGGTTGGGTTAAGTTTGGTGAGGTTAGCGAGTTTTGTGTATATTTTTGCAATGTCGAATTCTTTGATTTCGGTGACTGTTAGGTTGGGTTGGGTTAGGTTTGGTGAGGTTAGCGAGTTTTGTGTATATTTTTGCATTGTCGAATTCTTTTATTTCGGTGATAGTAGGGCTAGGTTGGGTTAGGTTTGGTGAGGTTAGCGAGTTTTGTGTATATTTTTGCAATGTCGAATTCTTTGACTTCGGTGATAGTTAGGCTTGGTTGGGTTAGGTTTGGTGAGGTAAGCGAGTTTTGTGTATATTTTTGCGATGTTCAATTCTTTGATTTCGGTGATAGTTAGGCTAGGTTGGGTAAGGTTTGGTGAGGAAAGCGAGTTTTGTGTTCATTTTTAAAATGTCGAATTCTTTGATTTCGGTGATGGTTAGGTTAGGTTGGGTTAGGTTTAGTGAGGTAAGCGAGTTTTGTGTATATTTTTGCAATGTCGAATTCTTTGATTTCGGTGACGGTTAGGTTGGGTTGGGTTAAGTTTGGTGAGGTTAGCGAGTTTTGTGTATATTTTTGCATTGTCGAATTCTTTGACTTCGGTGAAAGTTAAGCTTGGTTAGGTTAGGTTTGGTGAGGTAAGCGAGTTTTGTGTATATTTTTGCATTGTCGAATTCTTTTATTTCGGTGATAGTAGGGCTAGGTTGGGTTAGGTTTGGTGAGGTTAGCGAGTTTTGTGTATATTTTTGCGATGTCGAATTCTTTGATTTCGGTGATAGTTAGGTTAGGTTGGGTTAGTTTTGGTGAGTAAAGCGAGTTTTGTTTAAATTTTAAAATCTCGAATTCTTTGATTTCGGTGATGGTTAGGTTAGGTTGGGTTAGGTTTTGTGAGAAAAGCGGGTTTTGTGTATATTTTTGCATTGTCGAATTCTTTGTTTTCGGTGATAGTAAGGCTAGGTTGGGTTAGGTTTGGTGAGGTTAGCGAGTTTTGTGTATATTTTTGCATTGTCGAATTCTTTTATTTCGGTGATAGTGAGGCTAGGTTGGGTTAGGTTTGGTGAGGTTTGCGAGTTTTGTGTATATTTTTGCGATGTCGAATTCTTTGATTTCGGTGATAGTTAGGCTAGGTTGGGTTAGGTTTGGTGAGGTTAGCGAGTTTTGTGTTTATTTTTGCAATGTCGAATTCTTTGATTTCGGTGATGGTAAGGTTAGGTTGGGTTAGATTTGGTGAGGTAAGCGGGTTTTGTGTATATTTTTAAAATGTCGAATTCTTTGATTTCGGTGATGGTTAGGTTAGGTTGGGTTAGGTTTAGTGAGGTAAGCGAGTTTTGTGTATATTTTTGCATTGTCGAATTCTTTGATTTCGGTGACGGTTAGGTTGGGTTGGGTTAGGTTTGGTGAGGTTAGCGAGTTTTGTGAAAATCTTACAATCTCGAACTCTTTGATTTCGGTGACGGTTAGGTTGGGTTGGGTTAAGTTTGGTGAGGTTAGCGAGTTTTTTGTATATTTTTGCATTGTCGAATTCTTTGACTTCGGTGATAGTTAGGCTTGGTTGGGTTAGGTTTGGTGAGGTAAGCGAGTTTTGTGTATATTTTTGCATTGTCGAATTCTTTTATTTCGGTTATAGTAGGGCTAGGTTGGGTTAGGTTTTGTGAGGTTAGCGAGTTTTGTGTATATTTTTGCGATGTCGAATTCTTTGATTTCGGTGACGGTTAGGTTGGGTTGGGTTAAGTTTGGTGAGGTTAGCGAGTTTTGTGTATATTTTTGCATTGTCGAATTCTTTGACTTCTGTGCTAGTTAGGCTTGGTTGGGTTAGGTTTCGTGAGGTAAGCGAGTTTTGTGTATATTTTTGCATTGTCGAATTCTTTTATTTCGGTGATAGTAGGGCTAGGTTGGGTTAGGTTTGGTGAGGTTTGCGAGTTTTGTGTATATTTTTGCGATGTCGAATTCTTTGATTTCGGTGATAGTTAGGTTAGGTTGGGTTAGTTTTGGTGAGTAAAGCGAGTTTTGTTTAAATTTTAAAATCTCGAATTCTTTGATTTCGGTGATGGTTAGGTTAGGTTGGGTTAGGTTTTGTGAGAAAAGCGGGTTTTGTGTATATTTTTGCATTGTCGAATTCTTTGTTTTCGGTGATAGTAAGGCTAGGTTGGGTTAGGTTTGGTGAGGTTAGCGAGTTTTGTGTATATTTTTGCATTGTCGAATTCTTTTATTTCGGTGATAGTGAGGCTAGGTTGGGTTAGGTTTGGTGAGGTTAGCGAGTTTTGTGTTTATTTTTGCAATGTCGAATTCTTTGATTTCGGTGATGGTTAGGTTAGGTTGGGTTAGATTTGGTGAGGTAAGCGGGTTTTGTGTATATTTTTGCGATGTCGAATTCTTTGATTTCGGTGATAGTTAGGCTAGGTCGGGTTAGGTTTGGTGAGGTAAGCGAGTTTTGTGTTTATTTTTAAAATGTCGAATTCTTTGATTTCGGTGATGGTTAGGTTAGGTTGGGTTAGGTTTAGTGAGGTAAGCGAGTTTTGTGTATATTTTTGCAATGTCGAATTCTTTGATTTCGGTGATGGTTAGGTTAGGTTGGGTTAGTTTTGGTGAGTAAAGCGAGTTTTGTTTAAATTTTAAAATCTCGAATTCTTTGATTTCGGTGATGGTTAGGTTAGGTTGGGTTAGGTTTTGTGAGAAAAGCGGGTTTTGTGTATATTTTTGCATTGTCGAATTCTTTGACTTCGGTAATAGTTAGGCTTGGTTGGGTTAGGTTTGGTGAGGTAAGCGAGTTTTGTGTATATTTTTGCATTGTCGAATTCTTTTATTTCGGTGATAGAAGGGCTAGGTTGGGTTAGGTTTGGTGAGGTTAGCGAGTTTTGTGTATATTTTTGCATTGTCGAATTCTTTTATTTCGGTGATAGTGAGGCTAGGTTGGGTTAGGTTTGGTGAGGTAAACGAGTTTTGTGTTTATTTTTAAAATGTCGAATTCTTTGATTTCGGTGATGGTTAGGTTAGGTTGGGTTAGATTTGGTGAGGTAAGCGGGTTTTGTGTATATTTTTGCGATGTCGAATTCTTTGATTTCGGTGATAGTTAGGCTAGGTCGGGTTAGGTTTGGTGAGGTAAGCGAGTTTTGTGTTTATTTTTAAAATGTCGAATTCTTTGATTATGGTGATGGTTAGGTTAGGTTGGGTTAGGTTTAGTGAGGTAAGCGAGTTTTGTGTATATTTTTGCAATGTCGAATTCTTTGATTTCGGTGACTGTTAGGATGGGTTGGGTTAGGTTTGGTGAGGTTAGCGAGTTTTGTGAAAATCTTACAATCTCGAACTCTTTGATTTCGGTGACGGTTAGGTTGGGTTGGGTTAAGTTTGGTGAGGTTAGCGAGTTTTGTGTATATTTTTGCATTGTCGAATTCTTTGACTTCGGTAATAGTTAGGCTTGGTTGGGTTAGGTTTGGTGAGGTAAGCGAGTTTTGTGTATATTTTTGCGATGTCGAATTCTTTGATTTCGGTGATAGTTAGGCTAGGTCGGGTAAGGTTTGGTGAGGTAAGCGAGTTTTGTGTTTATTTTTAAAATGTCGAATTCTTTGATTTCGGTGATGGTTAGGTTAGGTTGGGTTAGTTTTGGTGAGTAAAGCGAGTTTTGTTTAAGTTTTAAAATCTCGAATTCTTTGATTTCGGTGATGGTTAGGTTAGGTTGGGTTAGGATTTGTGAGAAAAGCGGGTTTTGTGTATATTTTTGCATTGTCGAATTCTTTGTTTTCGGTGATAGTAAGGCTAGGTTGGGTTAGGTTTGGTGAGATAAGCGAGTTTTGTGTATATTTTTGCATTGTCGAATTCTTTTATTTCGGTGATAGTGAGGCTAGGTTGGGTTAGGTTTGGTGAGGTTAGCGAGTTTTGTGTTTATTTTTGCAATGTCGAATTCTTTGATTTCGGTGATGGTTAGGTTAGAATGGGTTAGATTTGGTGAGGTAAGCGGGTTTAGTGTTTATTTTTGCGATGTCGAATTCTTTGATTTCGGTGATAGTTAGGCTAGGTCGGGTTAGGTTTGGTGATGTAAGCGAGTTTTGTGTTTATTTTTAAAATGTCGAATTCTTTAATTTCGGTGATGGTTAGGTTAGGTTGGGTTAGGTTTAGTGAGGTAAGCGAGTTTTGTGTATATTTTTGCAATGTCGACTTCTTTGATTTCGGTGATGGTTAGGTTAGGTTGGGTTAGTTTTGGTGAGTAAAGCGAGTTTTGTTTTAATTTTAAAATCTCGAATTCTTTGATTTCGGTGATGGTTAGGTTAAGTTGGGTTAGGTTTTGTGAGAAAAGCGGGTTTTGTGTATATTTTTGCATTGTCGAATTCTTTGTTTTCGGTGATAGTAAGGCTAGGTTGGGTTAGGTTTGGTGAGGTTAGCGAGTTTTGTGTATATTTTTGCATTGTCGAATTCTTTTATTTCGGTGGTAGTGAGGCTAGGTTGGGTTAGGTTTGGTGAGGTTAGCGAGTTTTGTGTTTATTTTTGCAATGTCGAATTCTTTGATTTCGGTGATGGTTAGGTTAGGTTGGGTTAGATTTGGTGAGGTAAGCGGGTTTTGTGTATATTTTTGCGATGTCGAATTCTTTGATTTCGGTGATAGTTAGGCTAGGTCGGGTTAGGTTTGGTGAGGTAAGCGAGTTTTGTGTATATTTTTGCAATGTCGACTTCTTTGATTTCGGTGATGGTTAGGTTAGGTTGGGTTAGTTTTGGTGAGTAAAGCGAGTTTTGTTTTAATTTTAAAATCTCGAATTCTTTGATTTCGGTGATGGTTAGGTTAGGTTGGGTAAGGTTTTGTGAGAAAAGCGGGTTTTGTGTATATTTTTGCATTGTCGAATTCTTTGTTTTCGGTGATAGTAAGGCTAGGTTGGGTTAGGTTTGGTGAGGTTAGCGAGTTTTGTGTTTATTTTTGCAATGTCGAATTCTTTGATTTCGGTGATGGTTAGGTTAGGTTGGGTTAGATTTGGTGAGGTAAGCGGGTTTTGTGTATATTTTTGCGATGTCGAATTCTTTGATTTCGGTGATAGTTAGGCTAGGTCGGGTTAGGTTTGGTGAGGTAAGCGAGTTTTGTGTTTATTTTTAAAATGTCGAATTCTTTGATTTCGGTGATGGTTAGGTTAGGTTGGGTTAGGTTTAGTGAGGTAAGCGAGTTTTGTGTATATTTTTGCAATGTCGAATTCTTTGATTTCGGTGATGGTTAGGTTAGGTTGGGTTAGTTTTGGTGAGTAAAGCGAGTTTTGTTTAAATTTTAAAATCTCGAATTCTTTGATTTCGGTGATGGTTAGGTTAGGTTGGGTTAGGTTTTGTGAGAAAAGCGGGTTTTGTGTATATTTTTGCATTGTCGAATTCTTTGTTTTCGGTGATAGTAAGGCTAGGTTGGGTTAGGTTTGGTGAGGTTAGCGAGTTTTGTGTATATTTTTGCATTGTCGAATTCTTTTATTTCGGTGATAGTGAGGCTAGGTTGGGTTAGGTTTGGTGAGGTAAGCGAGTTTTGTGTTTATTTTTGCAATGTCGAATTCTTTGATTTCGGTGATGGTTAGGTTAGGTTGGGTTAGGTTTTGTGAGAAAAGCGGGTTTTGTGTATATTTTTGCATTGTCGAATTCTTTGTTTTCGGTGATAGTGAGGCTAGGTTGGGTTAGGTTTGGTGAGGTTAGCGAGTTTTGTGAAAATCTTACAATCTCGAACTCTTTGATTTCGGTGACGGTTAGGTTGGGTTGGGTTAAGTTTGGTGAGGTTAGCGAGTTTTGTGTATATTTTTGCATTGTCGAATTCTTTGACTTCGGTAATAGTTAGGCTTGGTTGGGTTAGGTTTGGTGAGGTAAGCGAGTTTTGTGTATATTTTTGCGATGTCAAATTCTTTGATTTCGGTGATAGTTAGGCTAGGTCGGGTAAGGTTTGGTGAGGTAAGCGAGTTTTGTGTTTATTTTTAAAATGTCGAATTCTTTGATTTCGGTGATGGTTAGGTTAGGTTGGGTTAGGTTTAGTGAGGTAAGCGAGTTTTGTGTATATTTTTGCAATGTCGAATTCTTTGATTTCGGTGATGGTTAGGTTAGGTTGGGTTAGTTTTGGTAAGTAAAGCGAGTTTTGTTTAAATTTTAAAATCTCGAATTCTTTGATTTCGGTGATGGTTAGGTTAGGTTGGGTTAGGTTTTGTGAGAAAAGCGGGTTTTTTGTATATTTTTGCATTGTCGAATTCTTTGTTTTCGGTGATAGTAAGGCTAGGTTGGGTTAAGTTTGGTGAGATTAGCGAGTTTTGTGTATATTTTTGCATTGTCGAATTCTTTTATTTCGGTGATAGTGAGGCTAGGTTGGGTTAGGTTTGGTGAGGTTAGCGAGTTTTGTGTTTATTTTTGCAATGTCGAATTCTTTGATTTCGGTGATGGTTAGGTTAGAATGGGTTAGATTTGGTGAGGTAAGCGGGTTTTGTGTTTATTTTTGCGATGTCGATTTCTTTGATTTCGGTGATAGTTAGGCTAGGTCGGGTTAGGTTTGGTGATGTAAGCGAGTTTTGTGTTTATTTTTAAAATGTCGAATTCTTTAATTTCGGTGATGGTTAGGTAAGGTTGGGTTAGGTTTAGTGAGGTAAGCGAGTTTTGTGTATATTTTTGCAATGTCGACTTCTTTGATTTCGGTGATGGTTAGGTTAGGTTGGGTTAGTTTTGGTGAGTAAAGCGAGTTTTGTTTTAATTTTAAAATCTCGAATTCTTTGATTTCGGTGATGGTTAGGTTAGGTTGGGTTAGGTTTTGTGAGAAAAGCGGGTTTTGTGTATATTTTTGCATTGTCGAATTCTTTGTTTTCGGTGATAGTAAGGCTAGGTTGGGTTAGGTTTGGTGAGATAAGCGAGTTTTGTGTATATTTTTGCATTGTCGAATTCTTTTCTTTCGGTGATAGTGAGGCTAGGTTGGGTTAGGTTTGGTGAGGTTAGCGAGTTTTGTGTTTATTTTTGCAATGTCGAATTCTTTGATTTCGGTGATGGTTAGGTTAGGTTGGGTTAGGTTTTGTGAGAAAAGCGGGTTTTGTGTATATTTTTGCATTGTCAAATTCTTTGTTTTCGGTGATAGTGAGGCTAGGTTGGGTTAGGTTTGGTGAGGTTAGCGAGTTTTGTGAAAATCTTACAATCTCGAACTCTTTGATTTCGGTGACGGTTAGGTTGGGTTGGGTTAAGTTTTGTGAGGTTAGCGAGTTTTGTGTATATTTTTGCATTGTCGAATTCTTTGACTTCGGTAATAGTTAGGCTTGGTTGGGTTAGGTTTGGTGAGGTAAGCGAGTTTTGTGTATATTTTTGCGATGTCAAATTCTTTGATTTCGGTGATAGTTAGGCTAGGTCGGGTTAGGTTTGGTGAGGTAAGCGAGTTTTGTGTTTATTTTTAAAATGTCGAATTCTTTGATTTCGGTGATGGTTAGGTTAGGTTGGGTTAGGTTTAGTGAGGTAAGCGAGTTTTGTGTATATTTTTGCAATGTCGAATTCTTTGATTTCGGTGATGGTTAGGTTAGGTTGGGTTAGTTTTGGTAAGTAAAGCGAGTTTTGTTTAAATTTTAAAATCTCGAATTCTTTGATTTCGGTGATGGTTAGGTTAGGTTGGGTTAGGTTTTGTGAGAAAAGCGGGTTTTTTGTATATTTTTGCATTGTCGAATTCTTTGTTTTCGGTGATAGTAAGGCTAGGTTGGGTTAAGTTTGGTGAGATTAGCGAGTTTTGTGTATATTTTTGCATTGTCGAATTCTTTTATTTCGGTGATAGTGAGGCTAGGTTGGGTTAGGTTTGGTGAGGTAAGCGAGTTTTGTGTTTATTTTTGCAATGTCGAATTCTTTGATTTCGGTGATGGTTAGGTTAGAATGGGTTAGATTTGGTGAGGTAAGCGGGTTTTGTGTTTATTTTTGCGATGTCGAATTCTTTGATTTCGGTGATAGTTAGGCTAGGTCGGGTTAGGTTTGGTGATGTAAGCGAGTTTTGTGTTTATTTTTAAAATGTCGAATTCTTTAATTTCGGTGATGGTTAGGTAAGGTTGGGTTAGGTTTAGTGAGGTAAGCGAGTTTTGTGTATATTTTTGCAATGTCGACTTCTTTGATTTCGGTGATGGTTAGGTTAGGTTGGGTTAGTTTTGGTGAGTAAAGCGAGTTTTGTTTTAATTTTAAAATCTCGAATTCTTTGATTTCGGTGATGGTTAGGTTAGGTTGGGTTAGGTTTTGTGAGAAAAGCGGGTTTTGTGTATATTTTTGCATTGTCGAATTCTTTGTTTTCGGTGATAGTAAGGCTAGGTTGGGTTAGGTTTGGTGAGATTAGCGAGTTTTGTGTATATTTTTGCATTGTCGAATTCTTTTCTTTCGGTGATAGTGAGGCTAGGTTGGGTTAGGTTTGGTGAGGTTAGCGAGTTTTGTGTTTATTTTTGCAATGTCGAATTCTTTGATTTCGGTGATGGTTAGGTTAGGTTGGGTTAGATTTGGTGAGGTAAGCGGGTTTTGTGTATATTTTTGCGATGTCGAATTCTTTGATTTCGGTGATAGTTAGGCTAGGTCGGGTTAGGTTTGGTGAGGTAAGCGAGTTTTGTGTTTATTTTTAAAATGTCGAATTCTTTGATTTCGGTGATGGTTAGGTTAGGTTGGGTTAGGTTTAGTGAGGTAAGCGAGTTTTGTGTATATTTTTGCAATGTCGAATTCTTTGATTTCGGTGATGGTTAGGTTAGGTTGGGTTAGTTTTGGTGAGTAAAGCGAGTTTTGTTTAAATTTTAAAATCTCGAATTCTTTGATTTCGGTGATGGTTAGGTTAGGTTGGGTTAGGTTTTGTGAGAAAAGCGGGTTTTGTGTATATTTTTGCATTGTCGAATTCTTTGTTTTCGGTGATAGTAAGGCTAGGTTGGGTTAGGTTTGGTGAGGTTAGCGAGTTTTGTGTATATTTTTGCATTGTCGAATTCTTTTATTTCGGTGATAGTGAGGCTAGGTTAGGTTAGGTTTGGTGAGGTTAGCGAGTTTTGTGTTTATTTTTGCAATGTCGAATTCTTTGATTTCGGTGATGGTTAGGTTAGGTTGGGTTAGATTTGGTGAGGTAAGCGGGTTTTGTGTATATTTTTGCGATGTCGAATTCTTTGATTTCGGTGATAGTTAGGCTAGGTCGGGTTAGGTTTGGTGAGGTAAGCGAGTTTTGTGTATATTTTTGCAATGTCGACTTCTTTGATTTCGGTGATGGTTAGGTTAGGTTGGGTTAGTTTTGGTGAGTAAAGCGAGTTTTGTTTTAATTTTAAAATCTCGAATTCTTTGATTTCGGTGATGGTTAGGTTAGGTTGGGTAAGGTTTTGTGAGAAAAGCGGGTTTTGTGTATATTTTTGCATTGTCGAATTCTTTGTTTTCGGTGATAGTAAGGCTAGGTTGGGTTAGGTTTGGTGAGGTTAGCGAGTTTTGTGTTTATTTTTGCAATGTCGAATTCTTTGATTTCGGTGATGGTTAGGTTAGGTTGGGTTAGATTTGGTGAGGTAAGCGGGTTTTGTGTATATTTTTGCGATGTCGAATTCTTTGATTTCGGTGATAGTTAGGCTAGGTCGGGTTAGGTTTGGTGAGGTAAGCGAGTTTTGTGTTTATTTTTAAAATGTCGAATTCTTTGATTTCGGTGATGGTTAGGTTAGGTTGGGTTAGGTTTAGTGAGGTAAGCGAGTTTTGTGTATATTTTTGCAATGTCGAATTCTTTGATTTCGGTGATGGTTAGGTTAGGTTGGGTTAGATTTGGTGAGGTAAGCGGGTTTTGTGTATATTTTTGCGATGTCGAATTCTTTGATTTCGGTGATAGTTAGGCTAGGTCGGGTTAGGTTTGGTGAGGTAAGCGAGTTTTGTGTTTATTTTTAAAATGTCGAATTCTTTGATTTCGGTGATGGTTAGGTTAGGTTGGGTTAGGTTTAGTGAGGTAAGCGAGTTTTGTGTATATTTTTGCAATGTCGAATTCTTTGATTTCGGTGATGGTTAGGTTAGGTTGGGTTAGTTTTGGTGAGTAAAGCGAGTTTTGTTTAAATTTTAAAATCTCGAATTCTTTGATTTCGGTGATGGTTAGGTTAGGTTGGGTTAGGTTTTGTGAGAAAAGCGGGTTTTGTGTATATTTTTGCATTGTCGAATTCTTTGTTTTCGGTGATAGTAAGGCTAGGTTGGGTTAGGTTTGGTGAGGTTAGCGAGTTTTGTGTATATTTTTGCATTGTCGAATTCTTTTATTTCGGTGATAGTGAGGCTAGGTTGGGTTAGGTTTGGTGAGGTAAGCGAGTTTTGTGTTTATTTTTGCAATGTCGAATTCTTTGATTTCGGTGATGGTTAGGTTAGGTTGGGTTAGGTTTTGTGAGAAAAGCGGGTTTTGTGTATATTTTTGCATTGTCGAATTCTTTGTTTTCGGTGATAGTGAGGCTAGGTTGGGTTAGGTTTGGTGAGGTTAGCGAGTTTTGTGAAAATCTTACAATCTCGAACTCTTTGATTTCGGTGACGGTTAGGTTGGGTTGGGTTAAGTTTGGTGAGGTTAGCGAGTTTTGTGTATATTTTTGCATTGTCGAATTCTTTGACTTCGGTAATAGTTAGGCTTGGTTGGGTTAGGTTTGGTGAGGTATGCGAGTTTTGTGTATATTTTTGCGATGTCGAATTCTTTGATTTCGGTGATAGTTAGGCTAGGTCGGGTAAGGTTTGGTGAGGTAAGCGAGTTTTGTGTTTATTTTTAAAATGTCGAATTCTTTGATTTCGGTGATGGTTAGGTTAGGTTGGGTTAGTTTTGGTGAGTAAAGCGAGTTTTGTTTAAGTTTTAAAATCTCGAATTCTTTGATTTCGGTGATGGTTAGGTTAGGTTGGGTTAGGATTTGTGAGAAAAGCGGGTTTTGTGTATATTTTTGCATTGTCGAATTCTTTGTTTTCGGTGATAGTAAGGCTAGGTTGGGTTAGGTTTGGTGAGATTAGCGAGTTTTGTGTATATTTTTGCATTGTCGAATTCTTTTATTTCGGTGATAGTAGGGCTAGGTTGGGTTAGGTTTGGTGAGGTTAGCGAGTTTTGTGTATATTTTTGCGATGTCGAATTCTTTGATTTCGGTGATAGTTAGGTTAGGTTGGGTTAGTTTTGGTGAGTAAAGCGAGTTTTGTTTAAATTTTAAAATCTCGAATTCTTTGATTTCGGTGATGGTTAGGTTAGGTTGGGTTAGGTTTTGTGAGAAAAGCGGGTTTTGTGTATATTTTTGCATTGTCGAATTCTTTGTTTTCGGTGATAGTAAGGCTAGGTTGGGTTAGGTTTGGTGAGGTTAGCGAGTTTTGTGTATATTTTTGCATTGTCGAATTCTTTTATTTCGGTGATAGTGAGGCTAGGTTGGGTTAGGTTTGGTGAGGTTAGCGAGTTTTGTGTTTATTTTTGCAATGTCGAATTCTTTGATTTCGGTGATGGTTAGGTTAGGTTGGGTTAGATTTGGTGAGGTAAGCGGGTTTTGTGTATATTTTTGCGATGTCGAATTCTTTGATTTCGGTGATAGTTAGGCTAGGTCGGGTTAGGTTTGGTGAGGTAAGCGAGTTTTGTGTTTATTTTTAAAATGTCGAATTCTTTGATTTCGGTGATGGTTAGGTTAGGTTGGGTTAGGTTTAGTGAGGTAAGCGAGTTTTGTGTATATTTTTGCAATGTCGAATTCTTTGATTTCGGTGATGGTTAGGTTAGGTTGGGTTAGTTTTGGTGAGTAAAGCGAGTTTTGTTTAAATTTTAAAATCTCGAATTCTTTGATTTCGGTGATGGTTAGGTTAGGTTGGGTTAGGTTTTGTGAGAAAAGCGGGTTTTGTGTATATTTTTGCATTGTCGAATTCTTTGACTTCGGTAATAGTTAGGCTTGGTTGGGTTAGGTTTGGTGAGGTAAGCGAGTTTTGTGTATATTTTTGCATTGTCGAATTCTTTTATTTCGGTGATAGAAGGGCTAGGTTGGGTTAGGTTTGGTGAGGTTAGCGAGTTTTGTGTATATTTTTGCATTGTCGAATTCTTTTATTTCGGTGATAGTGAGGCTAGGTTGGGTTAGGTTTGGTGAGGTAAACGAGTTTTGTGTTTATTTTTAAAATGTCGAATTCTTTGATTTCGGTGATGGTTAGGTTAGGTTGGGTTAGATTTGGTGAGGTAAGCGGGTTTTGTGTATATTTTTGCGATGTCGAATTCTTTGATTTCGGTGATAGTTAGGCTAGGTCGGGTTAGGTTTGGTGAGGTAAGCGAGTTTTGTGTTTATTTTTAAAATGTCGAATTCTTTGATTATGGTGATGGTTAGGTTAGGTTGGGTTAGGTTTAGTGAGGTAAGCGAGTTTTGTGTATATTTTTGCAATGTCGAATTCTTTGATTTCGGTGACTGTTAGGATGGGTTGGGTTAGGTTTGGTGAGGTTAGCGAGTTTTGTGAAAATCTTACAATCTCGAACTCTTTGATTTCGGTGACGGTTAGGTTGGGTTGGGTTAAGTTTGGTGAGGTTAGCGAGTTTTGTGTATATTTTTGCATTGTCGAATTCTTTGACTTCGGTAATAGTTAGGCTTGGTTGGGTTAGGTTTGGTGAGGTAAGCGAGTTTTGTGTATATTTTTGCGATGTCGAATTCTTTGATTTCGGTGATAGTTAGGCTAGGTCGGGTAAGGTTTGGTGAGGTAAGCGAGTTTTGTGTTTATTTTTAAAATGTCGAATTCTTTGATTTCGGTGATGGTTAGGTTAGGTTGGGTTAGTTTTGGTGAGTAAAGCGAGTTTTGTTTAAGTTTTAAAATCTCGAATTCTTTGATTTCGGTGATGGTTAGGTTAGGTTGGGTTAGGATTTGTGAGAAAAGCGGGTTTTGTGTATATTTTTGCATTGTCGAATTCTTTGTTTTCGGTGATAGTAAGGCTAGGTTGGGTTAGGTTTGGTGAGATTAGCGAGTTTTGTGTATATTTTTGCATTGTCGAATTCTTTTATTTCGGTGATAGTGAGGCTAGGTTGGGTTAGGTTTGGTGAGGTTAGCGAGTTTTGTGTTTATTTTTGCAATGTCGAATTCTTTGATTTCGGTGATGGTTAGGTTAGAATGGGTTAGATTTGGTGAGGTAAGCGGGTTTTGTGTTTATTTTTGCGATGTCGAATTCTTTGATTTCGGTGATAGTTAGGCTAGGTCGGGTTAGGTTTGGTGATGTAAGCGAGTTTTGTGTTTATTTTTAAAATGTCGAATTCTTTAATTTCGGTGATGGTTAGGTTAGGTTGGGTTAGGTTTAGTGAGGTAAGCGAGTTTTGTGTATATTTTTGCAATGTCGACTTCTTTGATTTCGGTGATGGTTAGGTTAGGTTGGGTTAGTTTTGGTGAGTAAAGCGAGTTTTGTTTTAATTTTAAAATCTCGAATTCTTTGATTTCGGTGATGGTTAGGTTAGGTTGGGTTAGGTTTTGTGAGAAAAGCGGGTTTTGTGTATATTTTTGCATTGTCGAATTCTTTGTTTTCGGTGATAGTAAGGCTAGGTTGGGTTAGGTTTGGTGAGGTTAGCGAGTTTTGTGTATATTTTTGCATTGTCGAATTCTTTTATTTCGGTGGTAGTGAGGCTAGGTTGGGTTAGGTTTGGTGAGGTTAGCGAGTTTTGTGTTTATTTTTGCAATGTCGAATTCTTTGATTTCGGTGATGGTTAGGTTAGGTTGGGTTAGATTTGGTGAGGTAAGCGGGTTTTGTGTATATTTTTGCGATGTCGAATTCTTTGATTTCGGTGATAGTTAGGCTAGGTCGGGTTAGGTTTGGTGAGGTAAGCGAGTTTTGTGTATATTTTTGCAATGTCGACTTCTTTGATTTCGGTGATGGTTAGGTTAGGTTGGGTTAGTTTTGGTGAGTAAAGCGAGTTTTGTTTTAATTTTAAAATCTCGAATTCTTTGATTTCGGTGATGGTTAGGTTAGGTTGGGTAAGGTTTTGTGAGAAAAGCGGGTTTTGTGTATATTTTTGCATTGTCGAATTCTTTGTTTTCGGTGATAGTAAGGCTAGGTTGGGTTAGGTTTGGTGAGGTTAGCGAGTTTTGTGTTTATTTTTGCAATGTCGAATTCTTTGATTTCGGTGATGGTTAGGTTAGGTTGGGTTAGATTTGGTGAGGTAAGCGGGTTTTGTGTATATTTTTGCGATGTCGAATTCTTTGATTTCGGTGATAGTTAGGCTAGGTCGGGTTAGGTTTGGTGAGGTAAGCGAGTTTTGTGTTTATTTTTAAAATGTCGAATTCTTTGATTTCGGTGATGGTTAGGTTAGGTTGGGTTAGGTTTAGTGAGGTAAGCGAGTTTTGTGTATATTTTTGCAATGTCGAATTCTTTGATTTCGGTGATGGTTAGGTTAGGTTGGGTTAGTTTTGGTGAGTAAAGCGAGTTTTGTTTAAATTTTAAAATCTCGAATTCTTTGATTTCGGTGATGGTTAGGTTAGGTTGGGTTAGGTTTTGTGAGAAAAGCGGGTTTTGTGTATATTTTTGCATTGTCGAATTCTTTGTTTTCGGTGATAGTAAGGCTAGGTTGGGTTAGGTTTGGTGAGGTTAGCGAGTTTTGTGTATATTTTTGCATTGTCGAATTCTTTTATTTCGGTGATAGTGAGGCTAGGTTGGGTTAGGTTTGGTGAGGTAAGCGAGTTTTGTGTTTATTTTTGCAATGTCGAATTCTTTGATTTCGGTGATGGTTAGGTTAGGTTGGGTTAGGTTTTGTGAGAAAAGCGGGTTTTGTGTATATTTTTGCATTGTCGAATTCTTTGTTTTCGGTGATAGTGAGGCTAGGTTGGGTTAGGTTTGGTGAGGTTAGCGAGTTTTGTGAAAATCTTACAATCTCGAACTCTTTGATTTCGGTGACGGTTAGGTTGGGTTGGGTTAAGTTTGGTGAGGTTAGCGAGTTTTGTGTATATTTTTGCATTGTCGAATTCTTTGACTTCGGTAATAGTTAGGCTTGGTTGGGTTAGGTTTGGTGAGGTAAGCGAGTTTTGTGTATATTTTTGCGATGTCGAATTCTTTGATTTCGGTGATAGTTAGGCTAGGTCGGGTAAGGTTTGGTGAGGTAAGCGAGTTTTGTGTTTATTTTTAAAATGTCGAATTCTTTGATTTCGGTGATGGTTAGGTTAGGTTGGGTTAGGTTTAGTGAGGTAAGCGAGTTTTGTGTATATTTTTGCATGACGAATTCTTTGATTTCGGTGATGGTTAGGTTAGGTTGGGTTAGTTTTGGTAAGTAAAGCGAGTTTTGTTTAAATTTTAAAATCTCGAATTCTTTGATTTCGGTGATGGTTAGGTTAGGTTGGGTTAGGTTTTGTGAGAAAAGCGGGTTTTTTGTATATTTTTGCATTGTCGAATTCTTTGTTTTCGGTGATAGTAAGGCTAGGTTGGGTTAAGTTTGGTGAGATTAGCGAGTTTTGTGTATATTTTTGCATTGTCGAATTCTTTTATTTCGGTGATAGTGAGGCTAGGTTGGGTTAGGTTTGGTGAGGTTAGCGAGTTTTGTGTTTATTTTTGCAATGTCGAATTCTTTGATTTCGGTGATGGTTAGGTTAGAATGGGTTAGATTTGGTGAGGTAAGCGGGTTTTGTGTTTATTTTTGCGATGTCGAATTCTTTGATTTCGGTGATAGTTAGGCTAGGTCGGGTTAGGTTTGGTGATGTAAGCGAGTTTTGTGTTTATTTTTAAAATGTCGAATTCTTTAATTTCGGTGATGGTTAGGTAAGGTTGGGTTAGGTTTAGTGAGGTAAGCGAGTTTTGTGTATATTTTTGCAATGTCGACTTCTTTGATTTCGGTGATGGTTAGGTTAGGTTGGGTTAGTTTTGGTGAGTAAAGCGAGTTTTGTTTTAATTTTAAAATCTCGAATTCTTTGATTTCGGTGATGGTTAGGTTAGGTTGGGTTAGGTTTTGTGAGAAAAGCGGGATTTGTGTATATTTTTGCATTGTCGAATTCTTTGTTTTCGGTGATAGTAAGGCTAGGTTGGGTTAGGTTTGGTGAGATTAGCGAGTTTTGTGTATATTTTTGCATTGTCGAATTCTTTTCTTTCGGTGATAGTGAGGCTAGGTTGGGTTAGGTTTGGTGAGGTTAGCGAGTTTTGTGTTTATTTTTGCAATGTCGAATTCTTTGATTTCGGTGATGGTTAGGTTAGGTTGGGTTAGATTTGGTGAGGTAAGCGGGTTTTGTGTATATTTTTGCGATGTCGAATTCTTTGATTTCGGTGATAGTTAGGCTAGGTCGGGTTAGGTTTGGTGAGGTAAGCGAGTTTTGTGTTTATTTTTAAAATGTCGAATTCTTTGATTTCGGTGATGGTTAGGTTAGGTTGGGTTAGGTTTAGTGAGGTAAGCGAGTTTTGTGTATATTTTTGCAATGTCGAATTCTTTGATTTCGGTGATGGTTAGGTTAGGTTGGGTTAGTTTTGGTGAGTAAAGCGAGTTTTGTTTAAATTTTAAAATCTCGAATTCTTTGATTTCGGTGATGGTTAGGTTAGGTTGGGTTAGGTTTTGTGAGAAAAGCGGGTTTTGTGTATATTTTTGCATTGTCGAATTCTTTGTTTTCGGTGATAGTAAGGCTAGGTTGGGTTAGGTTTGGTGAGGTTAGCGAGTTTTGTGTATATTTTTGCATTGTCGAATTCTTTTATTTCGGTGATAGTGAGGCTAGGTTAGGTTAGGTTTGGTGAGGTTAGCGAGTTTTGTGTTTATTTTTGCAATGTCGAATTCTTTGATTTCGGTGATGGTTAGGTTAGGTTGGGTTAGATTTGGTGAGGTAAGCGGGTTTTGTGTATATTTTTGCGATGTCGAATTCTTTGATTTCGGTGATAGTTAGGCTAGGTCGGGTTAGGTTTGGTGAGGTAAGCGAGTTTTGTGTTTATTTTTAAAATGTCGAATTCTTTGATTTCGGTGATGGTTAGGTTAGGTTGGGTTAGGTTTAGTGAGGTAAGCGAGTTTTGTGTATATTTTTGCAATGTCGAATTCTTTGATTTCGGTGATGGTTAGGTTAGGTTGGGTTAGGTTTTGTGAGAAAAGCGGGTTTTGTGTATATTTTTGCATTGTCGAATTCTTTGTTTTCGGTGATAGTGAGGCTAGGTTGGGTTAGGTCTGGTGAGGTAAGCGAGTATTGTGAAAATCTTACAATCTCGAACTCTTTGATTTCGGTGACGGTTAGGTTGGGTTGGGTTAAGTTTGGTGAGGTTAGCGAGTTTTGTGTATATTTTTGCATTGTCGAATTCTTTGACTTCGGTAATAGTTAGGCTTGGTTGGGTTAGGTTTGGTGAGGTAAGCGAGTTTTGTGTATATTTTTGCGATGTCGAATTCTTTGATTTCGGTGATAGTTAGGCTAGGTCGGGTAAGGTTTGGTGAGGTAAGCGAGTTTTGTGTTTATTTTTAAAATGTCGAATTCTTTGATTTCGGTGATGGTTAGGTTAGGTTGGGTTAGGTTTAGTGAGGTAAGCGAGTTTTGTGTATATTTTTGCAATGTCGAATTCTTTGATTTCGGTGATGGTTAGGTTAGGTTGGGTTAGTTTTGGTGAGTAAAGCGAGTTTTGTTTAAATTTTAAAATCTCGAATTCTTTGATTTCGGTGATGGTTAGGTTAGGTTGGGTTAGATTTTGTGAGAAAAGCGGGTTTTGTGTATATTTTTGCATTGTCGAATTCTTTGTTTTCGGTGATAGTAAGGCTAGGTTGGGTTAGGTTTGGTGAGGTTAGCGAGTTTTGTGTATATTTTTGCATTGTCGAATTCTTTTATTTCGGTGATAGTGAGGCTAGGTTGGGTTAGGTTTGGTGAGGTTAGCGAGTTTTGTGTTTATTTTTGCAATGTCGAATTCTTTGATTTCGGTGATGGTTAGGTTAGGTTGGGTTAGATTTGGTGAGGAAAGCGGGTTTTGTGTTTATTTTTGCGATGTCGAATTCTTTGATTTCGGTGATAGTAAGGCTAGGTTGGGTTAGGTTTGGTGAGGTTAGCGAGTTTTGTGTATATTTTTGCATTGTCGAATTCTTTTATTTCGGTGATAGTGAGGCTAGGTTGGGTTAGGTTTGGTGAGGTTAGCGAGTTTTGTGTTTATTTTTGCAATGTCGAATTCTTTGATTTCGGTGATGGTTAGGTTAGGTTGGGTTAGATTTGGTGAGGAAGGCGGGTTTTGTGTTTATTTTTGCGATGTCGAATTCTTTGATTTCGGTGATAGTTAGGCTAGGTCGGGTTAGGTTTGGTGAGGTAAGCGAGTTTTGTGTTTATTTTTAAAATGTCGAATTCTTTAATTTCGGTGATGGTTAGGTTAGGTTGGGTTAGGTTTAGTGAGGTAAGCGAGTTTTGTGTATATTTTTGCAATGTCGACTTCTTTGATTTCGGTGATGGTTAGGTTAGGTTGGGTTAGTTTTGGTGAGTAAAGCGAGTTTTGTTTAAATTTTAAAATCTCGAATTCTTTGATTTCGGTGATGGTTAGGTTAGGTTGGGTTAGGTTTTGTGAGAAAAGCGGGTTTTGTGTATATTTTTGCATTGTCGAATTCTTTGTTTTCGGTGATAGTAAGGCTAGGTTGGGTTAGGTTTGGTGAGGTTAGCGTGTTTTGTGTATATTTTTGCATTGTCGAATTCTTTTCTTTCGGTGATAGTGAGGCTAGGTTGGGTTAGGTTTGGTGAGGTGAGCGAGTTTTGTGTTTATTTTTGCAATGTCGAATTCTTTGATTTCGGTGATGGTTAGGTTAGAATGGGTTAGATTTGGTGAGGAAGGCGGGTTTTGTGTTTATTTTTGCGATGTCGAATTCTTTGATTTCGGTGATAGTTAGGCTAGGTCGGGTTAGGTTTGGTGAGGTAAGCGAGTTTTGTGTTTATTTTTAAAATGTCGAATTCTTTAATTTCGGTGATGGTTAGGTTAGGTTGGGTTAGGTTTAGTGAGGTAAGCGAGTTTTGTGTATATTTTTGCAATGTCGAATTCTTTGATTTCGGTGATGGTTAGGTTAGGTTGGGTTAGTTTTGGTGAGTAAAGCGAGTTTTGTTTAAATTTTAAAATCTCGAATTCTTTGATTTCGGTGATGGTTAGGTTAGGTTGGGTTAGATTTTGTGAGAAAAGCGGGTTTTGTGTATATTTTTGCATTGTCGAATTCTTTGTTTTCGGTGATAGTAAGGCTAGGTTGGGTTAGGTTTGGTGAGGTTAGCGAGTTTTGTGTATATTTTTGCATTGTCGAATTCTTTTATTTCGGTGATAGTGAGGCTAGGTTGGGTTAGGTTTGGTGAGGTTAGCGAGTTTTGTGTTTATTTTTGCAATGTCGAATTCTTTGATTTCGGTGATGGTTAGGTTAGGTTGGGTTAGATTTGGTGAGGAAAGCGGGTTTTGTGTTTATTTTTGCGATGTCGAATTCTTTGATTTCGGTGATAGTAAGGCTAGGTTGGGTTAGGTTTGGTGAGGTTAGCGAGTTTTGTGTATATTTTTGCATTGTCGAATTCTTTTATTTCGGTGATAGTGAGGCTAGGTTGGGTTAGGTTTGGTGAGGTTAGCGAGTTTTGTGTTTATTTTTGCAATGTCGAATTCTTTGATTTCGGTGATGGTTAGGTTAGGTTGGGTTAGATTTGGTGAGGAAGGCGGGTTTTGTGTTTATTTTTGCGATGTCGAATTCTTTGATTTCGGTGATAGTTAGGCTAGGTCGGGTTAGGTTTGGTGAGGTAAGCGAGTTTTGTGTTTATTTTTAAAATGTCGAATTCTTTAATTTCGGTGATGGTTAGGTTAGGTTGGGTTAGGTTTAGTGAGGTAAGCGAGTTTTGTGTATATTTTTGCAATGTCGACTTCTTTGATTTCGGTGATGGTTAGGTTAGGTTGGGTTAGTTTTGGTGAGTAAAGCGAGTTTTGTTTAAATTTTAAAATCTCGAATTCTTTGATTTCGGTGATGGTTAGGTTAGGTTGGGTTAGGTTTTGTGAGAAAAGCGGGTTTTGTGTATATTTTTGCATTGTCGAATTCTTTGTTTTCGGTGATAGTAAGGCTAGGTTGGGTTAGGTTTGGTGAGGTTAGCGTGTTTTGTGTATATTTTTGCATTGTCGAATTCTTTTCTTTCGGTGATAGTGAGGCTAGGTTGGGTTAGGTTTGGTGAGGTGAGCGAGTTTTGTGTTTATTTTTGCAATGTCGAATTCTTTGATTTCGGTGATGGTTAGGTTAGAATGGGTTAGATTTGGTGAGGTAAGCGGGTTTTGTGTTTATTTTTGCGATGTCGAATTCTTTGATTTCGGTGATAGTTAGGCTAGGTCGGGTTAGGTTTGGTGATGTAAGCGAGTTTTGTGTTTATTTTTAAAATGTCGAATTCTTTAATTTCGGTGATGGTTAGGTAAGGTTGGGTTAGGTTTAGTGAGGTAAGCGAGTTTTGTGTATATTTTTGCAATGTCGACTTCTTTGATTTCGGTGATGGTTAGGTTAGGTTGGGTTAGTTTTGGTGAGTAAAGCGAGTTTTGTTTTAATTTTAAAATCTCGAATTCTTTGATTTCGGTGATGGTTAGGTTAGGTTGGGTTAGGTTTTGTGAGAAAAGCGGGTTTTGTGTATATTTTTGCATTGTCGAATTCTTTGTTTTCGGTGATAGTAAGGCTAGGTTGGGTTAGGTTTGGTGAGATTAGCGAGTTTTGTGTATATTTTTGCATTGTCGAATTCTTTTCTTTCGGTGATAGTGAGGCTAGGTTGGGTTAGGTTTGGTGAGGTTAGCGAGTTTTGTGTTTATTTTTGCAATGTCGAATTCTTTGATTTCGGTGATGGTTAGGTTAGGTTGGGTTAGATTTGGTGAGGTAAGCGGGTTTTGTGTATATTTTTGCGATGTCGAATTCTTTGATTTCGGTGATAGTTAGGCTAGGTCGGGTTAGGTTTGGTGAGGTAAGCGAGTTTTGTGTTTATTTTTAAAATGTCGAATTCTTTGATTTCGGTGATGGTTAGGTTAGGTTGGGTTAGATTTGGTGAGGAAGGCGGGTTTTGTGTTTATTTTTGCGATGTCGAATTCTTTGATTTCGGTGATAGTTAGGCTAGGTCGGGTTAGGTTTGGTGAGGTAAGCGAGTTTTGTGTTTATTTTTAAAATGTCGAATTCTTTAATTTCGGTGATGGTTAGGTTAGGTTGGGTTAGGTTTAGTGAGGTAAGCGAGTTTTGTGTATATTTTTGCAATGTCGACTTCTTTGATTTCGGTGATGGTTAGGTTAGGTTGGGTTAGTTTTGGTGAGTAAAGCGAGTTTTGTTTAAATTTTTAAATCTCGAATTCTTTGATTTCGGTGATGGTTAGGTTAGGTTGGGTTAGGTTTTGTGAGAAAAGCGGGTTTTGTGTATATTTTTGCATTGTCGAATTCTTTGTTTTCGGTGATAGTAAGGCTAGGTTGGGTTAGGTTTGGTGAGGTTAGCGTGTTTTGTGTATATTTTTGCATTGTCGAATTCTTTTCTTTCGGTGATAGTGAGGCTAGGTTGGGTTAGGTTTGGTGAGGTTAGCGAGTTTTGTGTTTATTTTTGCAATGTCGAATTCTTTGATTTCGGTGATGGTTAGGTTAGAATGGGTTAGATTTGGTGAGGTAAGCGGGTTTTGTGTTTATTTTTGCGATGTCGAATTCTTTGATTTCGGTGATAGTTAGGCTAGGTCGGGTTAGGTTTGGTGATGTAAGCGAGTTTTGTGTTTATTTTTAAAATGTCGAATTCTTTAATTTCGGTGATGGTTAGGTAAGGTTGGGTTAGGTTTAGTGAGGTAAGCGAGTTTTGTGTATATTTTTGCAATGTCGACTTCTTTGATTTCGGTGATGGTTAGGTTAGGTTGGGTTAGTTTTGGTGAGTAAAGCGAGTTTTGTTTTAATTTTGAAATCTCGAATTCTTTGATTTCGGTGATGGTTAGGTTAGGTTGGGTTAGGTTTTGTGAGAAAAGCGGGTTTTGTGTATATTTTTGCATTGTCGAATTCTTTGTTTTCGGTGATAGTAAGGCTAGGTTGGGTTAGGTTTGGTGAGATTAGCGAGTTTTGTGTATATTTTTGCATTGTCGAATTCTTTTCTTTCGGTGATAGTGAGGCTAGGTTGGGTTAGGTTTGGTGAGGTTAGCGAGTTTTGTGTTTATTTTTGCAATGTCGAATTCTTTGATTTCGGTGATGGTTAGGTTAGGTTGGGTTAGATTTGGTGAGGTAAGCGGGTTTTGTGTATATTTTTGCGATGTCGAATTCTTTGATTTCGGTGATAGTTAGGCTAGGTCGGGTTAGGTTTGGTGAGGTAAGCGAGTTTTGTGTTTATTTTTAAAATGTCGAATTCTTTGATTTCGGTGATGGTTAGGTTAGGTTGGGTTAGGTTTAGTGAGGTAAGCGAGTTTTGTGTATATTTTTGCAATGTCGAATTCTTTGATTTCGGTGATGGTTAGGTTAGGTTGGGTTAGTTTTGGTGAGTAAAGCGAGTTTTGTTTAAATTTTAAAATCTCGAATTCTTTGATTTCGGTGATGGTTAGGTTAGGTTGGGTTAGGTTTTGTGAGAAAAGCGGGTTTTGTGTATATTTTTGCATTGTCGATATCTTTGTTTTCGGTGATAGTAAGGCTAGGTTGGGTTAGGTTTGGTGAGGTTAGCGAGTTTTGTGTATATTTTTGCATTGTCGAATTCTTTTATTTCGGTGATAGTGAGGCTAGGTTGGGTTAGGTTTGGTGAGGTTAGCGAGTTTTGTGTTTATTTTTGCAATGTCGAATTCTTTGATTTCGGTGATGGTTAGGTTAGGTTGGGTTAGATTTGGTGAGGAAAGCGGGTTTTGTGTTTATTTTTGCGATGTCGAATTCTTTGATTTCGGTGATAGTAAGGCTAGGTTGGGTTAGGTTTGGTGAGGTTAGCGAGTTTTGTGTATATTTTTGCATTGTCGAATTCTTTTATTTCGGTGATAGTGAGGCTAGGTTGGGTTAGGTTTGGTGAGGTTAGCGAGTTTTGTGTTTATTTTTGCAATGTCGAATTCTTTGATTTCGGTGATGGTTAGGTTAGGTTGGGTTAGATTTGGTGAGGAAGGCGGGTTTTGTGTTTATTTTTGCGATGTCGAATTCTTTGATTTCGGTGATAGTTAGGCTAGGTCGGGTTAGGTTTGGTGAGGTAAGCGAGTTTTGTGTTTATTTTTAAAATGTCGAATTCTTTAATTTCGGTGATGGTTAGGTTAGGTTGGGTTAGGTTTAGTGAGGTAAGCGAGTTTTGTGTATATTTTTGCAATGTCGACTTCTTTGATTTCGGTGATGGTTAGGTTAGGTTGGGTTAGTTTTGGTGAGTAAAGCGAGTTTTGTTTAAATTTTAAAATCTCGAATTCTTTGATTTCGGTGATGGTTAGGTTAGGTTGGGTTAGGTTTTGTGAGAAAAGCGGGTTTTGTGTATATTTTTGCATTGTCGAATTCTTTGTTTTCGGTGATAGTAAGGCTAGGTTGGGTTAGGTTTGGTGAGGTTAGCGTGTTTTGTGTATATTTTTGCATTGTCGAATTCTTTTCTTTCGGTGATAGTGAGGCTAGGTTGGGTTAGGTTTGGTGAGGTTAGCGAGTTTTGTGTTTATTTTTGCAATGTCGAATTCTTTGATTTCGGTGATGGTTAGGTTAGAATGGGTTAGATTTGGTGAGGTAAGCGGGTTTTGTGTTTATTTTTGCGATGTCGAATTCTTTGATTTCGGTGATAGTTAGGCTAGGTCGGGTTAGGTTTGGTGATGTAAGCGAGTTTTGTGTTTATTTTTAAAATGTCGAATTCTTTAATTTCGGTGATGGTTAGGTAAGGTTGGGTTAGGTTTAGTGAGGTAAGCGAGTTTTGTGTATATTTTTGCAATGTCGACTTCTTTGATTTCGGTGATGGTTAGGTTAGGTTGGGTTAGTTTTGGTGAGTAAAGCGAGTTTTGTTTTAATTTTAAAATCTCGAATTCTTTGATTTCGGTGATGGTTAGGTTAGGTTGGGTTAGGTTTTGTGAGAAAAGCGGGTTTTGTGTATATTTTTGCATTGTCGAATTCTTTGTTTTCGGTGATAGTAAGGCTAGGTTGGGTTAGGTTTGGTGAGATAAGCGAGTTTTGTGTATATTTTTGCATTGTCGAATTCTTTTCTTTCGGTGATAGTGAGGCTAGGTTGGGTTAGGTTTGGTGAGGTTAGCGAGTTTTGTGTTTATTTTTGCAATGTCGAATTCTTTGATTTCGGTGATGGTTAGGTTAGGTTGGGTTAGATTTGGTGAGGTAAGCGGGTTTTGTGTATATTTTTGCGATGTCGAATTCTTTGATTTCGGTGATAGTTAGGCTAGGTCGGGTTAGGTTTGGTGAGGTAAGCGAGTTTTGTGTTTATTTTTAAAATGTCGAATTCTTTGATTTCGGTGATGGTTAGGTTAGGTTGGGTTAGGTTTAGTGAGGTAAGCGAGTTTTGTGTATATTTTTGCAATGTCGAATTCTTTGATTTCGGTGATGGTTAGGTTAGGTTGGGTTAGTTTTGGTGAGTAAAGCGAGTTTTGTTTAAATTTTAAAATCTCGAATTCTTTGATTTCGGTGATGGTTAGGTTAGGTTGGGTTAGGTTTTGTGAGAAAAGCGGGTTTTGTGTATATTTTTGCATTGTCGAATTCTTTGACTTCGGTAATAGTTAGGCTTGGTTGGGTTAGGTTTAGTGAGGTAAGCGAGTTTTGTGTATATTTTTGCATTGTCGAATTCTTTTATTTCGGTGATAGAAGGGCTAGGTTGGGTTAGGTTTGGTGAGGTTAGCGAGTTTTGTGTATATTTTTGCATTGTCGAATTCTTTTATTTCGGTGATAGTGAGGCTAGGTTGGGTTAGGTTTGGTGAGGTAAACGAGTTTTGTGTTTATTTTTAAAATGTCGAATTCTTTGATTTCGGTGATGGTTAGGTTAGGTTGGGTTAGATTTGGTGAGGTAAGCGGGTTTTGTGTATATTTTTGCGATGTCGAATTCTTTGATTTCGGTGATAGTTAGGCTAGGTCGGGTTAGGTTTGGTGAGGTAAGCGAGTTTTGTGTTTATTTTTAAAATGTCGAATTCTTTGATTATGGTGATGGTTAGGTTAGGTTGGGTTAGGTTTAGTGAGGTAAGCGAGTTTTGTGTATATTTTTGCAATGTCGAATTCTTTGATTTCGGTGACTGTTAGGATGGGTTGGGTTAGGTTTGGTGAGGTTAGCGAGTTTTGTGAAAATCTTACAATCTCGAACTCTTTGATTTCGGTGACGGTTAGGTTGGGTTGGGTTAAGTTTGGTGAGGTTAGCGAGTTTTGTGTATATTTTTGCATTGTCGAATTCTTTGACTTCGGTAATAGTTAGGCTTGGTTGGGTTAGGTTTGGTGAGGTAAGCGAGTTTTGTGTATATTTTTGCGATGTCGAATTCTTTGATTTCGGTGATAGTTAGGCTAGGTCGGGTAAGGTTTGGTGAGGTAAGCGAGTTTTGTGTTTATTTTTAAAATGTCGAATTCTTTGATTTCGGTGATGGTTAGGTTAGGTTGGGTTAGTTTTGGTGAGTAAAGCGAGTTTTGTTTAAGTTTTAAAATCTCGAATTCTTTGATTTCGGTGATGGTTAGGTTAGGTTGGGTTAGGATTTGTGAGAAAAGCGGGTTTTGTGTATATTTTTGCATTGTCGAATTCTTTGTTTTCGGTGATAGTAAGGCTAGGTTGGGTTAGGTTTGGTGAGATTAGCGAGTTTTGTGTATATTTTTGCATTGTCGAATTCTTTTATTTCGGTGATAGTGAGGCTAGGTTGGGTTAGGTTTGGTGAGGTTAGCGAGTTTTGTGTTTATTTTTGCAATGTCGAATTCTTTGATTTCGGTGATGGTTAGGTTAGAATGGGTTAGATTTGGTGAGGTAAGCGGGTTTTGTTTTTATTTTTGCGATGTCGAATTCTTTGATTTCGGTGATAGTTAGGCTAGGTCGGGTTAGGTTTGGTGATGTAAGCGAGTTTTGTGTTTATTTTTAAAATGTCGAATTCTTTAATTTCGGTGATGGTTAGGTTAGGTTGGGTTAGGTTTAGTGAGGTAAGCGAGTTTTGTGTATATTTTTGCAATGTCGACTTCTTTGATTTCGGTGATGGTAAGGTTAGGTTGGGTTAGTTTTGGTGAGTAAAGCGAGTTTTGTTTTAATTTTAAAATCTCGAATTCTTTGATTTCGGTGATGGTTAGGTTAGGTTGGGTTAGGTTTTGTGAGAAAAGCGGGTTTTGTGTATATTTTTGCATTGTCGAATTCTTTGTTTTCGGTGATAGTAAGGCTAGGTTGGGTTAGGTTTGGTGAGGTTAGCGAGTTTTGTGTATATTTTTGCATTGTCGAATTCTTTTATTTCGGTGGTAGTGAGGCTAGGTTGGGTTAGGTTTGGTGAGGTTAGCGAGTTTTGTGTTTATTTTTGCAATGTCGAATTCTTTGATTTCGGTGATGGTTAGGTTAGGTTGGGTTAGATTTGGTGAGGTAAGCGGGTTTTGTGTATATTTTTGCGATGTCGAATTCTTTGATTTCGGTGATAGTTAGGCTAGGTCGGGTTAGGTTTGGTGAGGTAAGCGAGTTTTGTGTATATTTTTGCAATGTCGACTTCTTTGATTTCGGTGATGGTTAGGTTAGGTTGGGTTAGTTTTGGTGAGTAAAGCGAGTTTTGTTTTAATTTTAAAATCTCGAATTCTTTGATTTCGGTGATGGTTAGGTTAGGTTGGGTAAGGTTTTGTGAGAAAAGCGGGTTTTGTGTATATTTTTGCATTGTCGAATTCTTTGTTTTCGGTGATAGTAAGGCTAGGTTGGGTTAGGTTTGGTGAGGTTAGCGAGTTTTGTGTTTATTTTTGCAATGTCGAATTCTTTGATTTCGGTGATGGTTAGGTTAGGTTGGGTTAGATTTGGTGAGGTAAGCGGGTTTTGTGTATATTTTTGCGATGTCGAATTCTTTGATTTCGGTGATAGTTAGGCTAGGTCGGGTTAGGTTTGGTGAGGTAAGCGAGTTTTGTGTTTATTTTTAAAATGTCGAATTCTTTGATTTCGGTGATGGTTAGGTTAGGTTGGGTTAGGTTTAGTGAGGTAAGCGAGTTTTGTGTATATTTTTGCAATGTCGAATTCTTTGATTTCGGTGATGGTTAGGTTAGGTTGGGTTAGTTTTGGTGAGTAAAGCGAGTTTTGTTTAAATTTTAAAATCTCGAATTCTTTGATTTCGGTGATGGTTAGGTTAGGTTGGGTTAGGTTTTGTGAGAAAAGCGGGTTTTGTGTATATTTTTGCATTGTCGAATTCTTTGTTTTCGGTGATAGTAAGGCTAGGTTGGGTTAGGTTTGGTGAGGTTAGCGAGTTTTGTGTATATTTTTGCATTGTCGAATTCTTTTATTTCGGTGATAGTGAGGCTAGGTTGGGTTAGGTTTGGTGAGGTTAGCGAGTTTTGTGTTTATTTTTGCAATGTCGAATTCTTTGATTTCGGTGATGGTTAGGTTAGGTTGGGTTAGGTTTTGTGAGAAAAGCGGGTTTTGTGTATATTTTTGCATTGTCGAATTCTTTGTTTTCGGTGATAGTGAGGCTAGGTTGGGTTAGGTTTGGTGAGGTTAGCGAGTTTTGTGAAAATCTTACAATCTCGAACTCTTTGATTTCGGTGACGGTTAGGTTGGGTTGGGTTAAGTTTGGTGAGGTTAGCGAGTTTTGTGTATATTTTTGCATTGTCGAATTCTTTGACTTCGGTAATAGTTAGGCTTGGTTGGGTTAGGTTTGGTGAGGTAAGCGAGTTTTGTGTATATTTTTGCGATGTCGAATTCTTTGATTTCGGTGATAGTTAGGCTAGGTCGGGTAAGGTTTGGTGAGGTAAGCGAGTTTTGTGTTTATTTTTAAAATGTCGAATTCTTTGATTTCGGTGATGGTTAGGTTAGGTTGGGTTAGGTTTAGTGAGGTAAGCGAGTTTTGTGTATATTTTTGCAATGTCGAATTCTTTGATTTCGGTGATGGTTAGGTTAGGTTGGGTTAGTTTTGGTAAGTAAAGCGAGTTTTGTTTAAATTTTAAAATCTCGAATTCTTTGATTTCGGTGATGGTTAGGTTAGGTTGGGTTAGGTTTTGTGAGAAAAGCGGGTTTTTTGTATATTTTTGCATTGTCGAATTCTTTGTTTTCGGTGATAGTAAGGCTAGGTTGGGTTAGGTTTGGTGAGATTAGCGAGTTTTGTGTATATTTTTGCATTGTCGAATTCTTTTCTTTCGGTGATAGTGAGGCTAGGTTGGGTTAGGTTTGGTGAGGTTAGCGAGTTTTGTGTTTATTTTTGCAATGTCGAATTCTTTGATTTCGGTGATGGTTAGGTTAGAATGGGTTAGATTTGGTGAGGTAAGCGGGTTTTGTGTTTATTTTTGCGATGTCGAATTCTTTGATTTCGGTGATAGTTAGGCTAGGTCGGGTTAGGTTTGGTGATGTAAGCGAGTTTTGTGTTTATTTTTAAAATGTCGAATTCTTTAATTTCGGTGATGGTTAGGTAAGGTTGGGTTAGGTTTAGTGAGGTAAGCGAGTTTTGTGTATATTTTTGCAATGTCGACTTCTTTGATTTCGGTGATGGTTAGGTTAGGTTGGGTTAGTTTTGGTGAGTAAAGCGAGTTTTGTTTTAATTTTAAAATCTCGAATTCTTTGATTTCGGTGATGGTAAGGTTAGGTTGGGTTAGGTTTTGTGAGAAAAGCGGGTTTTGTGTATATTTTTGCATTGTCGAATTCTTTGTTTTCGGTGATAGTAAGGCTAGGTTGGGTTAGGTTTGGTGAGATTAGCGAGTTTTGTGTATATTTTTGCATTGTCGAATTCTTTTCTTTCGGTGATAGTGAGGCTAGGTTGGGTTAGGTTTGGTGAGGTTAGCGAGTTTTGTGTTTATTTTTGCAATGTCGAATTCTTTGATTTCGGTGATGGTTAGGTTAGGTTGGGTTAGATTTGGTGAGGTAAGCGGGTTTTGTGTATATTTTTGCGATGTCGAATTCTTTGATTTCGGTGATAGTTAGGCTAGGTCGGGTTAGGTTTGGTGAGGTAAGCGAGTTTTGTGTTTATTTTTAAAATGTCGAATTCTTTGATTTCGGTGATGGTTAGGTTAGGTTGGGTTAGGTTTAGTGAGGTAAGCGAGTTTTGTGTATATTTTTGCAATGTCGAATTCTTTGATTTCGGTGATGGTTAGGTTAGGTTGGGTTAGTTTTGGTGAGTAAAGCGAGTTTTGTTTAAATTTTAAAATCTCGAATTCTTTGATTTCGGTGATGGTTAGGTTAGGTTGGGTTAGGTTTTGTGAGAAAAGCGGGTTTTGTGTATATTTTTGCATTGTCGAATTCTTTGTTTTCGGTGATAGTAAGGCTAGGTTGGGTTAGGTTTGGTGAGGTTAGCGAGTTTTGTGTATATTTTTGCATTGTCGAATTCTTTTATTTCGGTGAAAGTGAGGCTAGGTTAGGTTAGGTTTGGTGAGGTTAGCGAGTTTTGTGTTTATTTTTGCAATGTCGAATTCTTTGATTTCGGTGATGGTTAGGTTAGGTTGGGTTAGATTTGGTGAGGTAAGCGGGTTTTGTGTATATTTTTGCGATGTCGAATTCTTTGATTTCGGTGATAGTTAGGCTAGGTCGGGTTAGGTTTGGTGAGGTAAGCGAGTTTTGTGTTTATTTTTAAAATGTCGAATTCTTTGATTTCGGTGATGGTTAGGTTAGGTTGGGTTAGGTTTAGTGAGGTAAGCGAGTTTTGTGTATATTTTTGCATTGTCGAATTCTTTTATTTCGGTGATAGTGAGGCTAGGTTAGGTTAGGTTTGGTGAGGTTAGCGAGTTTTGTGTTTATTTTTGCAATGTCGAATTCTTTGATTTCGGTGATGGTTAGGTTAGGTTGGGTTAGATTTGGTGAGGTAAGCGGGTTTTGTGTATATTTTTGCGATGTCGAATTCTTTGATTTCGGTGATAGTTAGGCTAGGTCGGGTTAGGTTTGGTGAGGTAAGCGAGTTTTGTGTTTATTTTTAAAATGTCGAATTCTTTGATTTCGGTGATGGTTAGGTTAGGTTGGGTTAGGTTTAGTGAGGTAAGCGAGTTTTGTGTATATTTTTGCAATGTCGAATTCTTTGATTTCGGTGATGGTTAGGTTAGGTTGGGTTAGTTTTGGTGAGTAAAGCGAGTTTTGTTTAAATTTTAAAATCTCGAATTCTTTGATTTCGGTGATGGTTAGGTTAGGTTGGGTTAGGTTTTGTGAGAAAAGCGGGTTTTGTGTATATTTTTGCATTGTCGAATTCTTTGTTTTCGGTGATAGTAAGGCTAGGTTGGGTTAGGTTTGGTGAGGTTAGCGAGTTTTGTGTATATTTTTGCATTGTCGAATTCTTTTATTTCGGTGATAGTGAGGCTAGGTTGGGTTAGGTTTGGTGAGGTTAGCGAGTTTTGTGTTTATTTTTGCAATGTCGAATTCTTTGATTTCGGTGATGGTTAGGTTAGGTTGGGTTAGGTTTTGTGAGAAAAGCGGGTTTTGTGTATATTTTTGCATTGTCGAATTCTTTGTTTTCGGTGATAGTGAGGCTAGGTTGGGTTAGGTTTGGTGAGGTTAGCGAGTTTTGTGAAAATCTTACAATCTCGAACTCTTTGATTTCGGTGACGGTTAGGTTGGGTTGGGTTAAGTTTGGTGAGGTTAGCGAGTTTTGTGTATATTTTTGCATTGTCGAATTCTTTGACTTCGGTAATAGTTAGGCTTGGTTGGGTTAGGTTTGGTGAGGTAAGCGAGTTTTGTGTATATTTTTGCGATGTCGAATTCTTTGATTTCGGTGATAGTTAGGCTAGGTCGGGTAAGGTTTGGTGAGGTAAGCGAGTTTTGTGTTTATTTTTAAAATGTCGAATTCTTTGATTTCGGTGATGGTTAGGTTAGGTTGGGTTAGGTTTAGTGAGGTAAGCGAGTTTTGTGTATATTTTTGCAATGTAGAATTCTTTGATTTCGGTGATGGTTAGGTTAGGTTGGGTTAGTTTTGGTAAGTAAAGCGAGTTTTGTTTAAATTTTAAAATCTCGAATTCTTTGATTTCGGTGATGGTTAGGTTAGGTTGGGTTAGGTTTTGTGAGAAAAGCGGGTTTTTTGTATATTTTTGCATTGTCGAATTCTTTGTTTTCGGTGATAGTAAGGCTAGGTTGGGTTAGGTTTGGTGAGATAAGCGAGTTTTGTGTATATTTTTGCATTGTCGAATTCTTTTATTTCGGTGATAGTGAGGCTAGGTTGGGTTAGGTTTGGTGAGGTTAGCGAGTTTTGTGTTTATTTTTGCAATGTCGAATTCTTTGATTTCGGTGATGGTTAGGTTAGAATGGGTTAGATTTGGTGAGGTAAGCGGGTTTTGTGTTTATTTTTGCGATGTCGAATTCTTTGATTTCGGTGATAGTTAGGCTAGGTCGGGTTAGGTTTGGTGATGTAAGCGAGTTTTGTGTTTATTTTTAAAATGTCGAATTCTTTAATTTCGGTGATGGTTAGGTAAGGTTGGGTTAGGTTTAGTGAGGTAAGCGAGTTTTGTGTATATTTTTGCAATGTCGACTTCTTTGATTTCGGTGATGGTTAGGTTAGGTTGGGTTAGTTTTGGTGAGTAAAGCGAGTTTTGTTTTAATTTTAAAATCTCGAATTCTTTGATTTCGGTGATGGTTAGGTTAGGTTGGGTTAGGTTTTGTGAGAAAAGCGGGTTTTGTGTATATTTTTGCATTGTCGAATTCTTTGTTTTCGGTGATAGTAAGGCTAGGTTGGGTTAGGTTTGGTGAGATGAGCGAGTTTTGTGTATATTTTTGCATTGTCGAATTCTTTTCTTTCGGTGATAGTGAGGCTAGGTTGGGTTAGGTTTGGTGAGGTTAGCGAGTTTTGTGTTTATTTTTGCAATGTCGAATTCTTTGATTTCGGTGATGGTTAGGTTAGGTTGGGTTAGATTTGGTGAGGTAAGCGGGTTTTGTGTATATTTTTGCGATGTCGAATTCTTTGATTTCGGTGATAGTTAGGCTAGGTCGGGTTAGGTTTGGTGAGGTAAGCGAGTTTTGTGTTTATTTTTAAAATGTCGAATTCTTTGATTTCGGTGATGGTTAGGTTAGGTTGGGTTAGGTTTAGTGAGGTAAGCGAGTTTTGTGTATATTTTTGCAATGTCGAATTCTTTGATTTCGGTGATGGTTAGGTTAGGTTGGGTTAGTTTTGGTGAGTAAAGCGAGTTTTGTTTAAATTTTAAAATCTCGAATTCTTTGATTTCGGTGATGGTTAGGTTAGGTTGGGTTAGGTTTTGTGAGAAAAGCGGGTTTTGTGTATATTTTTGCATTGTCGAATTCTTTGTTTTCGGTGATAGTAAGGCTAGGTTGGGTTAGGTTTGGTGAGGTTAGCGAGTTTTGTGTATATTTTTGCATTGTCGAATTCTTTTATTTCGGTGATAGTGAGGCTAGGTTAGGTTAGGTTTGGTGAGGTTAGCGAGTTTTGTGTTTATTTTTGCAATGTCGAATTCTTTGATTTCGGTGATGGTTAGGTTAGGTTGGGTTAGATTTGGTGAGGTAAGCGGGTTTTGTGTATATTTTTGCGATGTCGAATTCTTTGATTTCGGTGATAGTTAGGCTAGGTCGGGTTAGGTTTGGTGAGGTAAGCGAGTTTTGTGTTTATTTTTAAAATGTCGAATTCTTTGATTTCGGTGATGGTTAGGTTAGGTTGGGTTAGGTTTAGTGAGGTAAGCGAGTTTTGTGTATATTTTTGCAATGTCGAATTCTTTGATTTCGGTGATGGTTAGGTTAGGTTGGGTTAGGTTTTGTGAGAAAAGCGGGTTTTGTGTATATTTTTGCATTGTCGAATTCTTTGTTTTCGGTGATAGTGAGGCTAGGTTGGGTTAGGTCTGGTGAGGTAAGCGAGTATTGTGAAAATCTTACAATCTCGAACTCTTTGATTTCGGTGACGGTTAGGTTGGGTTGGGTTAAGTTTGGTGAGGTTAGCGAGTTTTGTGTATATTTTTGCATTGTCGAATTCTTTGACTTCGGTAATAGTTAGGCTTGGTTGGGTTAGGTTTGGTGAGGTAAGCGAGTTTTGTGTATATTTTTGCGATGTCGAATTCTTTGATTTCGGTGATAGTTAGGCTAGGTCGGGTAAGGTTTGGTGAGGAAAGCGGGTTTTGTGTTTATTTTTGCGATGTCGAATTCTTTGATTTCGGTGATAGTAAGGCTAGGTTGGGTTAGGTTTGGTGAGGTTAGCGAGTTTTGTGTATATTTTTGCATTGTCGAATTCTTTTATTTCGGTGATAGTGAGGCTAGGTTGGGTTAGGTTTGGTGAGGTTAGCGAGTTTTGTGTTTATTTTTGCAATGTCGAATTCTTTGATTTCGGTGATGGTTAGGTTAGGTTGGGTTAGATTTGGTGAGGAAGGCGGGTTTTGTGTTTATTTTTGCGATGTCGAATTCTTTGATTTCGGTGATAGTTAGGCTAGGTCGGGTTAGGTTTGGTGAGGTAAGCGAGTTTTGTGTTTATTTTTAAAATGTCGAATTCTTTAATTTCGGTGATGGTTAGGTTAGGTTGGGTTAGGTTTAGTGAGGTAAGCGAGTTTTGTGTATATTTTTGCAATGTTGACTTCTTTGATTTCGGTGATGGTTAGGTTAGGTTGGGTTAGTTTTGGTGAGTAAAGCGAGTTTTGTTTAAATTTTAAAATCTCGAATTCTTTGATTTCGGTGATGGTTAGGTTAGGTTGGGTTAGGTTTTGTGAGAAAAGCGGGTTTTGTGTATATTTTTGCATTGTCGAATTCTTTGTTTTCGGTGATAGTAAGGCTAGGTTGGGTTAGGTTTGGTGAGGTTAGCGTGTTTTGTGTATATTTTTGCATTGTCGAATTCTTTTCTTTCGGTGATAGTGAGGCTAGGTTGGGTTAGGTTTGGTGAGGTTAGCGAGTTTTGTGTTTATTTTTGCAATGTCGAATTCTTTGATTTCGGTGATGGTTAGGTTAGAATGGGTTAGATTTGGTGAGGTAAGCGGGTTTTGTGTTTATTTTTGCGATGTCGAATTCTTTGATTTCGGTGATAGTTAGGCTAGGTCGGGTTAGGTTTGGTGATGTAAGCGAGTTTTGTGTTTATTTTTAAAATGTCGAATTCTTTAATTTCGGTGATGGTTAGGTAAGGTTGGGTTAGGTTTAGTGAGGTAAGCGAGTTTTGTGTATATTTTTGCAATGTCGACTTCTTTGATTTCGGTGATGGTTAGGTTAGGTTGGGTTAGTTTTGGTGAGTAAAGCGAGTTTTGTTTTAATTTTAAAATCTCGAATTCTTTGATTTCGGTGATGGTTAGGTTAGGTTGGGTTAGGTTTTGTGAGAAAAGCGGGTTTTGTGTATATTTTTGCATTGTCGAATTCTTTGTTTTCGGTGATAGTAAGGCTAGGTTGGGTTAGGTTTGGTGAGGTTAGCGAGTTTTGTGTTTATTTTTGCAATGTCGAATTCTTTGATTTCGGTGATGGTTAGGTTAGGTTGGGTTAGATTTGGTGAGGTAAGCGGTATTTGTGTATATTTTTGCGATGTCGAATTCTTTGATTTCGGTGATAGTTAGGCTAGGTCGGGTTAGGTTTGGTGAGGTAAGCGAGTTTTGTGTTTATTTTTAAAATGTCGAATTTTTTGATTTCGGTGATGGTTAGGTTAGGTTGGGTTAGATTTGGTGAGGAAGGCGGGTTTTGTGTTTATTTTTGCGATGTCGAATTCTTTGATTTCGGTGATAGTTAGGCTAGGTCGGGTTAGGTTTGGTGAGGTAAGCGAGTTTTGTGTTTATTTTTAAAATGTCGAATTCTTTAATTTCGGTGATGGTTAGGTTAGGTTGGGTTAGGTTTAGTGAGGTAAGCGAGTTTTGTGTATATTTTTGCAATGTCGACTTCTTTGATTTCGGTGATGGTTAGGTTAGGTTGGGTTAGTTTTGGTGAGTAAAGCGAGTTTTGTTTAAATTTTTAAATCTCGAATTCTTTGATTTCGGTGATGGTTAGGTTAGGTTGGGTTAAGTTTTGTGAGAAAAGCGGGTTTTGTGTATATTTTTGCATTGTCGAATTCTTTGTTTTCGGTGATAGTAAGGCTAGGTTGGGTTAGGTTTGGTGAGGTTAGCGTGTTTTGTGTATATTTTTGCATTGTCGAATTCTTTTCTTTCGGTGATAGTGAGGCTAGGTTGGGTTAGGTTTGGTGAGGTTAGCGAGTTTTGTGTTTATTTTTGCAATGTCGAATTCTTTGATTTCGGTGATGGTTAGGTTAGAATGGGTTAGATTTGTTGAGGTAAGCGGGTTTTGTGTTTATTTTTGCGATGTCGAATTCTTTGATTTCGGTGATAGTTAGGCTAGGTCGGGTTAGGTTTGGTGATGTAAGCGAGTTTTGTGTTTATTTTTAAAATGTCGAATTCTTTAATTTCGGTGATGGTTAGGTAAGGTTGGGTTAGGTTTAGTGAGGTAAGCGAGTTTTGTGTATATTTTTGCAATGTCGACTTCTTTGATTTCGGTGATGGTTAGGTTAGGTTGGGTTAGTTTTGGTGAGTAAAGCGAGTTTTGTTTTAATTTTAAAATCTCGAATTCTTTGATTTCGGTGATGGTTAGGTTAGGTTGGGTTAGGTTTTGTGAGAAAAGCGGGTTTTGTGTATATTTTTGCATTGTCGAATTCTTTGTTTTCGGTGATAGTAAGGCTAGGTTGGGTTAGGTTTGGTGAGATTAGCGAGTTTTGTGTATATTTTTGCATTGTCGAATTCTTTTCTTTCGGTGATAGTGAGGCTAGGTTGGGTTAGGTTTGGTGAGGTTAGCGAGTTTTGTGTTTATTTTTGCAATGTCGAATTCTTTGATTTCGGTGATGGTTAGGTTAGGTTGGGTTAGATTTGGTGAGGTAAGCGGGTTTTGTGTATATTTTTGCGATGTCGAATTCTTTGATTTCGGTGATAGTTAGGCTAGGTCGGGTTAGGTTTGGTGAGGTAAGCGAGTTTTGTGTTTATTTTTAAAATGTCGAATTCTTTGATTTCGGTGATGGTTAGGTTAGGTTGGGTTAGGTTTAGTGAGGTAAGCGAGTTTTGTGTATATTTTTGCAATGTCGAATTCTTTGATTTCGGTGATGGTTAGGTTAGGTTGGGTTAGTTTTGGTGAGTAAAGCGAGTTTTGTTTAAATTTTAAAATCTCGAATTCTTTGATTTCGGTGATGGTTAGGTTAGGTTGGGTTAGGTTTTGTGAGAAAAGCGGGTTTTGTGTATATTTTTGCATTGTCGATATCTTTGTTTTCGGTGATAGTAAGGCTAGGTTGGGTTAGGTTTGGTGAGGTTAGCGAGTTTTGTGTATATTTTTGCATTGTCGAATTCTTTTATTTCGGTGATAGTGAGGCTAGGTTGGGTTAGGTTTGGTGAGGTTAGCGAGTTTTGTGTTTATTTTTGCAATGTCGAATTCTTTGATTTCGGTGATGGTTAGGTTAGGTTGGGTTAGATTTGGTGAGGAAAGCGGGTTTTGTGTTTATTTTTGCGATGTCGAATTCTTTGATTTCGGTGATAGTAAGGCTAGGTTGGGTTAGGTTTGGTGAGGTTAGCGAGTTTTGTGTATATTTTTGCATTGTCGAATTCTTTTATTTCGGTGATAGTGAGGCTAGGTTGGGTTAGGTTTGGTGAGGTTAGCGAGTTTTGTGTTTATTTTTGCAATGTCGAATTCTTTGATTTCGGTGATGGTTAGGTTAGGTTGGGTTAGATTTGGTGAGGAAGGCGGGTTTTGTGTTTATTTTTGCGATGTCGAATTCTTTGATTTCGGTGATAGTTAGGCTAGGTCGGGTTAGGTTTGGTGAGGTAAGCGAGTTTTGTGTTTATTTTTAAAATGTCGAATTCTTTAATTTCGGTGATGGTTAGGTTAGGTTGGGTTAGGTTTAGTGAGGTAAGCGAGTTTTGTGTATATTTTTGCAATGTCGACTTCTTTGATTTCGGTGATGGTTAGGTTAGGTTGGGTTAGTTTTGGTGAGTAAAGCGAGTTTTGTTTAAATTTTAAAATCTCGAATTCTTTGATTTCGGTGATGGTTAGGTTAGGTTGGGTTAGGTTTTGTGAGAAAAGCGGGTTTTGTGTATATTTTTGCATTGTCGAATTCTTTGTTTTCGGTGATAGTAAGGCTAGGTTGGGTTAGGTTTGGTGAGGTTACCGTGTTTTGTGTATATTTTTGCATTGTCGAATTCTTTTCTTTCGGTGATAGTGAGGCTAGGTTGGGTTAGGTTTGGTGAGGTTAGCGAGTTTTGTGTTTATTTTTGCAATGTCGAATTCTTTGATTTCGGTGATGGTTAGGTTAGAATGGGTTAGATTTGGTGAGGTAAGCGGGTTTTGTGTTTATTTTTGCGATGTCGAATTCTTTGATTTCGGTGATAGTTAGGCTAGGTCGGGTTAGGTTTGGTGATGTAAGCGAGTTTTGTGTTTATTTTTAAAATGTCGAATTCTTTAATTTCGGTGATGGTTAGGTAAGGTTGGGTTAACTTTAGTGAGGTAAGCGAGTTTTGTGTATATTTTTGCAATGTCGACTTCTTTGATTTCGGTGATGGTTAGGTTAGGTTGGGTTAGTTTTGGTGAGTAAAGCGAGTTTTGTTTTAATTTTAAAATCTCGAATTCTTTGATTTCGGTGATGGTTAGGTTAGGTTGGGTTAGGTTTTGTGAGAAAAGCGGGTTTTGTGTATATTTTTGCATTGTCGAATTCTTTGTTTTCGGTGATAGTAAGGCTAGGTTGGGTTAGGTTTGGTGAGATTAGCGAGTTTTGTGTATATTTTTGCATTGTCGAATTCTTTTCTTTCGGTGATAGTGAGGCTAGGTTGGGTTAGGTTTGGTGAGGTAAGCGAGTTTTGTGTTTATTTTTGCAATGTCGAATTCTTTGATTTCGGTGATGGTTAGGTTAGGTTGGGTTAGATTTGGTGAGGTAAGCGGGTTTTGTGTATATTTTTGCGATGTCGAATTCTTTGATTTCGGTGATAGTTAGGCTAGGTCGGGTTAGGTTTGGTGAGGTAAGCGAGTTTTGTGTTTATTTTTAAAATGTCGAATTCTTTGATTTCGGTGATGGTTAGGTTAGGTTGGGTTAGGTTTAGTGAGGTAAGCGAGTTTTGTGTATATTTTTGCAATGTCGAATTCTTTGATTTCGGTGATGGTTAGGTTAGGTTGGGTTAGTTTTGGTGAGTAAAGCGAGTTTTGTTTAAATTTTAAAAACTCGAATTCTTTGATTTCGGTGATGGTTAGGTTAGGTTGGGTTAGGTTTTGTGAGAAAAGCGGGTTTTGTGTATATTTTTGCATTGTCGAATTCTTTGTTTTCGGTGATAGTAAGGCTAGGTTGGGTTAGGTTTGGTGAGGTTAGCGAGTTTTGTGTATATTTTTGCATTGTCGAATTCTTTTATTTCGGTGATAGTGAGGCTAGGTTGGGTTAGGTTTGGTGAGGTTAGCGAGTTTTGTGTTTATTTTTGCAATGTCGAATTCTTTGATTTCGGTGATGGTTAGGTTAGGTTGGGTTAGATTTGGTGAGGAAAGCGGGTTTTGTGTTTATTTTTGCGATGTCGAATTCTTTGATTTCGGTGATAGTAAGGCTAGGTTGGGTTAGGTTTGGTGAGGTTAGCGAGTTTTGTGTATATTTTTGCATTGTCGAATTCTTTTATTTCGGTGATAGTGAGGCTAGGTTGGGTTAGGTTTGGTGAGGTTAGCGAGTTTTGTGTTTATTTTTGCAATGTCGAATTCTTTGATTTCGGTGATGGTTAGGTTAGGTTGGGTTAGATTTGGTGAGGAAGGCGGGTTTTGTGTTTATTTTTGCGATGTCGAATTCTTTGATTTCGGTGATAGTTAGGCTAGGTCGGGTTAGGTTTGGTGATGTAAGCGAGTTTTGTGTTTATTTTTAAAATGTCGAATTCTTTAATTTCGGTGATGGTTAGGTTAGGTTGGGTTAGGTTTTGTGAGAAAAGCGGGTTTTGTGTATATTTTTGCATTGTCGAATTCTTTGTTTTCGGTGATAGTAAGGCTAGGTTGGGTTAGGTTTGGTGAGATTAGCGAGTTTTGTGTATATTTTTGCATTGTCGAATTCTTTTCTTTCGGTGATAGTGAGGCTAGGTTGGGTTAGGTTTGGTGAGGTTAGCGAGTTTTGTGTTTATTTTTGCAATGTCGAATTCTTTGATTTCGGTGATGGTTAGGTTAGGTTGGGTTAGATTTGGTGAGGTAAGCGGGTTTTGTGTATATTTTTGCGATGTCGAATTCTTTGATTTCGGTGATAGTTAGGCTAGGTCGGGTTAGGTTTGGTGAGGTAAGCGAGTTTTGTGTTTATTTTTAAAATGTCGAATTCTTTGATTTCGGTGATGGTTAGGTTAGGTTGGGTTAGGTTTAGTGAGGTAAGCGAGTTTTGTGTATATTTTTGCAATGTCGAATTCTTTGATTTCGGTGATGGTTAGGTTAGGTTGGGTTAGTTTTGGTGAGTAAAGCGAGTTTTGTTTAAATTTTAAAATCTCGAATTCTTTGATTTCGGTGATGGTTAGGTTAGGTTGGGTAAGGTTTTGTGAGAAAAGCGGGTTTTGTGTATATTTTTGCATTGTCGAATTCTTTGTTTTCGGTGATAGTAAGGCTAGGTTGGGTTAGGTTTGGTGAGGTTAGCGAGTTTTGTGTATATTTTTGCATTGTCGAATTCTTTTATTTCGGTGATAGTGAGGCTAGGTTGGGTTAGGTTTGGTGAGGTTAGCGAGTTTTGTGTTTATTTTTGCAATGTCGAATTCTTTGATTTCGGTGATGGTTAGGTTAGGTTGGGTTAGATTTGGTGAGGTAAGCGGGTTTTGTGTATATTTTTGCGATGTCGAATTCTTTGATTTCGGTGATAGTTAGGCTAGGTCGGGTTAGGTTTGGTGAGGTAAGCGAGTTTTGTGTTTATTTTTAAAATGTCGAATTCTTTGATTTCGGTGATGGTTAGGTTAGGTTGGGTTAGGTTTAGTGAGGTAAGCGAGTTTTGTGTATATTTTTGCAATGTCGAATTCTTTGATTTCGGTGATGGTTAGGTTAGGTTGGGTTAGTTTTGGTGAGTAAAGCGAGTTTTGTTTAAATTTTAAAATCTCGAATTCTTTGATTTCGGTGATGGTTAGGTTAGGTTGGGTTAGGTTTTGTGAGAAAAGCGGGTTTTGTGTATATTTTTGCATTGTCGAATTCTTTGTTTTCGGTGATAGTAAGGCTAGGTTGGGTTAGGTTTGGTGAGGTTAGCGAGTTTTGTGTATATTTTTGCATTGTCGAATTCTTTTATTTCGGTGATAGTGAGGCTAGGTTGGGTTAGGTTTGGTGAGGTTAGCGAGTTTTGTGTTTATTTTTGCAATGTCGAATTCTTTGATTTCGGTGATGGTTAGGTTAGGTTGGGTTAGATTTGGTGAGGTAAGCGGGTTTTGTGTATATTTTTGCGATGTCGAATTCTTTGATTTCGGTGATAGTAAGGCTGGGTCGGGTTAGGTTTGGTGAGGTAAGCGAGTTTTGTGTTTATTTTTAAAATGTCGAATTCTTTGATTTCGGTGATGGTTAGGTTAGGTTGGGTTAGGTTTAGTGAGGTAAGCGAGTTTTGTGTATATTTTTGCAATGTCGACTTCTTTGATTTCGGTGATGGTTAGGTTAGGTTGGGTTAGTTTTGGTGAGTAAAGCGAGTTTTGTTTTAATTTTAAAATCTCGAATTCTTTGATTTCGGTGATGGTTAGGTTAGGTTGGGTTAGGTTTTGTGAGAAAAGCGGGTTTTGTGTATATTTTTGCATTGTCGAATTCTTTGTTTTCGGTGATAGTAAGGCTAGGTTGGGTTAGGTTTGGTGAGATTAGCGAGTTTTGTGTATATTTTTGCATTGTCGAATTCTTTTCTTTCGGTGATAGTGAGGCTAGGTTGGGTTAGGTTTGGTGAGGTTAGCGAGTTTTGTGTTTATTTTTGCAATGTCGAATTCTTTGATTTCGGTGATGGTTAGGTTAGGTTGGGTTAGATTTGGTGAGGTAAGCGGGTTTTGTGTATATTTTTGCGATGTCGAATTCTTTGATTTCGGTGATAGTTAGGCTAGGTCGGGTTAGGTTTGGTGAGGTAAGCGAGTTTTGTGTTTATTTTTAAAATGTCGAATTCTTTGATTTCGGTGATGGTAAGGTTAGGTTGGGTTAGGTTTAGTGAGGTAAGCGAGTTTTGTGTATATTTTTGCAATGTCGAATTCTTTGATTTCGGTGATGGTTAGGTTAGGTTGGGTTAGGTTTTGTGAGAAAAGCGGGTTTTGTGTATATTTTTGCATTGTCGAATTCTTTGTTTTCGGTGATAGTAAGGCTAGGTTGGGTTAGGTTTGGTGAGGTAAGCGAGTTTTGTGTATATTTTTGCATTGTCGAATTCTTTTATTTCGGTGATAGTAAGGCTAGGTTGGGTTAGGTTTGGTGAGGTTAGCGAGTTTTGTGTATATTTTTGCATTGTCGAATTCTTTTATTTCGGTGATAGTGAGGCTAGGTTGGGTTAGGTTTGGTGAGGTTAGCGAGTTTTGTGTTTATTTTTGCAATGTCGAATTCTTTGATTTCGGTGATGGTTAGGTTAGGTTGGGTTAGATTTGGTGAGGTAAGCGGGTTTTGTGTATATTTTTGCGATGTCGAATTCTTTGATTTCGGTGATAGTTAGGCTAGGTCGGGTTAGGTTTGGTGAGGTAAGCGAGTTTTGTGTTTATTTTTGCAATGTCGAATTCTTTGATTTCGGTGATGGTTAGGTTAGGTTGGGTTAGATTTGGTGAGGTAAGCGGGTTTTGTGTATATTTTTGCGATGTCGAATTCTTTGATTTCGGTGATAGTTAGGCTAGGTCGGGTTAGGTTTGGTGAGGTAAGCGAGTTTTGTGTTTATTTTTAAAATGTCGAATTCTTTGATTTCGGTGATGGTTAGGTTAGGTTGGGTTAGTTTTGGTGAGTAAAGCGAGTTTTGTTTAAATTTTAAAATCTCGAATTCTTTGATTTCGGTGATGGTTAGGTTAGGTTGGGTTAGGTTTTGTGAGAAAAGCGGGTTTTGTGTATATTTTTGCATTGTCGAATTCTTTGTTTTCGGTGATAGTAAGGCTAGGTTGGGTTAGGTTTGGTGAGATTAGCGAGTTTTGTGTATATTTTTGCATTGTCGAATTCTTTTCTTTCGGTGATAGTGAGGCTAGGTTGGGTTAGGTTTGGTGAGGTTAGCGAGTTTTGTGTTTATTTTTGCAATGTCGAATTCTTTGATTTCGGTGATGGTTAGGTTAGGTTGGGTTAGATTTGGTGAGGTAAGCGGGTTTTGTGTATATTTTTGCGATGTCGAATTCTTTGATTTCGGTGATAGTTAGGCTAGGTCGGGTTAGGTTTGGTGAGGTAAGCGAGTTTTGTGTTTATTTTTAAAATGTCGAATTCTTTAATTTCGGTGATGGTTAGGTTAGGTTGGGTTAGGTTTAGTGAGGTAAGCGAGTTTTGTGTATATTTTTGCAATGTCGACTTCTTTGATTTCGGTGATGGTTAGGTTAGGTTGGGTTAGTTTTGGTGAGTAAAGCGAGTTTTGTTTAAATTTTAAAATCTCGAATTCTTTGATTTCGGTGATGGTTAGGTTAGGTTGGGTTAGGTTTTGTGAGAAAAGCGGGTTTTGTGTATATTTTTGCATTGTCGAATTCTTTGTTTTCGGTGATAGTAAGGCTAGGTTGGGTTAGGTTTGGTGAGGTTAGCGTGTTTTGTGTATATTTTTGCATTGTCGAATTCTTTTCTTTCGGTGATAGTGAGGCTAGGTTGGGTTAGGTTTGGTGAGGTTAGCGAGTTTTGTGTTTATTTTTGCAATGTCGAATTCTTTGATTTCGGTGATGGTTAGGTTAGAATGGGTTAGATTTGGTGAGGTAAGCGGGTTTTGTGTTTATTTTTGCGATGTCGAATTCTTTGATTTCGGTGATAGTTAGGCTAGGTCGGGTTAGGTTTGGTGATGTAAGCGAGTTTTGTGTTTATTTTTAAAATGTCGAATTCTTTAATTTCGGTGATGGTTAGGTAAGGTTGGGTTAGGTTTAGTGAGGTAAGCGAGTTTTGTGTATATTTTTGCAATGTCGACTTCTTTGATTTCGGTGATGGTTAGGTTAGGTTGGGTTAGTTTTGGTGAGTAAAGCGAGTTTTGTTTTAATTTTAAAATCTCGAATTCTTTGATTTCGGTGATGGTTAGGTAAGGTTGGGTTAGGTTTTGTGAGAAAAGCGGGTTTTGTGTATATTTTTGCATTGTCGAATTCTTTGTTTTCGGTGATAGTAAGGCTAGGTTGGGTTAGGTTTGGTGAGATTAGCGAGTTTTGTGTATATTTTTGCATTGTCGAATTCTTTTCTTTCGGTGATAGTGAGGCTAGGTTGGGTTAGGTTTGGTGAGGTTAGCGAGTTTTGTGTTTATTTTTGCAATGTCGAATTCTTTGATTTCGGTGATGGTTAGGTTAGATTAGGTTAGATTTGGTGAGGTAAGCGGGTTTTGTGTATATTTTTGCGATGTCGAATTCTTTGATTTCGGTGATAGTTAGGCTAGGTCGGGTTAGGTTTGGTGAGGTAAGCGAGTTTTGTGTTTATTTTTAAAATGTCGAATTCTTTGATTTCGGTGATGGTTAGGTTAGGTTGGGTTAGATTTGGTGAGGAAGGCGGGTTTTGTGTTTATTTTTGCGATGTCGAATTCTTTGATTTCGGTGATAGTTAGGCTAGGTCGGGTTAGGTTTGGTGAGGTAAGCGAGTTTTGTGTTTATTTTTAAAATGTCGAATTCTTTAATTTCGGTGATGGTTAGGTTAGGTTGGGTTAGGTTTAGTGAGGTTAGCGAGTTTTGTGTATATTTTTGCAATGTCGACTTCTTTGATTTCGGTGATGGTTAGGTTAGGTTGGGTTAGTTTTGGTGAGTAAAGCGAGTTTTGTTTAAATTTTAAAATCTCGAATTCTTTGATTTCGGTGATGGTTAGGTTAGGTTGGGTTAGGTTTTGTGAGAAAAGCGGGTTTTGTGTATATTTTTGCATTGTCGAATTCTTTGTTTTCGGTGATAGTAAGGCTAGGTTGGGTTAGGTTTGGTGAGGTTAGCGTGTTTTGTGTATATTTTTGCATTGTCGAATTCTTTTCTTTCGGTGATAGTGAGGCTAGGTTGGGTTAGGTTTGGTGAGGTTAGCGAGTTTTGTGTTTATTTTTGCAATGTCGAATTCTTTGATTTCGGTGATGGTTAGGTTAGAATGGGTTAGATTTGGTGAGGTAAGCGGGTTTTGTGTTTATTTTTGCGATGTCGAATTCTTTGATTTCGGTGATAGTTATGCTAGGTCGGGTTAGGTTTGGTGATGTAAGCGAGTTTTGTGTTTATTTTTAAAATGTCGAATTCTTTAATTTCGGTGATGGTTAGGTAAGGTTGGGTTAGGTTTAGTGAGGTAAGCGAGTTTTGTGTATATTTTTGCAATGTCGACTTCTTTGATTTCGGTGATGGTTAGGTTAGGTTGGGTTAGTTTTGGTGAGTAAAGCGAGTTTTGTTTTAATTTTAAAATCTCGAATTCTTTGATTTCGGTGATGGTTAGGTTAGGTTGGGTTAGGTTTTGTGAGAAAAGCGGGTTTTGTGTATATTTTTGCATTGTCGAATTCTTTGTTTTCGGTGATAGTAAGGCTAGGTTGGGTTAGGTTTGGTGAGATAAGCGAGTTTTGTGTATATTTTTGCATTGTCGAATTCTTTTCTTTCGGTGATAATGAGGCTAGGTTGGGTTAGGTTTGGTGAGGTTAGCGAGTTTTGTGTTTATTTTTGCAATGTCGAATTCTTTGATTTCGGTGATGGTTAGGTTAGGTTGGGTTAGATTTGGTGAGGTAAGCGGGTTTTGTGTATATTTTTGCGATGTCGAATTCTTTGATTTCGGTGATAGTTAGGCTAGGTCGGTTTAGGTTTGGTGAGGTAAGCGAGTTTTGTGTTTATTTTTAAAATGTCGAATTCTTTGATTTCGGTGATGGTTAGGTTAGGTTGGGTTAGGTTTAGTGAGGTAAGCGAGTTTTGTGTATATTTTTGCAATGTCGAATTCTTTGATTTCGGTGATGGTTAGGTTAGGTTGGGTTAGTTTTGGTGAGTAAAGCGAGTTTTGTTTAAATTTTAAAATCTCGAATTCTTTGATTTCGGTGATGGTTAGGTTAGGTTGGGTTAGGTTTTGTGAGAAAAGCGGGTTTTGAGTATATTTTTGCATTGTCGATATCTTTTATTTCGGTGATAGTAAGGCTAGGTTGGGTTAGGTTTGGTGAGGTTAGCGAGTTTTGTGTATATTTTTGCATTGTCGAATTCTTTTATTTCGGTGATAGTGAGGCTAGGTTGGGTTAGGTTTGGTGAGGTTAGCGAGTTTTGTGTTTATTTTTGCAATGTCGAATTCTTTGATTTCGGTGATGGTTAGGTTAGGTTGGGTTAGATTTGGTGAGGAAAGCGGGTTTTGTGTTTATTTTTGCGATGTCGAATTCTTTGATTTCGGTGATAGTAAGGCTAGGTTGGGTTAGGTTTGGTGAGGTAAGCGAGTTTTGTGTATATTTTTGCATTGTCGAATTCTTTTATTTCGGTGATAGTGAGGCTAGGTTGGGTTAGGTTTGGTGAGGTTAGCGAGTTTTGTGTTTATTTTTGCAATGTCGAATTCTTTGATTTCGGTGATGGTTAGGTTAGGTTGGGTTAGATTTGGTGAGGAAGGCGGGTTTTGTGTTTATTTTTGCGATGTCGAATTCTTTGATTTCGGTGATAGTTAGGCTAGGTCGGGTTAGGTTTGGTGAGGTAAGCGAGTTTTGTGTTTATTTTTAAAATGTCGAATTCTTTAATTTCGGTGATGGTTAGGTTAGGTTGGGTTAGGTTTAGTGAGGTAAGCGAGTTTTGTGTATATTTTTGCAATGTCGACTTCTTTGATTTCGGTGATGGTTAGGTTAGGTTGGGTTAGTTTTGGTGAGTAAAGCGAGTTTTGTTTAAATTTTAAAATCTCGAATTCTTTGATTTCGGTGATGGTTAGGTTAGGTTGGGTTAGATTTGGTGAGGTAAGCGGGTTTTGTGTATATTTTTGCGATGTCGAATTCTTTGATTTCGGTGATAGTTAGGCTAGGTCGGGTTAGGTTTGGTGAGGTAAGCGAGTTTTGTGTTTATTTTTAAAATGTCGAATTCTTTGATTTCGGTGATGGTTAGGTTAGGTTGGGTTAGGTTTAGTGAGGTAAGCGAGTTTTGTGTATATTTTTGCAATGTCGAATTCTTTGATTTCGGTGATGGTTAGGTTAGGTTGGGTTAGGTTTTGTGAGAAAAGCGGGTTTTGTGTATATTTTTGCATTGTCGAATTCTTTGTTTTCGGTGATAGTAAGGCTAGGTTGGGTTAGGTTTGGTGAGGTTAGCGAGTTTTGTGTATATTTTTGCATTGTCGAATTCTTTTATTTCGGTGATAGTAAGGCTAGGTTGGGTTAGGTTTGGTGAGGTTAGCGAGTTTTGTGTATATTTTTGCATTGTCGAATTCTTTTATTTCGGTGATAGTGAGGCTAGGTTGGGTTAGGTTTGGTGAGGTTAGCGAGTTTTGTGTTTATTTTTGCAATGTCGAATTCTTTGATTTCGGTGATGGTTAGGTTAGGTTGGGTTAGATTTGGTGAGGTAAGCGGGTTTTGTGTATATTTTTGCGATGTCGAATTCTTTGATTTCGGTGATAGTTAGGCTAGGTCGGGTTAGGTTTGGTGAGGTAAGCGAGTTTTGTGTTTATTTTTGCAATGTCGAATTCTTTGATTTCGGTGATGGTTAGGTTAGGTTGGGTTAGATTTGGTGAGGTAAGCGGGTTTTGTGTATATTTTTGCGATGTCGAATTCTTTGATTTCGGTGATAGTTAGGCTAGGTCGGGTTAGGTTTGGTGAGGTAAGCGAGTTTTGTGTTTATTTTTAAAATGTCGAATTCTTTGATTTCGGTGATGGTTAGGTTAGGTTGGGTTAGTTTTGGTGAGTAAAGCGAGTTTTGTTTAAATTTTAAAATCTCGAATTCTTTGATTTCGGTGATGGTTAGGTTAGGTTGGGTTAGGTTTTGTGAGAAAAGCGGGTTTTGTGTATATTTTTGCATTGTCGAATTCTTTGTTTTCGGTGATAGTAAGGCTAGGTTGGGTTAGGTTTGGTGAGATTAGCGAGTTTTGTGTATATTTTTGCATTGTCGAATTCTTTTCTTTCGGTGATAGTGAGGCTAGGTTGGGTTAGGTTTGGTGAGGTTAGCGAGTTTTGTGTTTATTTTTGCAATGTCGAATTCTTTGATTTCGGTGATGGTTAGGTTAGGTTGGGTTAGATTTGGTGAGGTAAGCGGGTTTTGTGTATATTTTTGCGATGTCGAATTCTTTGATTTCGGTGATAGTTAGGCTAGGTCGGGTTAGGTTTGGTGAGGTAAGCGAGTTTTGTGTTTATTTTTAAAATGTCGAATTCTTTGATTTCGGTGATAGTTAGGTTAGGTTGGGTTAGGTTTAGTGAGGTAAGCGAGTTTTGTGTATATTTTTGCAATGTCGAATTCTTTGATTTCGGTGATGGTTAGGTTAGGTTGGGTTAGTTTTGGTGAGTAAAGCGAGTTTTGTTTAAATTTTAAAATCTCGAATTCTTTGATTTCGGTGATGGTTAGGTTAGGTTGGGTTAGGTTTTGTGAGAAAAGCGGGTTTTGTGTATATTTTTGCATTGTCGAATTCTTTGTTTTCGGTGATAGTAAGGCTAGGTTGGGTTAGGTTTGGTGAGGTTAGCGAGTTTTGTGTATATTTTTGCATTGTCGAATTCTTTTATTTCGGTGATAGTGAGGCTAGGTTGGGTTAGGTTTGGTGAGGTTAGCGAGTTTTGTGTTTATTTTTGCAATGTCGAATTCTTTGATTTCGGTGATGGTTAGGTTAGGTTGGGTTAGATTTGGTGAGGTAAGCGGGTTTTGTGTATATTTTTGCGATGTCGAATTCTTTGATTTCGGTGATAGTTAGGCTAGGTCGGGTTAGGTTTGGTGAGGTAAGCGAGTTTTGTGTTTATTTTTAAAATGTCGAATTCTTTGATTTCGGTGATGGTTAGGTTAGGTTGGGTTAGGTTTAGTGAGGTAAGCGAGTTTTGTGTATATTTTTGCAATGTCGAATTCTTTGATTTCGGTGATGGTTAGGTTAGGTTGGGTTAGTTTTGGTGAGTAAAGCGAGTTTTGTTTAAATTTTAAAATCTCGAATTCTTTGATTTCGGTGATGGTTAGGTTAGGTTGGGTTAGATTTGGTGAGGAAAGCGGGTTTTGTGTTTATTTTTGCGATGTCGAATTCTTTGATTTCGGTGATAGTAAGGCTAGGTTAGGTTAGGTTTGGTGAGGTTAGCGAGTTTTGTGTATATTTTTGCATTGTCGAATTCTTTTATTTCGGTGATAGTGAGGCTAGGTTGGGTTAGGTTTGGTGAGGTTAGCGAGTTTTGTGTTTATTTTTGCAATGTCGAATTCTTTGATTTCGGTGATGGTTAGGTTAGGTTGGGTTAGATTTGGTGAGGAAGGCGGGTTTTGTGTTTATTTTTGCGATGTCGAATTCTTTGATTTCGGTGATAGTTAGGCTAGGTCGGGTTAGGTTTGGTGAGGTAAGCGAGTTTTGTGTTTATTTTTAAAATGTCGAATTCTTTAATTTCGGTGATGGTTAGGTTAGGTTGGGTTAGGTTTAGTGAGGTAAGCGAGTTTTGTGTATATTTTTGCAATGTCGACTTCTTTGATTTCGGTGATGGTTAGGTTAGGTTGGGTTAGTTTTGGTGAGTAAAGCGAGTTTTGTTTAAATTTTAAAATCTCGAATTCTTTGATTTCGGTGATGGTTAGGTTAGGTTGGGTTAGGTTTTGTGAGAAAAGCGGGTTTTGTGTATATTTTTGCATTGTCGAATTCTTTGTTTTCGGTGATAGTAAGGCTAGGTTGGGTTAGGTTTGGTGAGGTTAGCGTGTTTTGTGTATATTTTTGCATTGTCGAATTCTTTTCTTTCGGTGATAGTGAGGCTAGGTTGGGTTAGGTTTGGTGAGGTTAGCGAGTTTTGTGTTTATTTTTGCAATGTCGAATTCTTTGATTTCGGTGATGGTTAGGTTAGAATGGGTTAGATTTGGTGAGGTAAGCGGGTTTTGTGTTTATTTTTGCGATGTCGAATTCTTTGATTTCGGTGATAGTTAGGCTAGGTCGGGTTAGGTTTGGTGATGTAAGCGAGTTTTGTGTTTATTTTTAAAATGTCGAATTCTTTAATTTCGGTGATGGTTAGGTAAGGTTGGGTTAGGTTTAGTGAGGTAAGCGAGTTTTGTGTATATTTTTGCAATGTCGACTTCTTTGATTTCGGTGATGGTTAGGTTAGGTTGGGTTAGTTTTGGTGAGTAAAGCGAGTTTTGTTTTAATTTTAAAATCTCGAATTCTTTGATTTCGGTGATGGTTAGGTAAGGTTGGGTTAGGTTTTGTGAGAAAAGCGGGTTTTGTGTATATTTTTGCATTGTCGAATTCTTTGTTTTCGGTGATAGTAAGGCTAGGTTGGGTTAGGTTTGGTGAGATTAGCGAGTTTTGTGTATATTTTTGCATTGTCGAATTCTTTTCTTTCGGTGATAGTGAGGCTAGGTTGGGTTAGGTTTGGTGAGGTTAGCGAGTTTTGTGTTTATTTTTGCAATGTCGAATTCTTTGATTTCGGTGATGGTTAGGTTAGATTAGGTTAGATTTGGTGAGGTAAGCGGGTTTTGTGTATATTTTTGCGATGTCGAATTCTTTGATTTCGGTGATAGTTAGGCTAGGTCGGGTTAGGTTTGGTGAGGTAAGCGAGTTTTGTGTTTATTTTTAAAATGTCGAATTCTTTGATTTCGGTGATGGTTAGGTTAGGTTGGGTTAGATTTGGTGAGGAAGGCGGGTTTTGTGTTTATTTTTGCGATGTCGAATTCTTTGATTTCGGTGATAGTTAGGCTAGGTCGGGTTAGGTTTGGTGAGGTAAGCGAGTTTTGTGTTTATTTTTAAAATGTCGAATTCTTTAATTTCGGTGATGGTTAGGTTAGGTTGGGTTAGGTTTAGTGAGGTAAGCGAGTTTTGTGTATATTTTTGCAATGTCGACTTCTTTGATTTCGGTGATGGTTAGGTAAGGTTGGGTTAGTTTTGGTGAGTAAAGCGAGTTTTGTTTAAATTTTAAAATCTCGAATTCTTTGATTTCGGTGATGGTTAGGTTAGGTTGGGTTAGGTTTTGTGAGAAAAGCGGGTTTTGTGTATATTTTTGCATTGTCGAATTCTTTGTTTTCGGTGATAGTAAGGCTAGGTTGGGTTAGGTTTGGTGAGGTTAGCGTGTTTTGTGTATATTTTTGCATTGTCGAATTCTTTTCTTTCGGTGATAGTGAGGCTAGGTTGGGTTAGGTTTGGTGAGGTTAGCGAGTTTTGTGTTTATTTTTGCAATGTCGAATTCTTTGATTTCGGTGATGGTTAGGTTAGAATGGGTTAGATTTGGTGAGGTAAGCGGGTTTTGTGTTTATTTTTGCGATGTCGAATTCTTTGATTTCGGTGATAGTTATGCTAGGTCGGGTTAGGTTTGGTGATGTAAGCGAGTTTTGTGTTTATTTTTAAAATGTCGAATTCTTTAATTTCGGTGATGGTTAGGTAAGGTTGGGTTAGGTTTAGTGAGGTAAGCGAGTTTTGTGTATATTTTTGCAATGTCGACTTCTTTGATTTCGGTGATGGTTAGGTTAGGTTGGGTTAGTTTTGGTGAGTAAAGCGAGTTTTGTTTTAATTTTAAAATCTCGAATTCTTTGATTTCGGTGATGGTTAGGTTAGGTTGGGTTAGGTTTTGTGAGAAAAGCGGGTTTTGTGTATATTTTTGCATTGTCGAATTCTTTGTTTTCGGTGATAGTAAGGCTAGGTTGGGTTAGGTTTGGTGAGATTAGCGAGTTTTGTGTATATTTTTGCATTGTCGAATTCTTTTCTTTCGGTGATAATGAGGCTAGGTTGGGTTAGGTTTGGTGAGGTTAGCGAGTTTTGTGTTTATTTTTGCAATGTCGAATTCTTTGATTTCGGTGATGGTTAGGTTAGGTTGGGTTAGATTTGGTGAGGTAAGCGGGTTTTGTGTATATTTTTGCGATGTCGAATTCTTTGATTTCGGTGATAGTTAGGCTAGGTCGGTTTAGGTTTGGTGAGGTAAGCGAGTTTTGTGTTTATTTTTAAAATGTCGAATTCTTTGATTTCGGTGATGGTTAGGTTAGGTTGGGTTAGGTTTAGTGAGGTAAGCGAGTTTTGTGTATATTTTTGCAATGTCGAATTCTTTGATTTCGGTGATGGTTAGGTTAGGTTGGGTTAGTTTTGGTGAGTAAAGCGAGTTTTGTTTAAATTTTAAAATCTCGAATTCTTTGATTTCGGTGATGGTTAGGTTAGGTTGGGTTAGGTTTTGTGAGAAAAGCGGGTTTTGTGTATATTTTTGCATTGTCGATATCTTTTATTTCGGTGATAGTAAGGCTAGGTTGGGTTAGGTTTGGTGAGGTTAGCGAGTTTTGTGTATATTTTTGCATTGTCGAATTCTTTTATTTCGGTGATAGTGAGGCTAGGTTGGGTTAGGTTTGGTGAGGTTAGCGAGTTTTGTGTTTATTTTTGCAATGTCGAATTCTTTGATTTCGGTGATGGTTAGGTTAGGTTGGGTTAGATTTGGTGAGGAAAGAGGGTTTTGTGTTTATTTTTGCGATGTCGAATTCTTTGATTTCGGTGATAGTAAGGCTAGGTTGGGTTAGGTTTGGTGAGGTTAGCGAGTTTTGTGTATATTTTTGCATTGTCGAATTCTTTTATTTCGGTGATAGTGAGGCTAGGTTGGGTTAGGTTTGGTGAGGTTAGCGAGTTTTGTGTTTATTTTTGCAATGTCGAATTCTTTGATTTCGGTGATGGTTAGGTTAGGTTGGGTTAGATTTGGTGAGGAAGGCGGGTTTTGTGTTTATTTTTGCGATGTCGAATTCTTTGATTTCGGTGATAGTTAGGCTAGGTCGGGTTAGGTTTGGTGAGGTAAGCGAGTTTTGTGTTTATTTTTAAAATGTCGAATTCTTTAATTTCGGTGATGGTTAGGTTAGGTTGGGTTAGGTTTAGTGAGGTAAGCGAGTTTTGTGTATATTTTTGCAATGTCGACTTCTTTGATTTCGGTGATGGTTAGGTTAGGTTGGGTTAGTTTTGGTGAGTAAAGCGAGTTTTGTTTAAATTTTAAAATCTCGAATTCTTTGATTTCGGTGATGGTTAGGTTAGGTTGGGTTAGGTTTTGTGAGAAAAGCGGGTTTTGTGTATATTTTTGCATTGTCGAATTCTTTGTTTTCGGTGATAGTAAGGCTAGGTTGGGTTAGGTTTGGTGAGGTTAGCGTGTTTTGTGTATATTTTTGCATTGTCGAATTCTTTTCTTTCGGTGATAGTGAGGCTAGGTTGGGTTAGGTTTGGTGAGGTTAGCGAGTTTTGTGTTTATTTTTGCAATGTCGAATTCTTTGATTTCGGTGATGGTTAGGTTAGAATGGGTTAGATTTGGTGAGGTAAGCGGGTTTTGTGTTTATTTTTGCGATGTCGAATTCTTTGATTTCGGTGATAGTTAGGCTAGGTCGGGTTAGGTTTGGTGATGTAAGCGAGTTTTGTGTTTATTTTTAAAATGTCGAATTCTTTAATTTCGGTGATGGTTAGGTAAGGTTGGGTTAGGTTTAGTGAGGTAAGCGAGTTTTGTGTATATTTTTGCAATGTCGACTTCTTTGATTTCGGTGATGGTTAGGTTAGGTTGGGTTAGTTTTGGTGAGTAAAGCGAGTTTTGTTTTAATTTTAAAATCTCGAATTCTTTGATTTCGGTGATGGTTAGGTTAGGTTGGGTTAGGTTTTGTGAGAAAAGCGGGTTTTGTGTATATTTTTGCATTGTCGAATTCTTTGTTTTCGGTGATAGTAAGGCTAGGTTGGGTTAGGTTTGGTGAGATAAGCGAGTTTTGTGTATATTTTTGCATTGTCGAATTCTTTTCTTTCGGTGATAGTGAGGCTAGGTTGGGTTAGGTTTGGTGAGGTTAGCGAGTTTTGTGTTTATTTTTGCAATGTCGAATTCTTTGATTTCGGTGATGGTTAGGTTAGGTTGGGTTAGATTTGGTGAGGTAAGCGGGTTTTGTGTATATTTTTGCGATGTCGAATTCTTTGATTTCGGTGATAGTTAGGCTAGGTCGGGTTAGGTTTGGTGAGGTAAGCGAGTTTTGTGTTTATTTTTAAAATGTCGAATTCTTTGATTTCGGTGATGGTTAGGTTAGGTTGGGTTAGGTTTAGTGAGGTAAGCGAGTTTTGTGTATATTTTTGCAATGTCGAATTCTTTGATTTCGGTGATGGTTAGGTTAGGTTGGGTTAGTTTTGGTGAGTAAAGCGAGTTTTGTTTAAATTTTAAAATCTCGAATTCTTTGATTTCGGTGATGGTTAGGTTAGGTTGGGTTAGGTTTTGTGAGAAAAGCGGGTTTTGTGTATATTTTTGCATTGTCGAATTCTTTGTTTTCGGTGATAGTAAGGCTAGGTTGGGTTAGGTTTGGTGAGGTTAGCGAGTTTTGTGTATATTTTTGCATTGTCGAATTCTTTTATTTCGGTGATAGTGAGGCTAGGTTGGGTTAGGTTTGGTGAGGTTAGCGAGTTTTGTGTTTATTTTTGCAATGTCAAATTCTTTGATTTCGGTGATGGTTAGGTTAGGTTGGGTTAGATTTGGTGAGGAAAGCGGGTTTTGTGTTTATTTTTGCGATGTCGAATTCTTTAATTCCGGTGATAGTAAGGCTAGGTTGGGTTAGGTTTGGTGAGGTTAGCGAGTTTTGTGTATATTTTTGCATTGTCGAATTCTTTTATTTCGGTGATAGTGAGGCTAGGTTGGGTTAGGTTTGGTGAGGTTAGCGAGTTTTGTGTTTATTTTTGCAATGTCGAATTCTTTGATTTCGGTGATGGTTAGGTTAGGTTGGGTTAGATTTGGTGAGGAAGGCGGGTTTTGTGTTTATTTTTGCGATGTCGAATTCTTTGATTTCGGTGATAGTTAGGCTAGGTCGGGTTAGGTTTGGTGATGTAAGCGAGTTTTGTGTTTATTTTTAAAATGTCGAATTCTTTAATTTCGGTGATGGTTAGGTAAGGTTGGGTTAGGTTTAGTGAGGTAAGCAAGTTTTGTGTATATTTTTGCAATGTCGACTTCTTTGATTTCGGTGATGGTTAGGTTAGGTTGGGTTAGTTTTGGTGAGTACAGCGAGTTTTGTTTTAATTTTAAAATCTCGAATTCTTTGATTTCGGTGATGGTTAGGTTAGGTTGGGTTAGGTTTTGTGAGAAAAGCGGGTTTTGTGTATATTTTTGCATTGTCGAATTCTTTGTTTTCGGTGATAGTAAGGCTAGGTTGGGTTAGGTTTGGTGAGATGAGCGAGTTTTGTGTATATTTTTGCATTGTCGAATTCTTTTCTTTCGGTGATAGTGAGGCTAGGTTGGGTTAGGTTTGGTGAGGTTAGCGAGTTTTGTGTTTATTTTTGCAATGTCGAATTCTTTGATTTCGGTGATGGTTAGGTTAGGTTGGGTTAGATTTGGTGAGGTAAGCGGGTTTTGTGTATATTTTTGCGATGTCGAATTCTTTGATTTCGGTGATAGTTAGGCTAGGTCGGGTTAGGTTTGGTGAGGTAAGCGAGTTTTGTGTTTATTTTTAAAATGTCGAATTCTTTGATTTCGGTGATGGTTAGGTTAGGTTGGGTTAGGTTAAGTGAGGTAAGCGAGTTTTGTGTATATTTTTGCAATGTCGAATTCTTTGATTTCGGTGATGGTTAGGTTAGGTTGGGTTAGTTTTGGTGAGTAAAGCGAGTTTTGTTTAAATTTTAAAATCTCGAATTCTTTGATTTCGGTGATGGTTAGGTAAGTTGGGTTAGGTTTTGTGAGAAAAGCGGGTTTTGTGTATATTTTTGCATTGTCGAATTCTTTGTTTTCGGTGATAGTAAGGCTAGGTTGGGTTAGGTTTGGTGAGGTTAGCGAGTTTTGTGTATATTTTTGCATTGTCGAATTCTTTTATTTCGGTGATAGTGAGGCTAGGTTGGGTTAGGTTTGGTGAGGTTAGCGAGTTTTGTGTTTATTTTTGCAATGTCGAATTCTTTGATTTCGGTGATGGTTAGGTAAGGTTGGGTTAGATTTGGTGAGGTAAGCGGGTTTTGTGTATATTTTTGCGATGTCGAATTCTTTGATTTCGGTGATAGTTAGGCTAGGTCGGGTTAGGTTTGGTGAGGTAAGCGAGTTTTGTGTTTATTTTTAAAATGTCGAATTCTTTGATTTCGGTGATGGTTAGGTTAGGTTGGGTTAGGTTTAGTGAGGTAAGCGAGTTTTGTGTATATTTTTGCAATGTCGAATTCTTTGATTTCGGTGATGGTTAGGTTAGGTTGGGTTAGTTTTGGTGAGTAAAGCGAGTTTTGTTTAAATTTTAAAATCTCGAATTCTTTGATTTCGGTGATGGTTAGGTTAGGTTGGGTTAGGTTTTGTGAGAAAAGCGGGTTTTGTGTATATTTTTGCATTGTCGAATTCTTTGTTTTCGGTGATAGTAAGGCTAGGTTGGGTTAGGTTTGGTGAGGTTAGCGAGTTTTGTGTATATTTTTGCATTGTCGAATTCTTTTATTTCGGTGATAGTGAGGCTAGGTTGGGTTAGGTTTGGTGAGGTTAGCGAGTTTTGTGTTTATTTTTGCAATGTCGAATTCTTTGATTTCGGTGATGGTAAGGTTAGGTTGGGTTAGATTTGGTGAGGTAAGCGGGTTTTGTGTATATTTTTGCGATGTCGAATTCTTTGATTTCGGTGATAGTTAGGCTAGGTCGGGTTAGGTTTGGTGAGGTAAGCGAGTTTTGTGTTTATTTTTAAAATGTCGAATTCTTTGATTTCGGTGATGGTTAGGTTAGGTTGGGTTAGGTTTAGTGAGGTAAGCGAGTTTTGTGTATATTTTTGCAATGTCGAATTCTTTGATTTCGGTGATGGTTAGGTTAGGTTGGGTTAGTTTTGGTGAGTAAAGCGAGTTTTGTTTAAATTTTAAAATCTCGAATTCTTTGATTTCGGTGATGGTTAGGTTAGGTTGGGTTAGGTTTTGTGAGAAAAGCGGGTTTTGTGTATATTTTTGCATTGTCGAATTCTTTGTTTTCGGTGATAGTAAGGCTAGGTTGGGTTAGGTTTGGTGAGGTTAGCGAGTTTTGTGTATATTTTTGCATTGTCGAATTCTTTTATTTCGGTGATAGTGAGGCTAGGTTGGGTTAGGTTTGGTGAGGTTAGCGAGTTTTGTGTTTATTTTTGCAATGTCGAATTCTTTGATTTCGGTGATGGTTAGGTTAGGTTGGGTTAGATTTGGTGAGGTAAGCGGGTTTTGTGTATATTTTTGCGATGTCGAATTCTTTGATTTCGGTGATAGTTAGGCTAGGTCGGGTTAGGTTTGGTGAGGTAAGCGAGTTTTGTGTTTATTTTTAAAATGTCGAATTCTTTGATTTCGGTGATGGTTAGGTTAGGTTGGGTTAGGTTTAGTGAGGTAAGCGAGTTTTGTGTATATTTTTGCAATGTCGACGTCTTTGATTTCGGTGATGGTTAGGTTAGGTTGGGTTAGTTTTGGTGAGTAAAGCGAGTTTTGTTTTAATTTTAAAATCTCGAATTCTTTGATTTCGGTGATGGTTAGGTTAGGTTGGGTTAGGTTTTGTGAGAAAAGCGGGTTTTGTGTATATTTTTGCATTGTCGAATTCTTTGTTTTCGGTGATAGTAAGGCTAGGTTGGGTTAGGTTTGATGAGATTAGCGAGTTTTGTGTATATTTTTGCATTGTCGAATTCTTTTCTTTCGGTGATAGTGAGGCTAGGTTGGGTTAGGTTTGGTGAGGTTAGCGAGTTTTGTGTTTATTTTTGCAATGTCGAATTCTTTGATTTCGGTGATGGTTAGGTTAGGTTGGGTTAGATTTGGTGAGGTAAGCGGGTTTTGTGTATATTTTTGCGATGTCGAATTCTTTGATTTCGGTGATAGTTAGGCTAGGTCGGGTTAGGTTTGGTGAGGTAAGCGAGTTTTGTGTTTATTTTTAAAATGTCGAATTCTTTGATTTCGGTGATGGTTAGGTTAGGTTGGGTTAGTTTTGGTGAGTAAAGCGAGTTTTGTTTAAATTTTAAAATCTCGAATTCTTTGATTTCGGTGATGGTTAGGTTAGGTTGGGTTAGGTTTTGTGAGAAAAGCGGGTTTTGTGTATATTTTTGCATTGTCGAATTCTTTGTTTTCGGTGATAGTAAGGCTAGGTTGGGTTAGGTTTGGTGAGGTTAGCGAGTTTTGTGTATATTTTTGCATTGTCGAATTCTTTTATTTCGGTGATAGTGAGGCTAGGTTGGGTTAGGTTTGGTGAGGTTAGCGAGTTTTGTGTTTATTTTTGCAATGTCGAATTCTTTGATTTCGGTGATGGTTAGGTTAGGTTGGGTTAGATTTGGTGAGGTAAGCGGGTTTTGTGTATATTTTTGCGATGTCTAATTCTTTGATTTCGGTGATAGTTAGGCTAGGTCGGGTTAGGTTTGGTGAGGTAAGCGAGTTTTGTGTTTATTTTTAAAATGTCGAATTCTTTGATTTCGGTGATGGTTAGGTTAGGTTGGGTAAGGTTTAGTGAGGTAAGCGAGTTTTGTGTATATTTTTGCAATGTCGAATTCTTTGATTTCGGTGATGGTTAGGTTAGGTTGGGTTAGTTTTGGTGAGTAAAGCGAGTTTTGTTTAAATTTTAAAATCTCGAATTCTTTGATTTCGGTGATGGTTAGGTTAGGTTGGGTTAGGTCTTGTGAGAAAAGCGGGTTTTGTGTATATTTTTGCATTGTCGAATTCTTTGTTTTCGGTGATAGTAAGGCTAGGTTGGGTTAGGTTTGGTGAGGTTAGCGAGTTTTGTGTATATTTTTGCATTGTCGAATTCTTTTATTTCGGTGATAGTGAGGCTAGGTTGGGTTAGGTTTGGTGAGGTTAGCGAGTTTTGTGTATATTTTTGCGATGTCGAATTCTTTGATTTCGGTGATAGTTAGGCTAGGTCGGGTTAGGTTTGGTGAGGTAAGCGAGTTTTGTGTTTATTTTTAAAATGTCGAATTCTTTGATTTCGGTGATGGTTAGGTTAGGTTGGGTTAGGTTTAGTGAGGTAAGCGAGTTTTGTGTATATTTTTGCAATGTCGAATTCTTTGATTTCGGTGATGGTTAGGTTAGGTTGGGTTAGTTTTGGTGAGTAAAGCGAGTTTTGTTTAAATTTTAAAATCTCGAATTCTTTGATTTCGGTGATGGTTAGGTTAGGTTGGGTTAGGTTTTGTGAGAAAAGCGGGTTTTGTGTATATTTTTGCATTGTCGAATTCTTTGTTTTCGGTGATAGTAAGGCTAGGTTGGGTTAGGTTTGGTGAGGTTAGCGAGTTTTGTGTATATTTTTGCATTGTCGAATTCTTTTATTTCGGTGATAGTGAGGCTAGGTTGGGTTAGGTTTGGTGAGGTTAGCGAGTTTTGTGTTTATTTTTGCAATGTCGAATTCTTTGATTTCGGTGATGGTTAGGTTAGGTTGGGTTAGATTTGGTGAGGTAAGCGGGTTTTGTGTATATTTTTGCGATGTCTAATTCTTTGATTTCGGTGATAGTTAGGCTAGGTCGGGTTAGGTTTGGTGAGGTAAGCGAGTTTTGTGTTTATTTTTAAAATGTCGAATTCTTTGATTTCGGTGATGGTTAGGTTAGGTTGGGTTAGGTTTAGTGAGGTAAGCGAGTTTTGTGTATATTTTTGCAATGTCGAATTCTTTGATTTCGCTGATGGTTAGGTTAGGTTGGGTTAGTTTTGGTGAGTAAAGCGAGTTTTGTTTAAATTTTAAAATCTCGAATTCTTTGATTTCGGTGATGGTTAGGTTAGGTTGGGTTAGATTTGGTGAGGTAAGCGGGTTTTGTGTATATTTTTGCGATGTCGAATTCTTTGATTTCGGTGATAGTTAGGCTAGGTCGGGTTAGGTTTGGTGAGGTAAGCGAGTTTTGTGTTTATTTTTAAAATGTCGAATTCTTTGATTTCGGTGATGGTTAGGTTAGGTTGGGTTAGGTTTAGTGAGGTAAGCGAGTTTTGTGTATATTTTTGCAATGTCGACTTCTTTGATTTCGGTGATGGTTAGGTTAGGTTGGGTTAGTTTTGGTGAGTAAAGCGAGTTTTGTTTTAATTTTAAAATCTCGAATTCTTTGATTTCGGTGATGGTTAGGTTAGGTTGGGTTAGGTTTTGTAAGAAAAGCGGGTTTTGTGTATATTTTTGCATTGTCGAATTCTTTGTTTTCGGTGATAGTAAGGCTAGGTTGGGTTAGGTTTGGTGAGATTAGCGAGTTTTGTGTATATTTTTGCATTGTCGAATTCTTTTCTTTCGGTGATAGTGAGGCTAGGTTGGGTTAGGTTTGGTGAGGTTAGCGAGTTTTGTGTTTATTTTTGCAATGTCGAATTCTTTGATTTCGGTGATGGTTAGGTTAGGTTGGGTTAGATTTGGTGAGGTAAGCGGGTTTTGTGTATATTTTTGCGATGTCGAATTCTTTGATTTCGGTGATAGTTAGGCTAGGTCGGGTTAGGTTTGGTGAGGTAAGCGAGTTTTGTGTTTATTTTTAAAATGTCGAATTCTTTGATTTCGGTGATGGTTAGGTTAGGTTGGGTTAGGTTTAGTGAGGTAAGCGAGTTTTGTGTATATTTTTGCAATGTCGAATTCTTTGATTTCGGTGATGGTTAGGTTAGGTTGGGTTAGTTTTGGTGAGTAAAGCGAGTTTTGTTTAAATTTTAAAATCTCGAATTCTTTGATTTCGGTGATGGTTAGGTTAGGTTGGGTTAGGTTTTGTGAGAAAAGCGGGTTTTGTGTATATTTTTGCATTGTCGAATTCTTTGTTTTCGGTGATAGTAAGGCTAGGTTGGGTTAGGTTTGGTGAGGTTAGCGAGTTTTGTGTATATTTTTGCATTGTCGAATTCTTTTATTTCGGTGATAGTGAGGCTGGGTTGGGTTAGGTTTGGTGAGGTTAGCGAGTTTTGTGTTTATTTTTGCAATGTCGAATTCTTTGATTTCGGTGATGGTTAGGTTAGGTTGGGTTAGATTTGGTGAGGTAAGCGGGTTTTGTGTATATTTTTGCGATGTCGAATTCTTTGATTTCGGTGATAGTTAGGCTAGGTCGGGTTAGGTTTGGTGAGGTAAGCGAGTTTTGTGTTTATTTTTAAAATGTCGAATTCTTTGATTTCGGTGATGGTTAGGTTAGGTTGGGTTAGGTTTAGTGAGGTAAGCGAGTTTTGTGTATATTTTTGCAATGTCGAATTCTTTGATTTCGGTGATGGTTAGGTTAGGTTGGGTTAGTTTTGGTGAGTAAAGCGAGTTTTGTTTAAATTTTAAAATCTCGAATTCTTTGATTTCGGTGATGGTTAGGTTAGGTTGGGTTAGATTTGTTGAGGTAAGCGGGTTTTGTGTATATTTTTGCGATGTCGAATTCTTTGATTTCGGTGATAGTTAGGCTAGGTCGGGTTAGGTTTGGTGAGGTAAGCGAGTTTTGTGTTTATTTTTAAAATGTCGAATTCTTTGATTTCGGTGATGGTTAGGTTAGGTTGGGTTAGGTTTAGTGAGGTAAGCGAGTTTTGTGTATATTTTTGCAATGTCGACTTCTTTGATTTCGGTGATGGTTAGGTTAGGTTGGGTTAGTTTTGGTGAGTAAAGCGAGTTTTGTTTTAATTTTAAAATCTCGAATTCTTTGATTTCGGTGATGGTTAGGTTAGGTTGGGTTAGGTTTTGTGAGAAAAGCGGGTTTTGTGTATATTTTTGCATTGTCGAATTCTTTGTTTTCGGTGATAGTAAGGCTAGGTTGGGTTAGGTTTGGTGAGATTAGCGAGTTTTGTGTATATTTTTGCATTGTCGAATTCTTTTCTTTCGGTGATAGTGAGGCTAGGTTGGGTTAGGTTTGGTGAGGTTAGCGAGTTTTGTGTTTATTTTTGCAATGTCGAATTCTTTGATTTCGGTGATGGTTAGGTTAGGTTGGGTTAGATTTGGTGAGGTAAGCGGGTTTTGTGTATATTTTTGCGATGTCGAATTCTTTGATTTCGGTGATAGTTAGGCTAGGTCGGGTTAGGTTTGGTGAGGTAAGCGAGTTTTGTGTTTATTTTTAAAATGTCGAATTCTTTGATTTCGGTGATGGTTAGGTTAGGTTGGGTTAGGTTTAGTGAGGTAAGCGAGTTTTGTGTATATTTTTGCAATGTCGAATTCTTTGATTTCGGTGATGGTTAGGTTAGGTTGGGTTAGTTTTGGTGAGTAAAGCGAGTTTTGTTTAAATTTTAAAATCTCGAATTCTTTGATTTCGGTGATGGTTAGGTTAGGTTGGGTTAGGTTTTGTGAGAAAAGCGGGTTTTGTGTATATTTTTGCATTGTCGAATTCTTTGTTTTCGGTGATAGTAAGGCTAGGTTGGGTTAGGTTTGGTGAGGTTAGCGAGTTTTGTGTATATTTTTGCATTGTCGAATTCTTTTATTTCGGTGATAGTGAGGCTAGGTTGGGTTAGGTTTGGTGAGGTTAGCGAGTTTTGTGTTTATTTTTGCAATGTCGAATTCTTTGATTTCGGTGATGGTTAGGTTAGGTTGGGTTAGATTTGGTGAGGTAAGCGGGTTTTGTGTATATTTTTGCGATGTCTAATTCTTTGATTTCGGTGATAGTTAGGCTAGGTCGGGTTAGGTTTGGTGAGGTAAGCGAGTTTTGTGTTTATTTTTAAAATGTCGAATTCTTTGATTTCGGTGATGGTTAGGTTAGGTTGGGTTAGGTTTAGTGAGGTAAGCGAGTTTTGTGTATATTTTTGCAATGTCGAATTCTTTGATTTCGGTGATGGTTAGGTTAGGTTGGGTTAGTTTTGGTGAGTAAAGCGAGTTTTGTTTAAATTTTAAAATCTCGAATTCTTTGATTTCGGTGATGGTTAGGTTAGGTTGGGTTTGATTTGGTGAGGTAAGCGGGTTTTGTGTATATTTTTGCGATGTCGAATTCTTTGATTTCGGTGATAGTTAGGCTAGGTCGGGTTAGGTTTGGTGAGGTAAGCGAGTTTTGTGTTTATTTTTAAAATGTCGAATTCTTTGATTTCGGTGATGGTTAGGTTAGGTTGGGTTAGGTTTAGTGAGGTAAGCGAGTTTTGTGTATATTTTTGCAATGTCGAATTCTTTGATTTCGGTGATGGTTAGGTTAGGTTGGGTTAGTTTTGGTGAGTAAAGCGAGTTTTGTTTAAATTTTAAAATCTCGAATTCTTTGATTTCGGTGATGGTTAGGTTAGGTTGGGTTAGGTTTTGTGAGAAAAGCGGGTTTTGTGTATATTTTTGCATTGTCGAATTCTTTGTTTTCGGTGATAGTAAGGCTAGGTTGGGTTAGGTTTGGTGAGGTTAGCGAGTTTTGTGTATATTTTTGCATTGTCGAATTCTTTTATTTCGGTGATAGTGAGGCTAGGTTGGGTTAGGTTTGGTGAGGTTAGCGAGTTTTGTGTTTATTTTTGCAATGTCGAATTCTTTGATTTCGGTGATGGTTAGGTTAGGTTGGGTTAGATTTGGTGAGGTAAGCGGGTTTTGTGTATATTTTTGCGATGTCGAATTCTTTGATTTCGGTGATAGTTAGGCTAGGTCGGGTTAGGTTTGGTGAGGTAAGCGAGTTTTGTGTTTATTTTTAAAATGTCGAATTCTTTGATTTCGGTGATGGTTAGGTTAGGTTGGGTTAGGTTTAGTGAGGTAAGCGAGTTTTGTGTATATTTTTGCAATGTCGAATTCTTTGATTTCGGTGATGGTTAGGTTAGGTTGGGTTAGTTTTGGTGAGTAAAGCGAGTTTTGTTTAAATTTTAAAATCTCGAATTCTTTGATTTCGGTGATGGTTAGGTTAGGTTGGGTTAGATTTGTTGAGGTAAGCGGGTTTTGTGTATATTTTTGCGATGTCGAATTCTTTGATTTCGGTGATAGTTAGGCTAGGTCGGGTTAGGTTTGGTGAGGTAAGCGAGTTTTGTGTTTATTTTTAAAATGTCGAATTCTTTGATTTCGGTGATGGTTAGGTTAGGTTGGGTTAGGTTTAGTGAGGTAAGCGAGTTTTGTGTATATTTTTGCAATGTCGACTTCTTTGATTTCGGTGATGGTTAGGTTAGGTTGGGTTAGTTTTGGTGAGTAAAGCGAGTTTTGTTTTAATTTTAAAATCTCGAATTCTTTGATTTCGGTGATGGTTAGGTTAGGTTGGGTTAGGTTTTGTGAGAAAAGCGGGTTTTGTGTATATTTTTGCATTGTCGAATTCTTTGTTTTCGGTGATAGTAAGGCTAGGTTGGGTTAGGTTTGGTGAGATTAGCGAGTTTTGTGTATATTTTTGCATTGTCGAATTCTTTTCTTTCGGTGATAGTGAGGCTAGGTTGGGTTAGGTTTGGTGAGGTTAGCGAGTTTTGTGTTTATTTTTGCAATGTCGAATTCTTTGATTTTGGTGATGGTTAGGTTAGGTTGGGTTAGATTTGGTGAGGTAAGCGGGTTTTGTGTATATTTTTGCGATGTCGAATTCTTTGATTTCGGTGATAGTTAGGCTAGGTCGGGTTAGGTTTGGTGAGGTAAGCGAGTTTTGTGTTTATTTTTAAAATGTCGAATTCTTTGATTTCGGTGATGGTTAGGTTAGGTTGGGTTAGGTTTAGTGAGGTAAGCGAGTTTTGTGTATATTTTTGCAATGTCGAATTCTTTGATTTCGGTGATGGTTAGGTTAGGTTGGGTTAGTTTTGGTGAGTAAAGCGAGTTTTGTTTAAATTTTAAAATCTCGAATTCTTTGATTTCGGTGATGGTTAGGTTAGGTTGGGTTAGGTTTTGTGAGAAAAGCGGGTTTTGTGTATATTTTTGCATTGTCGAATTCTTTGTTTTCGGTGATAGTAAGGCTAGGTTGGGTTAGGTTTGGTGAGGTTAGCGAGTTTTGTGTATATTTTTGCATTGTCGAATTCTTTTATTTCGGTGATAGTGAGGCTAGGTTGGGTTAGGTTTGGTGAGGTTAGCGAGTTTTGTGTTTATTTTTGCAATGTCGAATTCTTTGATTTCGGTGATGGTTAGGTTAGGTTGGGTTAGATTTGGTGAGGTAAGCGGGTTTTGTGTATATTTTTGCGATGTCGAATTCTTTGATTTCGGTGATAGTTAGGCTAGGTCGGGTTAGGTTTGGTGAGGTAAGCGAGTTTTGTGTTTATTTTTAAAATGTCGAATTCTTTGATTTCGGTGATGGTTAGGTTAGGTTGGGTTAGGTTTAGTGAGGTAAGCGAGTTTTGTGTATATTTTTGCAATGTCGAATTCTTTGATTTCGGTGATGGTTAGGTTAGGTTGGGTTAGTTTTGGTGAGTAAAGCGAGTTTTGTTTAAATTTTAAAATCTCGAATTCTTTGATTTCGGTGATGGTTAGGTTAGGTTGGGTTAGGTTTTGTGAGAAAAGCGGGTTTTGTGTATATTTTTGCATTGTCGAATTCTTTGTTTTCGGTGATAGTAAGGCTAGGTTGGGTTAGGTTTGGTGAGGTTAGCGAGTTTTGTGTATATTTTTGCATTGTCGAATTCTTTTATTTCGGTGATAGTGAGGCTAGGTTGGGTTAGGTTTGGTGAGGTTAGCGAGTTTTGTGTTTATTTTTGCAATGTCGAATTCTTTGATTTCGGTGATGGTTAGGTTAGGTTGGGTTAGATTTGGTGAGGTAAGCGGGTTTTGTGTATATTTTTGCGATGTCGAATTCTTTGATTTCGGTGATAGTTAGGCTAGGTCGGGTTAGGTTTGGTGAGGTAAGCGAGTTTTGTGTTTATTTTTAAAATGTCGAATTCTTTGATTTCGGTGATGGTTAGGTTAGGTTGGGTTAGGTTTAGTGAGGTAAACGAGTTTTGTGTATATTTTTGCAATGTCGACTTCTTTGATTTCGGTGATGGTTAGGTTAGGTTGGGTTAGTTTTGGTGAGTAAAGCGAGTTTTGTTTTAATTTTAAAATCTCGAATTCTTTGATTTCGGTGATGGTTAGGTTAGGTTGGGTTAGGTTTTGTGAGAAAAGCGGGTTTTGTGTATATTTTTGCATTGTCGAATTCTTTGTTTTCGGTGATAGTAAGGCTAGGTTGGGTTAGGTTTGGTGAGATTAGCGAGTTTTGTGTATATTTTTGCATTGTCGAATTCTTTTCTTTCGGTGATAGTGAGGCTAGGTTGGGTTAGGTTTGGTGAGGTTAGCGAGTTTTGTGTTTATTTTTGCAATGTCGAATTCTTTGATTTCGGTGATGGTTAGGTTAGGTTGGGTTAGATTTGGTGAGGTAAGCGGGTTTTGTGTATATTTTTGCGATGTCGAATTCTTTGATTTCGGTGATAGTTAGGCTAGGTCGGGTTAGGTTTGGTGAGGTAAGCGAGTTTTGTGTTTATTTTTAAAATGTCGAATTCTTTGATTTCGGTGATGGTTAGGTTAGGTTGGGTTAGGTTTAGTGAGGTAAGCGAGTTTTGTGTATATTTTTGCAATGTCGAATTCTTTGATTTCGGTGATGGTAAGGTTAGGTTGGGTTAGTTTTGGTGAGTAAAGCGAGTTTTGTTTAAATTTTAAAATCTCGAATTCTTTGATTTCGGTGATGGTTAGGTTAGGTTGGGTTAGGTTTTGTGAGAAAAGCGGGTTTTGTGTATATTTTTGCATTGTCGAATTCGTTGTTTTCGGTGATAGTAAGGCTAGGTTGGGTTAGGTTTGGTGAGGTTAGCGAGTTTTGTGTATATTTTTGCATTGTCGAATTCTTTTATTTCGGTGATAGTGAGGCTAGGTTAGGTTAGGTTTGGTGAGGTTAGCGAGTTTTGTGTTTATTTTTGCAATGTCGAATTCTTTGATTTCGGTGATGGTAAGGTTAGGTTGGGTTAGATTTGGTGAGGTAAGCGGGTTTTGTGTATATTTTTGCGATGTCGAATTCTTTGATTTCGGTGATAGTTAGGCTAGGTCGGGTTAGGTTTGGTGAGGTAAGCGAGTTTTGTGTTTATTTTTAAAATGTCGAATTCTTTGATTTCGGTGATGGTTAGGTTAGGTTGGGTTAGGTTTAGTGAGGTAAGCGAGTTTTGTGTATATTTTTGCAATGTCGAATTCTTTGATTTCGGTGATGGTTAGGTTAGGTTGGGTTAGGTTTTGTGAGAAAAGCGGGTTTTGTGTATATTTTTGCATTGTCGAATTCTTTGTTTTCGGTGATAGTGAGGCTAGGTTGGGTTAGGTCTGGTGAGGTAAGCGAGTATTGTGAAAATCTTACAATCTCGAACTCTTTGATTTCGGTGACGGTTAGGTTGGGTTGGGTTAAGTTTGGTGAGGTTAGCGAGTTTTGTGTATATTTTTGCATTGTCGAATTCTTTGACTTCGGTAATAGTTAGGCTTGGTTGGGTTAGGTTTGGTGAGGTAAGCGAGTTTTGTGTATATTTTTGCGATGTCGAATTCTTTGATTTCGGTGATAGTTAGGCTAGGTCGGGTAAGGTTTGGTGAGGTAAGCGAGTTTTGTGTTTATTTTTAAAATGTCGAATTCTTTGATTTCGGTGATGGTTAGGTTAGGTTGGGTTAGGTTTAGTGAGGTAAGCGAGTTTTGTGTATATTTTTGCAATGTCGAATTCTTTGATTTCGGTGATGGTTAGGTTAGGTTGGGTTAGTTTTGGTGAGTAAAGCGAGTTTTGTTTAAATTTTAAAATCTCGAATTCTTTGATTTCGGTGATGGTTAGGTTAGGTTGGGTTAGATTTTGTGAGAAAAGCGGGTTTTGTGTATATTTTTGCATTGTCGAATTCTTTGTTTTCGGTGATAGTAAGGCTAGGTTGGGTTAGGTTTGGTGAGGTTAGCGAGTTTTGTGTATATTTTTGCATTGTCAAATTCTTTTATTTCGGTGATAGTGAGGCTAGGTTGGGTTAGGTTTGGTGAGGTTAGCGAGTTTTGTGTTTATTTTTGCAATGTCGAATTCTTTGATTTCGGTGATGGTTAGGTTAGGTTGGGTTAGATTTGGTGAGGAAAGCGGGTTTTGTGTTTATTTTTGCGATGTCGAATTCTTTGATTTCGGTGATAGTAAGGCTAGGTTGGGTTAGGTTTGGTGAGGTTAGCGAGTTTTGTGTATATTTTTGCATTGTCGAATTCTTTTATTTCGGTGATAGTGAGGCTAGGTTGGGTTAGGTTTGGTGAGGTTAGCGAGTTTTGTGTTTATTTTTGCAATGTCGAATTCTTTGATTTCGGTGATGGTTAGGTTAGGTTGGGTTAGATTTGGTGAGGAAGGCGGGTTTTGTGTTTATTTTTGCGATGTCGAATTCTTTGATTTCGGTGATAGTTAGGCTAGGTCGGGTTAGGTTTGGTGAGGTAAGCGAGTTTTGTGTTTATTTTTAAAATGTCGAATTCTTTAATTTCGGTGATGGTTAGGTTAGGTTGGGTTAGGTTTAGTGAGGTAAGCGAGTTTTGTGTATATTTTTGCAATGTCGACTTCTTTGATTTCGGTGATGGTTAGGTTAGGTTGGGTTAGTTTTGGTGAGTAAAGCGAGTTTTGTTTTAATTTTAAAATCTCGAATTCTTTGATTTCGGTGATGGTTAGGTTAGGTTGGGTTAGGTTTTGTGAGAAAAGCGGGTTTTGTGTATATTTTTGCATTGTCGAATTCTTTGTTTTCGGTGATAGTAAGGCTAGGTTGGGTTAGGTTTGGTGAGGTTAGCGTGTTTTGTGTATATTTTTGCATTGTCGAATTCTTTTCTTTCGGTGATAGTGAGGCTAGGTTGGGTTAGGTTTGGTGAGGTTAGCGAGTTTTGTGTTTATTTTTGCAATGTCGAATTCTTTGATTTCGGTGATGGTTAGGTTAGAATGGGTTAGATTTGGTGAGGTAAGCGGGTTTTGTGTTTATTTTTGCGATGTCGAATTCTTTGATTTCGGTGATAGTTAGGCTAGGTCGGGTTAGGTTTGGTGATGTAAGCGAGTTTTGTGTTTATTTTTAAAATGTCGAATTCTTTAATTTCGGTGATGGTTAGGTAAGGTTGGGTTAGGTTTAGTGAGGTAAGCGAGTTTTGTGTATATTTTTGCAATATCGACTTCTTTGATTTCGGTGATGGTTAGGTTAGGTTGGGTTAGTTTTGGTGAGTAAAGCGAGTTTTGTTTTAATTTTAAAATCTCGAATTCTTTGATTTCGGTGATGGTTAGGTTAGGTTGGGTTAGGTTTTGTGAGAAAAGCGGGTTTTGTGTATATTTTTGCATTGTCGAATTCTTTGTTTTCGGTGATAGTAAGGCTAGGTTGGGTTAGGTTTGGTGAGATTAGCGAGTTTTGTGTATATTTTTGCATTGTCGAATTCTTTTCTTTCGGTGATAGTGAGGCTAGGTTGGGTTAGGTTTGGTGAGGTTAGCGAGTTTTGTGTTTATTTTTGCAATGTCGAATTCTTTGATTTCGGTGATGGTTAGGTTAGGTTGGGTTAGATTTGGTGAGGTAAGCGGGTTTTGTGTATATTTTTGCGATGTCGAATTCTTTGATTTCGGTGATAGTTAGGCTAGGTCATGTTAGGTTTGGTGAGGTAAGCGAGTTTTGTGTTTATTTTTAAAATGTCGAATTCTTTGATTTCGGTGATGGTTAGGTTAGGTTGGGTTAGGTTTAGTGAGGTAAGCGAGTTTTGTGTATATTTTTGCAATGTCGACTTCTTTGATTTCGGTGATGGTTAGGTTAGGTTGGGTTAGTTTTGGTGAGTAAAGCGAGTTTTGTTTAAATTTTAAAATCTCGAATTCTTTGATTTCGGTGATGGTTAGGTTAGGTTGGGTTAGGTTTTGTGAGAAAAGCGGGTTTTGTGTATATTTTTGCATTGTCGAATTCTTTGTTTTCGGTGATAGTAAGGCTAGGTTGGGTTAGGTTTGGTGAGGTTAGCGAGTTTTGTGTATATTTTTGCATTGTCGAATTCTTTTATTTCGGTGATAGTGAGGCTAGGTTGGGTTAGGTTTGGTGAGGTTAGCGAGTTTTGTGTTTATTTTTGCAATGTCGAATTCTTTGATTTCGGTGATGGTTAGGTTAGGTTGGGTTAGATTTGGTGAGGTAAGCGGGTTTTGTGTATATTTTTGCGATGTCGAATTCTTTGATTTCGGTGATAGTTAGGCTAGGTCGGGTTAGGTTTGGTGAGGTAAGCGAGTTTTGTGTTTATTTTTAAAATGTCGAATTCTTTGATTTCGGTGATGGTTAGGTTAGGTTGGGTTAGGTTTAGTGAGGTAAGCGAGTTTTGTGTATATTTTTGCAATGTCGAATTCTTTGATTTCGGTGATGGTTAGGTTAGGTTGGGTTAGTTTTGGTGAGTAAAGCAAGTTTTGTTTAAATTTTAAAATCTCGAATTCTTTGATTTCGGTGATGGTTAGGTTAGGTTGGGTTAGGTTTTGTGAGAAAAGCGGGTTTTGTGTATATTTTTGCATTGTCGAATTCTTTGTTTTCGGTGATAGTGAGGCTAGGTTGGGTTAGGTTTGGTGAGGTTAGCGAGTTTTGTGAAAATCTTACAATCTCGAACTCTTTGATTTCGGTGACGGTTAGGTTGGGTTGGGTTAAGTTTGGTGAGGTTAGCGAGTTTTGTGTATATTTTTGCATTGTCGAATTCTTTGACTTCGGTAATACTTAGGCTTGGTTGGGTTAGGTTTGGTGAGGTAAGCGAGTTTTGTGTATATTTTTGCGATGTCGAATTCTTTGATTTCGGTGATAGTAAGGCTAGGTTGGGTTAGGTTTGGTGAGGTTAGCGAGTTTTGTGTATATTTTTGCATTGTCGAATTCTTTTATTTCGGTGATAGTGAGGCTAGGTTGGGTTAGGTTTGGTGAGGTTAGCGAGTTTTGTGTTTATTTTTGCAATGTCGAATTCTTTGATTTCGGTGATGGTTAGGTTAGGTTGGGTTAGATTTGGTGAGGTAAGCGGGTTTTGTGTTTATTTTTGCGATGTCGAATTCTTTGATTTCGGTGATAGTTAGGCTAGGTCGGGGTAGGTTTGGTGAGGTAAGCGAGTTTTGTGTTTATTTTTAAAATGTCGAATTCTTTAATTTCGGTGATGGTTAGGTTAGGTTGGGTTAGGTTTAGTGAGGTAAGCGAGTTTTGTGTATATTTTTGCAATGTCGACTTCTTTGATTTCGGTGATGGTTAGGTTAGGTTGGGTTAGTTTTGGTGAGTAAAGCGAGTTTTGTTTAAATTTTAAAATCTCGAATTCTTTGATTTCGGTGATGGTTAGGTTAGGTTGGGTTAGGTTTTGTGAGAAAAGCGGGTTTTGTGTATATTTTTGCATTGTCGAATTCTTTGTTTTCGGTGATAGTAAGGCTAGGTTGGGTTAGGTTTGGTGAGGTTAGCGAGTTTTGTGTATATTTTTGCATTGTCGAATTCTTTTCTTTCGGTGATAGTGAGGCTAGGTTGGGTTAGGTTTGGTGAGGTTAGCGAGTTTTGTGTTTATTTTTGCAATGTCGAATTCTTTGATTTCGGTGATGGTTAGGTTAGGTTGGGTTAGATTTGGTGAGGTAAGCGGGTTTTGTGTATATTTTTGCGATGTCGAATTCTTTGATTTCGGTGATAGTTAGGCTAGGTCGGGGTAGGTTTGGTGAGGTAAGCGAGTTTTGTGTTTATTTTTAAAATGTCGAATTCTTTGATTTCGGTGATGGTTAGGTTAGGTTGGGTTAGGTTTAGTGAGGTAAGCGAGTTTTGTGTATATTTTTGCAATGTCGAATTCTTTGATTTCGGTGATGGTTAGGTTAGGTTGGGTTAGTTTTGGTGAGTAAAGCGAGTTTTGTTTAAATTTTAAAATCTCGAATTCTTTGATTTCGGTGATGGTTAGGTTAGGTTGGGTTAGGTTTTGTGAGAAAAGCGGGTTTTGTGTATATTTTTGCATTGTCGAATTCTTTGTTTTCGGTGATAGTAAGGCTAGGTTGTGTTAGGTTTGGTGAGGTTAGCGAGTTTTGTGTATATTTTTGCATTGTCGAATTCTTTTATTTCGGTGACGGTTAGGTTGGGTTGGGTTAGGTTTGGTGAGGTTAGCGAGTTTTGTGAAAATCTTACAATCTGGAACTCTTTGATTTCGGTGACGGTTAGGTTGGGTTGGGTTAAGTTTGGTGAGGTTAGCGAGTTTTGTGTATATTTTTGCAATGTCGAATTCTTTGATTTCGGTGACTGTTAGGTTGGGTTGGGTTAGGTTTGGTGAGGTTAGCGAGTTTTGTGAAAATCTTACAATCTCGAACTCTTTGATTTCGGTGACGGTTAGGTTGGGTTGGGTTAAGTTTGGTGAGGTTAGCGAGTTTTGTGTATATTTTTGCATTGTCGAATTCTTTTATTTCGGTGATAGTAGGGCTAGGTTGGGTTAGGTTTGGTGAGGTTAGCGAGTTTTGTGTATATTTTTGCAATGTCGAATTCTTTGACTTCGGTGATAGTTAGGCTTGGTTGGGTTAGGTTTGGTGAGGTAAGCGAGTTTTGTGTATATTTTTGCGATGTCGAATTCTTTGCATTCGGTGATAGTTAGGCTAGGTTGGGTTAGGTTTGGTGAGGAAAGCGAGTTTTGTGTTTATTTTTAAAATGTCGAATTCTTTGATTTCGGTGATGGTTAGGTTAGGTTGGGTTAGGTTTAGTGAGGTAAGCGAGTTTTGTGTATATTTTTGCAATGTCGAATTCTTTGATTTCGGTGACGGTTAGGTTGGGTTGGGTTAAGTTTGGTGAGGTTAGCGAGTTTTGTGTATATTTTTGCATTGTCGAATTCTTTGACTTCGGTGATAGTTAGGCTTGGTTGGGTTAGGTTTGGTGAGGTAAGCGAGTTTTGTGTATATTTTTGCATTGTCGAATTCTTTTATTTCGGTGATAGTAGGGCTAGGTTGGGTTAGGTTTGGTGAGGTTAGCGAGTTTTGTGTATATTTTTGCGATGTCGAATTCTTTGATTTCGGTGATAGTTAGGCTAGGTTGGGTTAGGTTTGGTGAGGTTAGCGAGTTTTGTGTTTATTTTTAAAATGTCAAATTCTTTGATTTCGGTGATGGTTAGGTTAGGTTGGGTTAGGTTTAGTGAGGTAAGCGAGTTTTGTGTATATTTTTGCAATCTCGAATTCTTTGATTTCGGTGATGGTTAAGTTAGGTTGGGTTAGTTTTGGTGAGTAAAGCGAGTTTTGTTTAAATTTTAAAATCTCGAATTCTTTGATTTCGGTGATGGTTAGGTTAGGTTGGGTTAGGTTTTGTGAGAAAAGCGGGTTTTGTGTATATTTTTGCATTGTCGAATTCTTTGTTTTCGGTGATAGTAAGGCTAGGTTGGGTTAGGTTTGGTGAGGTTAGCGAGTTTTGTGTATATTTTTGCATTGTCGAATTCTTTTATTTCCGTGATAGTGAGGCTAGGTTGGGTTAGGTTTGGTGAGGTTAGCGAGTTTTGTGTTTATTTTTGCAATGTCGAATTCTTTGATTTCGGTGATGGTAAGGTTAGGTTGGGTTAGATTTGGTGAGGTAAGCGGGTTTTGTGTATATTTTTAAAATGTCGAATTCTTTGATTTCGGTGATGGTTAGGTTAGGTTGGGTTAGGTTTAGTGAGGTAAGCGAGTTTTGTGTATATTTTTGCATTGTCGAATTCTTTGATTTCGGTGACGGTTAGGTTGGGTTGGGTTAAGTTTGGTGAGGTTAGCGAGTTTTGTGTATATTTTTGCATTGTCGAATTCTTTGACTTCGGTGATAGTTAGGCTTGGTTGGGTTAGGTTTCGTGAGGTAAGCGAGTTTTGTGTATATTTTTGCATTGTCGAATTCTTTTATTTCGGTGATAGTAGGGCTAGGTTGGGTTAGGTTTGGTGAGGTTAGCGAGTTTTGTGTATATTTTTGCGATGTCGAATTCTTTGATTTCGGTGATAGTTAGGTTAGGTTGGGTTAGTTTTGGTGAGTAAAGCGAGTTTTGTTTAAATTTTAAAATCTCGAATTCTTTGATTTCGGTGATGGTTAGGTTAGGTTGGGTTAGGTTTTGTGAGAAAAGCGGGTTTTGTGTATATTTTTGCATTGTCGAATTCTTTGTTTTCGGTGATAGTAAGGCTAGGTTGGGTTAGGTTTGGTGAGATTAGCGAGTTTTGTGTATATTTTTGCATTGTCGAATTCTTTTATTTCGGTGATAGTGAGGCTAGGTTGGGTTAGGTTTGGTGAGGTTAGCGAGTTTTGTGTTTATTTTTGCAATGTCGAATTCTTTGATTTCGGTGATGGTTAGGTTAGGTTGGGTTAGATTTGGTGAGGTAAGCGGGTTTTGTGTATATTTTTGCGATGTCGAATTCTTTGATTTCGGTGATAGTTAGGCTAGGTCGGGTGAGGTTTGGTGATGTAAGCGAGTTTTGTGTTTATTTTTAAAATGTCGAATTCTTTAATTTCGGTGATGGTTAGGTTAGGTTGGGTTAGGTTTAGTGAGGTAAGCGAGTTTTGTGTATATTTTTGCAATGTCGACTTCTTTGATTTCGGTGATGGTTAGGTTAGGTTGGGTTAGTTTTGGTGAGTAAAGCGAGTTTTGTTTTAATTTTAAAATCTCGAATTCTTTGATTTCGGTGATGGTTAGGTTAGGTTGGGTTAGGTTTTGTGAGAAAAGCGGGTTTTGTGTATATTTTTGCATTGTCGAATTCTTTGTTTTCGGTGATAGTAAGGCTAGGTTGGGTTAGGTTTGGTGAGATTAGCGAGTTTTGTGTATATTTTTGCATTGTCGAATTCTTTTCTTTCGGTGATAGTGAGGCTAGGTTGGGTTAGGTTTGGTGAGGTTAGCGAGTTTTGTGTTTATTTTTGCAATGTCGAATTCTTTGATTTCGGTGATGGTTAGGTTAGGTTGGGTTAGATTTGGTGAGGTAAGCGGGTTTTGTGTATATTTTTGCGATGTCGAATTCTTTGATTTCGGTGATAGTTAGGCTAGGTCGGGTTAGGTTTGGTGAGGTAAGCGAGTTTTGTGTTTATTTTTAAAATGTCGAATTCTTTGATTTCGGTGATGGTTAGGTTAGGTTGGGTTAGGTTTAGTGAGGTAAGCGAGTTTTGTGTATATTTTTGCAATGTCGAATTCTTTGATTTCGGTGATGGTTAGGTTAGGTTGGGTTAGTTTTGGTGAGTAAAGCGAGTTTTGTTTAAATTTTAAAATCTCGAATTCTTTGATTTCGGTGATGGTTAGGTTAGGTTGGGTTAGGTTTTGTGAGAAAAGCGGGTTTTGTGTATATTTTTGCATTGTCGAATTCTTTGTTTTCGGTGATAGTAAGGCTAGGTTGGGTTAGGTTTGGTGAGGTTAGCGAGTTTTGTGTATATTTTTGCATTGTCGAATTCTTTTATTTCGGTGATAGTGAGGCTAGGTTGGGTTAGGTTTGGTGAGGTTAGCGAGTTTTGTGTTTATTTTTGCAATGTCGAATTCTTTGATTTCGGTGATGGTTAGGTTAGGTTGGGTTAGATTTGGTGAGGTAAGCGGGTTTTGTGTATATTTTTGCGATGTCGAATTCTTTGATTTCGGTGATAGTTAGGCTAGGTCGGGTTAGGTTTGGTGAGGTAAGCGAGTTTTGTGTTTATTTTTAAAATGTCGAATTCTTTGATTTCGGTGATGGTTAGGTTAGGTTGGGTTAGGTTTAGTGAGGTAAGCGAGTTTTGTGTATATTTTTGCAATGTCGAATTCTTTGATTTCGGTGATGGTTAGGTTAGGTTGGGTTAGTTTTGGTGAGTAAAGCGAGTTTTGTTTAAATTTTAAAATCTCGAATTCTTTGATTTCGGTGATGGTTAGGTTAGGTTGGGTTAGGTTTTGTGAGAAAAGCGGGTTTTGTGTATATTTTTGCATTGTCGAATTCTTTGTTTTCGGTGATAGTGAGGCTAGGTTGGGTTAGGTTTGGTGAGGTTAGCGAGTTTTGTGAAAATCTTACAATCTCGAACTCTTTGATTTCGGTGACGGTTAGGTTGGGTTGGGTTAAGTTTGGTGAGGTTAGCGAGTTTTGTGTATATTTTTGCATTGTCGAATTCTTTGACTTCGGTAATAGTTAGGCTTGGTTGGGTTAGGTTTGGTGAGGTAAGCGAGTTTTGTGTATATTTTTGCGATGTCGAATTCTTTGATTTCGGTGATAGTTAGGCTAGGTCGGGTAAGGTTTGGTGAGGTAAGCGAGTTTTGTGTTTATTTTTAAAATGTCGAATTCTTTGATTTCGGTGATGGTTAGGTTAGGTTGGGTTAGGTTTAGTGAGGTAAGCGAGTTTTGTGTATATTTTTGCGATGTCGAATTCTTTGATTTCGGTGATAGTTAGGTTAGGTTGGGTTAGTTTTGGTGAGTAAAGCGAGTTTTGTTTAAATTTTAAAATCTCGAATTCTTTGATTTCGGTGATGGTTAGGTTAGGTTGGGTTAGGTTTTGTGAGAAAAGCGGGTTTTGTGTATATTTTTGCATTGTCGAATTCTTTGTTTTCGGTGATAGTAAGGCTAGGTTGGGTTAGGTTTGGTGAGGTTAGCGAGTTTTGTGTATATTTTTGCATTGTCGAATTCTTTTATTTCGGTGATAGTGAGGCTAGGTTGGGTTAGGTTTGGTGAGGTTTGCGAGTTTTGTGTATATTTTTGCGATGTCGAATTCTTTGATTTCGGTGATAGTTAGGCTAGGTTGGGTTAGGTTTGGTGAGGTTAGCGAGTTTTGTGTTTATTTTTAAAATGTCAAATTCTTTGATTTCGGTGATGGTTAGGTTAGGTTGGGTTAGGTTTAGTGAGGTAAGCGAGTTTTGTGTATATTTTTGCAATCTCGAATTCTTTGATTTCGGTGATGGTTAGGTTAGGTTGGGTTAGTTTTGGTGAGTAAAGCGAGTTTTGTTTAAATTTTAAAATCTCGAATTCTTTGATTTCGGTGATGGTTAGGTTAGGTTGGGTTAGGTTTTGTGAGAAAAGCGGGTTTTGTGTATATTTTTGCATTGTCGAATTCTTTGTTTTCGGTGATAGTAAGGCTAGGTTGGGTTAGGTTTGGTGAGGTTAGCGAGTTTTGTGTATATTTTTGCATTGTCGAATTCTTTTATTTCCGTGATAGTGAGGCTAGGTTGGGTTAGGTTTGGTGAGGTTAGCGAGTTTTGTGTTTATTTTTGCAATGTCGAATTCTTTGATTTCGGTGATGGTAAGGTTAGGTTGGGTTAGATTTGGTGAGGTAAGCGGGTTTTGTGTATATTTTTAAAATGTCGAATTCTTTGATTTCGGTGATGGTTAGGTTAGGTTGGGTTAGGTTTAGTGAGGTAAGCGAGTTTTGTGTATATTTTTGCATTGTCGAATTCTTTGATTTCGGTGACGGTTAGGTTGGGTTGGGTTAAGTTTGGTGAGGTTAGCGAGTTTTGTGTATATTTTTGCATTGTCGAATTCTTTGACTTCGGTGATAGTTAGGCTTGGTTGGGTTAGGTTTCGTGAGGTAAGCGAGTTTTGTGTATATTTTTGCATTGTCGAATTCTTTTATTTCGGTGATAGTAGGGCTAGGTTGGGTTAGGTTTGGTGAGGTTAGCGAGTTTTGTGTATATTTTTGCGATGTCGAATTCTTTGATTTCGGTGATAGTTAGGTTAGGTTGGGTTAGTTTTGGTGAGTAAAGCGAGTTTTGTTTAAATTTTAAAATCTCGAATTCTTTGATTTCGGTGATGGTTAGGTTAGGTTGGGTTAGGTTTTGTGAGAAAAGCGGGTTTTGTGTATATTTTTGCATTGTCGAATTCTTTGTTTTCGGTGATAGTAAGGCTAGGTTGGGTTAGGTTTGGTGAGGTTAGCGAGTTTTGTGTATATTTTTGCATTGTCGAATTCTTTTATTTCGGTGATAGTGAGGCTAGGTTGGGTTAGGTTTGGTGAGGTTAGCGAGTTTTGTGTTTATTTTTGCAATGTCGAATTCTTTGATTTCGGTGATGGTTAGGTTAGGTTGGGTTAGATTTGGTGAGGTAAGCGGGTTTTGTGTATATTTTTGCGATGTCGAATTCTTTGATTTCGGTGATAGTTAGGCTAGGTCGGGTGAGGTTTGGTGATGTAAGCGAGTTTTGTGTTTATTTTTAAAATGTCGAATTCTTTAATTTCGGTGATGGTTAGGTAAGGTTGGGTTAGGTTTAGTGAGGTAAGCGAGTTTTGTGTATATTTTTGCAATGTCGACTTCTTTGATTTCGGTGATGGTTAGGTTAGGTTGGGTTAGTTTTGGTGAGTAAAGCGAGTTTTGTTTTAATTTTAAAATCTCGAATTCTTTGATTTCGGTGATGGTTAGGTTAGGTTGGGTTAGGTTTTGTGAGAAAAGCGGGTTTTGTGTATATTTTTGCATTGTCGAATTCTTTGTTTTCGGTGATAGTAAGGCTAGGTTGGGTTAGGTTTGGTGAGATTAGCGAGTTTTGTGTATATTTTTGCATTGTCGAATTCTTTTCTTTCGGTGATAGTGAGGCTAGGTTGGGTTAGGTTTGGTGAGGTTAGCGAGTTTTGTGTTTATTTTTGCAATGTCGAATTCTTTGATTTCGGTGATGGTTAGGTTAGGTTGGGTTAGATTTGGTGAGGTAAGCGGGTTTTGTGTATATTTTTGCGATGTCGAATTCTTTGATTTCGGTGATAGTTAGGCTAGGTCGGGTTAGGTTTGGTGAGGTAAGCGAGTTTTGTGTTTATTTTTAAAATGTCGAATTCTTTGATTTCGGTGATGGTTAGGTTAGGTTGGGTTAGGTTTAGTGAGGTAAGCGAGTTTTGTGTATATTTTTGCAATGTCGAATTCTTTGATTTCGGTGATGGTTAGGTTAGGTTGGGTTAGTTTTGGTGAGTAAAGCGAGTTTTGTTTAAATTTTAAAATCTCGAATTCTTTGATTTCGGTGATGGTTAGGTTAGGTTGGGTTAGGTTTTGTGAGAAAAGCGGGTTTTGTGTATATTTTTGCATTGTCGAATTCTTTGTTTTCGGTGATAGTAAGGCTAGGTTGGGTTAGGTTTGGTGAGGTTAGCGAGTTTTGTGTATATTTTTGCATTGTCGAATTCTTTTATTTCGGTGATAGTGAGGCTAGGTTGGGTTAGGTTTGGTGAGGTTAGCGAGTTTTGTGTTTATTTTTGCAATGTCGAATTCTTTGATTTCGGTGATGGTTAGGTTAGGTTGGGTTAGATTTGGTGAGGTAAGCGGGTTTTGTGTATATTTTTGCGATGTCGAATTCTTTGATTTCGGTGATAGTTAGGCTAGGTCGGGTTAGGTTTGGTGAGGTAAGCGAGTTTTGTGTTTATTTTTAAAATGTCGAATTCTTTGATTTCGGTGATGGTTAGGTTAGGTTGGGTTAGGTTTAGTGAGGTAAGCGAGTTTTGTGTATATTTTTGCAATGTCGAATTCTTTGATTTCGGTGATGGTTAGGTTAGGTTGGGTTAGTTTTGGTGAGTAAAGCGAGTTTTGTTTAAATTTTAAAATCTCGAATTCTTTGATTTCGGTGATGGTTAGGTTAGGTTGGGTTAGGTTTTGTGAGAAAAGCGGGTTTTGTGTATATTTTTGCATTGTCGAATTCTTTGTTTTCGGTGATAGTGAGGCTAGGTTGGGTTAGGTTTGGTGAGGTTAGCGAGTTTTGTGAAAATCTTACAATCTCGAACTCTTTGATTTCGGTGACGGTTAGGTTGGGTTGGGTTAAATTTGGTGAGGTTAGCGAGTTTTGTGTATATTTTTGCATTGTCGAATTCTTTGACTTCGGTAATAGTTAGGCTTGGTTGGGTTAGGTTTGGTGAGGTAAGCGAGTTTTGTGTATATTTTTGCGATGTCGAATTCTTTGATTTCGGTGATAGTTAGGCTAGGTCGGGTAAGGTTTGGTGAGGTAAGCGAGTTTTGTGTTTATTTTTAAAATGTCGAATTCTTTGATTTCGGTGATGGTTAGGTTAGGTTGGGTTAGGTTTAGTGAGGTAAGCGAGTTTTGTGTATATTTTTGCGATGTCGAATTCTTTGATTTCGGTGATAGTTAGGTTAGGTTGGGTTAGTTTTGGTGAGTAAAGCGAGTTTTGTTTAAATTTTAAAATCTCGAATTCTTTGATTTCGGTGATGGTTAGGTTAGGTTGGGTTAGGTTTTGTGAGAAAAGCGGGTTTTGTGTATATTTTTGCATTGTCGAATTCTTTGTTTTCGGTGATAGTAAGGCTAGGTTGGGTTAGGTTTGGTGAGGTTAGCGAGTTTTGTGTATATTTTTGCATTGTCGAATTCTTTTATTTCGGTGATAGTGAGGCTAGGTTGGGTTAGGTTTGGTGAGGTTTGCGAGTTTTGTGTATATTTTTGCGATGTCGAATTCTTTGATTTCGGTGATAGTTAGGCTAGGTTGGGTTAGGTTTGGTGAGGTTAGCGAGTTTTGTGTTTATTTTTAAAATGTCAAATTCTTTGATTTCGGTGATGGTTAGGTTAGGTTGGGTTAGGTTTAGTGAGGTAAGCGAGTTTTGTGTATATTTTTGCAATCTCGAATTCTTTGATTTCGGTGATGGTTAGGTTAGGTTGGGTTAGTTTTGGTGAGTAAAGCGAGTTTTGTTTAAATTTTAAAATCTCGAATTCTTTGATTTCGGTGATGGTTAGGTTAGGTTGGGTTAGGTTTTGTGAGAAAAGCGGGTTTTGTGTATATTTTTGCATTGTCGAATTCTTTGTTTTCGGTGATAGTAAGGCTAGGTTGGGTTAGGTTTGGTGAGGTTAGCGAGTTTTGTGTATATTTTTGCATTGTCGAATTCTTTTATTTCCGTGATAGTGAGGCTAGGTTGGGTTAGGTTTGGTGAGGTTAGCGAGTTTTGTGTTTATTTTTGCAATGTCGAATTCTTTGATTTCGGTGATGGTAAGGTTAGGTTGGGTTAGATTTGGTGAGGTAAGCGGGTTTTGTGTATATTTTTAAAATGTCGAATTCTTTGATTTCGGTGATGGTTAGGTTAGGTTGGGTAAGGTTTAGTGAGGTAAGCGAGTTTTGTGTATATTTTTGCATTGTCGAATTCTTTGATTTCGGTGACGGTTAGGTTGGGTTGGGTTAAGTTTGGTGAGGTTAGCGAGTTTTGTGTATATTTTTGCATTGTCGAATTCTTTGACTTCGGTGATAGTTAGGCTTGGTTGGGTTAGGTTTCGTGAGGTAAGCGAGTTTTGTGTATATTTTTGCATTGTCGAATTCTTTTATTTCGGTGATAGTAGGGCTAGGTTGGGTTAGGTTTGGTGAGGTTAGCGAGTTTTGTGTATATTTTTGCGATGTCGAATTCTTTGATTTCGGTGATAGTTAGGTTAGGTTGGGTTAGTTTTGGTGAGTAAAGCGAGTTTTGTTTAAATTTTAAAATCTCGAATTCTTTGATTTCGGTGATGGTTAGGTTAGGTTGGGTTAGGTTTTGTGAGAAAAGCGGGTTTTGTGTATATTTTTGCATTGTCGAATTCTTTGTTTTCGGTGATAGTTAGGTTAGGTTGGGTTAGATTTGGTGAGGTAAGCGGGTTTTGTGTATATTTTTGCGATGTCGAATTCTTTGATTTCGGTGATAGTTAGGCTAGGTCGGGTTAGGTTTGGTGAGGTAAGCGAGTTTTGTGTTTATTTTTAAAATGTCGAATTCTTTGATTTCGGTGATGGTTAGGTTAGGTTGGGTTAGGTTTAGTGAGGTAAGCGAGTTTTGTGTATATTTTTGCAATGTCGAATTCTTTGATTTCGGTGATGGTTAGGTTAGGTTGGGTTAGTTTTGGTGAGTAAAGCGAGTTTTGTTTAAATTTTAAAATCTCGAATTCTTTGATTTCGGTGATGGTTAGGTTAGGTTGGGTTAGGTTTTGTGAGAAAAGCGGGTTTTGTGTATATTTTTGCATTGTCGAATTCTTTGTTTTCGGTGATAGTGAGGCTAGGTTGGGTTAGGTTTGGTGAGGTTAGCGAGTTTTGTGAAAATCTTACAATCTCGAACTCTTTGATTTCGGTGACGGTTAGGTTGGGTTGGGTTAAGTTTGGTGAGGTTAGCGAGTTTTGTGTATATTTTTGCATTGTCGAATTCTTTGACTTCGGTAATAGTTAGGCTTGGTTGGGTTAGGTTTGGTGAGGTAAGCGAGTTTTGTGTATATTTTTGCGATGTCGAATTCTTTGATTTCGGTGATAGTTAGGCTAGGTCGGGTAAGGTTTGGTGAGGTAAGCGAGTTTTGTGTTTATTTTTAAAATGTCGAATTCTTTGATTTCGGTGATGGTTAGGTTAGGTTGGGTTAGGTTTAGTGAGGTAAGCGAGTTTTGTGTATATTTTTGCAATGTCGAATTCTTTGATTTCGGTGATGGTTAGGTTAGGTTGGGTTAGTTTTGGTGAGTAAAGCGAGTTTTGTTTAAATTTTAAAATCTCGAATTCTTTGATTTCGGTGATGGTTAGGTTAGGTTGGGTTAGATTTTGTGAGAAAAGCGGGTTTTGTGTATATTTTTGCATTGTCGAATTCTTTGTTTTCGGTGATAGTAAGGCTAGGTTGGGTTAGGTTTGGTGAGGTTAGCGAGTTTTGTGTATATTTTTGCATTGTCGAATTCTTTTATTTCGGTGATAGTGAGGCTAGGTTGGGTTAGGTTTGGTGAGGTTAGCGAGTTTTGTGTTTATTTTTGCAATGTCGAATTCTTTGATTTCGGTGATGGTTAGGTTAGGTTGGGTTAGATTTGGTGAGGTAAGCGGGTTTTGTGTTTATTTTTGCGATGTCTAATTCTTTGATTTCGGTGATAGTTAGGCTAGGTCGGGTTAGGTTTGGTGAGGTAAGCGAGTTTTGTGTTTATTTTTAAAATGTCGAATTCTTTAATTTCGGTGATGGTTAGGTTAGGTTGGGTTAGGTTTAGTGAGGTAAGCGAGTTTTGTGTATATTTTTGCAATGTCGACTTCTTTGATTTCGGTGATGGTTAGGTTAGGTTGGGTTAGTTTTGGTGAGTAAAGCGAGTTTTGTTTAAATTTTAAAATCTCGAATTCTTTGATTTCGGTGATGGTTAGGTTAGGTTGGGTTAGGTTTTGTGAGAAAAGCGGGTTTTGTGTATATTTTTGCATTGTCGAATTCTTTGTTTTCGGTGATAGTAAGGCTAGGTTGGGTTAGGTTTGGTGAAGTTAGCGAGTTTTGTGTATATTTTTGCATTGTCGAATTCTTTTCTTTCGGTGATAGTGAGGCTAGGTTGGGTTAGGTTTGGTGAGGTTAGCGAGTTTTGTGTTTATTTTTGCAATGTCGAATTCTTTGATTTCGGTGATGGTTAGGTTAGGTTGGGTTAGATTTGGTGAGGTAAGCGGGTTTTGTGTATATTTTTGCGATGTCGAATTCTTTGATTTCGGTGATAGTTAGGCTAGGTCGGGTTAGGTTTGGTGAGGTAAGCGAGTTTTGTGTTTATTTTTAAAATGTCGAATTCTTTGATTTCGGTGATGGTTAGGTTAGGTTGGGTTAGGTTTAGTGAGGTAAGCGAGTTTTGTGTATATTTTTGCAATGTCGAATTCTTTGATTTCGGTGATGGTTAGGTTAGGTTGGGTTAGTTTTGGTGAGTAAAGCGAGTTTTGTTTAAATTTTAAAATCTCGAATTCTTTGATTTCGTTGATGGTTAGGTTAGGTTGGGTTAGGTTTTGTGAGAAAAGCGGGTTTTGTGTATATTTTTGCATTGTCAAATTCTTTGTTTTCGGTGATAGTAAGGCTAGGTTGGGTTAGGTTTGGTGAGGTAAGCGAGTTTTGTGTATATTTTTGCATTGTCAAATTCTTTTATTTCGGTGATAGTGAGGCTAGGTTGGGTTAGGTTTGGTGAGGTTAGCGAGTTTTGTGTTTATTTTTGCAATGTCGAATTCTTTGATTTCGGTGATGGTTAGGTTAGGTTGGGTTAGATTTGGTGAGGTAAGCGGGTTTTGTGTATATTTTTGCGATGTCGAATTCTTTGATTTCGGTGATAGTTAGGCTAGGTCGGGTAAGGTTTGGTGAGGTAAGCGAGTTTTGTGTTTATTTTTAAAATGTCGAATTCTTTGATTTCGGTGATGGTTAGGTTAGGTTGGGTTAGGTTTAGTGAGGTAAGCGAGTTTTGTGTATATTTTTGCAATGTCGAATTCTTGGATTTCGGTGACGGTTTGGTTGGGTTGGGTTAGGTTTGTGAGGTTAGCGAGTTTTGTGAAAATCTTACAATCTCGAACTCTTTGATTTCGGTGACGGTTAGGTTGGGTTGGGTTAAGTTTGGTGAGGTTAGCGAGTTTTGTGTATATTTTTGCATTGTCGAATTCTTTGACTTCGGTGATAGTTAGGCTTGTTTGGGTTAGGTTTGGTGAGGTAAGCGAGTTTTGTGTATATTTTTGCATTGTCGAATTCTTTTATTTCGGTGATAGTAGGGCTAGGTTGGGTTAGGTTTGGTGAGGTTAGCGAGTTTTGTGTATATTTTTGCATTGTCGAATTCTTTTATTTCGGTGATAGTGAGGCTAGGTTGGGTTAGGTTTGGTGAGGTTAGCGAGTTTTGTGTTTATTTTTGCAATGTCGAATTCTTTGATTTCGGTGATGGTTAGGTTAGGTTGGGTTAGATTTGGTGAGGTAAGCGAGTTTTGTGTTTATTTTTAAAATGTCGAATTCTTTGATTTCGGTGATGGTTAGGTTAGGTTGGGTTAGGTTTAGTGAGGTAAGCGAGTTTTGTGTTTATTTTTGCAATGTCGAATTCTTTGATTTCGGTGATGGTTAGGTTAGGTTGGGTTAGTTTTGGTGAGTAAAGCGAGTTTTGTTTAAATTTTAAAATCTCGAATTCTTTGATTTCGGTGATGGTTAGGTTAGGTTGGGTTAGGTTTTGTGAGAAAAGCGGGTTTTGTGTATATTTTTGCATTGTCGAATTCTTTGTTTTCGGTGATAGTAAGGCTAGGTTGGGTTAGGTTTGGTGAGGTTAGCGAGTTTTGTGTATATTTTTGCATTGTCGAATTCTTTTATTTCGGTGATAGTGAGGCTAGGTTGGGTTAGGTTTGGTGAGGTTAGCGAGTTTTGTGTTTATTTTTGCAATGTCGAATTCTTTGATTTCGGTGATGGTTAGGTTAGGTTGGGTTAGATTTGGTGAGGTAAGCGGGTTTTGTGTTTATTTTTGCGATGTCGAATTCTTTGATTTCGGTGATAGTAAGGCTAGGTTGGGTTAGGTTTGGTGAGGTTAGCGAGTTTTGTGTATATTTTTGCATTGTCGAATTCTTTTATTTCGGTGATAGTGAGGCTAGGTTGGGTTAGGTTTGGTGAGGTTAGCGAGTTTTGTGTTTATTTTTGCAATGTCGAATTCTTTGATTTCGGTGATGGTTAGGTTAGGTTGGGTTAGATTTGGTGAGGTAAGCGGGTTTTGTGTTTATTTTTGCGATGTCGAATTCTTTGATTTCGGTGATAGTTAGGCTAGGTCGGGTTAGGTTTGGTGAGGTAAGCGAGTTTTGTGTTTATTTTTAAAATGTCGAATTCTTTAATTTCGGTGATGGTTAGGTTAGGTTGGGTTAGGTTTAGTGAGGTAAGCGAGTTTTGTGTATATTTTTGCAATGTCGACTTCTTTGATTTCGGTGATGGTTAGGTTAGGTTGGGTTAGTTTTGGTGAGTAAAGCGAGTTTTGTTTAAATTTTAAAATCTCGAATTCTTTGATTTCGGTGATGGTTAGGTTAGGTTGGGTTAGGTTTTGTGAGAAAAGCGGGTTTTGTGTATATTTTTGCATTGTCGAATTCTTTGTTTTCGGTGATAGTAAGGCTAGGTTGGGTTAGGTTTGGTGAGGTTAGCGAGTTTTGTGTATATTTTTGCATTGTCGAATTCTTTTCTTTCGGTGATAGTGAGGCTAGGTTGGGTTAGGTTTGGTGAGGTTAGCGAGTTTTGTGTTTATTTTTGCAATGTCGAATTCTTTGATTTCGGTGATGGTTAGGTTAGGTTGGGTTAGATTTGGTGAGGTAAGCGGGTTTTGTGTATATTTTTGCGATGTCGAATTCTTTGATTTCGGTGATAGTTAGGCTAGGTCGGGTTAGGTTTGGTGAGGTAAGCGAGTTTTGTGTTTATTTTTAAAATGTCGAATTCTTTGATTTCGGTGATGGTTAGGTTAGGTTGGGTTAGGTTAAGTGAGGTAAGCGAGTTTTGTGTATATTTTTGCAATGTCGAATTCTTTGATTTCGGTGATGGTTAGGTTAGGTTGGGTTAGTTTTGGTGAGTAAAGCGAGTTTTGTTTAAATTTTAAAATCTCGAATTCTTTGATTTCGGTGATGGTTAGGTTAGGTTGGGTTAGGTTTTGTGAGAAAAGCGGGTTTTGTGTATATTTTTGCATTGTCGAATTCTTTGTTTTCGGTGATAGTAAGGCTAGGTTGGGTTAGGTTTGGTGAGGTTAGCGAGTTTTGTGTATATTTTTGCATTGTCGAATTCTTTTATTTCGGTGATAGTGAGGCTAGGTTGGGTTAGGTTTGGTGAGGTTAGCGAGTTTTGTGTTTATTTTTGCAATGTCGAATTCTTTGATTTCGGTGATGGTTAGGTTAGGTTGGGTTAGATTTGGTGAGGTAAGCGGGTTTTGTGTATATTTTTGCGATGTCGAATTCTTTGATTTCGGTGATAGTTAGGCTAGGTCGGGTTAGGTTTGGTGAGGTAAGCGAGTTTTGTGTTTATTTTTAAAATGTCGAATTCTTTGATTTCGGTGATGGTTAGGTTAGGTTGGGTTAGGTTTAGTGAGGTAAGCGAGTTTTGTGTATATTTTTGCAATGTCGACTTCTTTGATTTCGGTGATGGTTAGGTTAGGTTGGGTTAGTTTTGGTGAGTAAAGCGAGTTTTGTTTTAATTTTAAAATCTCGAATTCTTTGATTTCGGTGATGGTTAGGTTAGGTTGGGTTAGGTTTTGTGAGAAAAGCGGGTTTTGTGTATATTTTTGCATTGTCGAATTCTTTGTTTTCGGTGATAGTAAGGCTAGGTTGGGTTAGGTTTGGTGAGATTAGCGAGTTTTGTGTATATTTTTGCATTGTCGAATTCTTTTCTTTCGGTGATAGTGAGGCTAGGTTGGGTTAGGTTTGGTGAGGTTAGCGAGTTTTGTGTTTATTTTTGCAATGTCGAATTCTTTGATTTCGGTGATGGTTAGGTTAGGTTGGGTTAGATTTGGTGAGGTAAGCGGGTTTTGTGTATATTTTTGCGATGTCGAATTCTTTGATTTCGGTGATAGTTAGGCTAGGTCGGGTTAGGTTTGGTGAGGTAAGCGAGTTTTGTGTTTATTTTTAAAATGTCGAATTCTTTGATTTCGGTGATGGTTAGGTTAGGTTGGGTTAGGTTTAGTGAGGTAAGCGAGTTTTGTGTATATTTTTGCAATGTCGAATTCTTTGATTTCGGTGATGGTTAGGTTAGGTTGGGTTAGTTTTGGTGAGTAAAGCGAGTTTTGTTTAAATTTTAAAATCTCGAATTCTTTGATTTCGGTGATGGTTAGGTTAGGTTGGGTTAGGTTTTGTGAGAAAAGCGGGTTTTGTGTATATTTTTGCATTGTCGAATTCGTTGTTTTCGGTGATAGTAAGGCTAGGTTGGGTTAGGTTTGGTGAGGTTAGCGAGTTTTGTGTATATTTTTGCATTGTCGAATTCTTTTATTTCGGTGATAGTGAGGCTAGGTTAGGTTAGGTTTGGTGAGGTTAGCGAGTTTTGTGTTTATTTTTGCAATGTCGAATTCTTTGATTTCGGTGATGGTTAGGTTAGGTTGGGTTAGATTTGGTGAGGTAAGCGGGTTTTGTGTATATTTTTGCGATGTCGAATTCTTTGATTTTGGTGATAGTTAGGCTAGGTCGGGTTAGGTTTGGTGAGGTAAGCGAGTTTTGTGTTTATTTTTAAAATGTCGAATTCTTTGATTTCGGTGATGGTTAGGTTAGGTTGGGTTAGGTTTAGTGAGGTAAGCGAGTTTTGTGTATATTTTTGCAATGTCGAATTCTTTGATTTCGGTGATGGTTAGGTTAGGTTGGGTTAGGTTTTGTGAGAAAAGCGGGTTTTGTGTATATTTTTGCATTGTCGAATTCTTTGTTTTCGGTGATAGTGAGGCTAGGTTGGGTTAGGTCTGGTGAGGTAAGCGAGTATTGTGAAAATCTTACAATCTCGAACTCTTTGATTTCGGTGACGGTTAGGTTGGGTTGGGTTAAGTTTGGTGAGGTTAGCGAGTTTTGTGTATATTTTTGCATTGTCGAATTCTTTGACTTCGGTAATAGTTAGGCTTGGTTGGGTTAGGTTTGGTGAGGTAAGCGAGTTTTGTGTATATTTTTGCGATGTCGAATTCTTTGATTTCGGTGATAGTTAGGCTAGGTCGGGTAAGGTTTGGTGAGGTAAGCGAGTTTTGTGTTTATTTTTAAAATGTCGAATTCTTTGATTTCGGTGATGGTTAGGTTAGGTTGGGTTAGGTTTAGTGAGGTAAGCGAGTTTTGTGTATATTTTTGCAATGTCGAATTCTTTGATTTCGGTGATGGTTAGGTTAGGTTGGGTTAGTTTTGGTGAGTAAAGCGAGTTTTGTTTAAATTTTAAAATCTCGAATTCTTTGATTTCGGTGATGGTTAGGTTAGGTTGGGTTAGATTTTGTGAGAAAAGCGGGTTTTGTGTATATTTTTGCATTGTCGAATTCTTTGTTTTCGGTGATAGTAAGGCTAGGTTGGGTTAGGTTTGGTGAGGTTAGCGAGTTTTGTGTATATTTTTGCATTGTCGAATTCTTTTATTTCGGTGATAGTGAGGCTAGGTTGGGTTAGGTTTGGTGAGGTTAGCGAGTTTTGTGTTTATTTTTGCAATGTCGAATTCTTTGATTTCGGTGATGGTTAGGTTAGGTTGGGTTAGATTTGGTGAGGAAAGCGGGTTTTGTGTTTATTTTTGCGATGTCGAATTCTTTGATTTCGGTGATAGTAAGGCTAGGTTGGGTTAGGTTTGGTGAGGTTAGCGAGTTTTGTGTATATTTTTGCATTGTCGAATTCTTTTATTTCGGTGATAGTGAGGCTAGGTTGGGTTAGGTTTGGTGAGGTTAGCGAGTTTTGTGTTTATTTTTGCAATGTCGAATTCTTTGATTTCGGTGATGGTTAGGTTAGGTTGGGTTAGATTTGGTGAGGAAGGCGGGTTTTGTGTTTATTTTTAAAATGTCGAATTCTTTAATTTCGGTGATGGTTAGGTTAGGTTGGGTTAGGTTTAGTGAGGTAAGCGAGTTTTGTGTATATTTTTGCAATGTCGACTTCTTTGATTTCGGTGATGGTTAGGTTAGGTTGGGTTAGTTTTGGTGAGTAAAGCGAGTTTTGTTTAAATTTTAAAATCTCGAATTCTTTGATTTCGGTGATGGTTAGGTTAGGTTGGGTTAGGTTTTGTGAGAAAAGCGGGTTTTGTGTATATTTTTGCATTGTCGAATTCTTTGTTTTCGGTGATAGTAAGGCTAGGTTGGGTTAGGTTTGGTGAGGTAAGCGTGTTTTGTGTATATTTTTGCATTGTCGAATTCTTTTCTTTCGGTGATAGTGAGGCTAGGTTGGGTTAGGTTTGGTGAGGTTAGCGAGTTTTGTGTTTATTTTTGCAATGTCGAATTCTTTGATTTCGGTGATGGTTAGGTTAGAATGGGTTAGATTTGGTGAGGTAAGCGGGTTTTGTGTTTATTTTTGCGATGTCGAATTCTTTGATTTCGGTGATAGTTAGGCTAGGTCGGGTTAGGTTTGGTGATGTAAGCGAGTTTTGTGTTTATTTTTAAAATGTCGAATTCTTTAATTTCGGTGATGGTTAGGTAAGGTTGGGTTAGGTTTAGTGAGGTAAGCGAGTTTTGTGTATATTTTTGCAATATCGACTTCTTTGATTTCGGTGATGGTTAGGTTAGGTTGGGTTAGTTTTGGTGAGTAAAGCGAGTTTTGTTTTAATTTTAAAATCTCGAATTCTTTGATTTCGGTGATGGTTAGGTTAGGTTGGGTTAGGTTTTGTGAGAAAAGCGGGTTTTGTGTATATTTTTGCATTGTCGAATTCTTTGTTTTCGGTGATAGTAAGGCTAGGTTGGGTTAGGTTTGGTGAGATTAGCGAGTTTTGTGTATATTTTTGCATTGTCGAATTCTTTTCTTTCGGTGATAGTGAGGCTAGGTTGGGTTAGGTTTGGTGAGGTTAGCGAGTTTTGTGTTTATTTTTGCAATGTCGAATTCTTTGATTTCGGTGATGGTTAGGTTAGGTTGGGTTAGATTTGGTGAGGTAAGCGGGTTTTGTGTATATTTTTGCGATGTCGAATTCTTTGATTTCGGTGATAGTTAGGCTAGGTCGGGTTAGGTTTGGTGAGGTAAGCGAGTTTTGTGTTTATTTTTAAAATGTCGAATTCTTTGATTTCGGTGATGGTTAGGTTAGGTTGGGTTAGGTTTAGTGAGGTAAGCGAGTTTTGTGTATATTTTTGCAATGTCGAATTCTTTGATTTCGGTGATGGTTAGGTTAGGTTGGGTTAGTTTTGGTGAGTAAAGCGAGTTTTGTTTAAATTTTAAAATCTCGAATTCTTTGATTTCGGTGATTGTTAGGTTAGGTTGGGTTAGGTTTTGTGAGAAAAGCGGGTTTTGTGTATATTTTTGCATTGTCGAATTCTTTGTTTTCGGTGATAGTAAGGCTAGGTTGGGTTAGGTTTGGTGAGGTTAGCGAGTTTTGTGTATATTTTTGCATTGTCGAATTCTTTTATTTCGGTGATAGTGAGGCTAGGTTGGGTTAGGTTTGGTGAGGTTAGCGAGTTTTGTGTTTATTTTTGCAATGTCGAATTCTTTGATTTCGGTGATGGTTAGGTTAGGTTGGGTTAGATTTGGTGAGGTAAGCGGGTTTTGTGTATATTTTTGCGATGTCGAATTCTTTGATTTCGGTGATAGTTAGGCTAGGTCGGGTTAGGTTTGGTGAGGTAAGCGAGTTTTGTGTTTATTTTTAAAATGTCGAATTCTTTGATTTCGGTGATGGTTAGGTTAGGTTGGGTTAGGTTTAGTGAGGTAAGCGAGTTTTGTGTATATTTTTGCAATGTCGAATTCTTTGATTTCGGTGATGGTTAGGTTAGGTTGGGTTAGTTTTGGTGAGTAAAGCAAGTTTTGTTTAAATTTTAAAATCTCGAATTCTTTGATTTCGGTGATGGTTAGGTTAGGTTGGGTTAGGTTTTGTGAGAAAAGCGGGTTTTGTGTATATTTTTGCATTGTCGAATTCTTTTATTTCGGTGATAGTGAGGCTAGGTTGGGTTAGGTTTGGTGAGGTTAGCGAGTTTTGTGAAAATCTTACAATCTCGAACTCTTTGATTTCGGTGACGGTTAGGTTGGGTTGGGTTAAGTTTGGTGAGGTTAGCGAGTTTTGTGTATATTTTTGCATTGTCGAATTCTTTGACTTCGGTAATACTTAGGCTTGGTTGGGTTAGGTTTGGTGAGGTAAGCGAGTTTTGTGTATATTTTTGCGATGTCGAATTCTTTGATTTCGGTGATAGTAAGGCTAGGTTGGGTTAGGTTTGGTGAGGTTAGCGAGTTTTGTGTATATTTTTGCATTGTCGAATTCTTTTATTTCGGTGATAGTGAGGCTAGGTTGGGTTAGGTTTGGTGAGGTTAGCGAGTTTTGTGTTTATTTTTGCAATGTCGAATTCTTTGATTTCGGTGATGGTTAGGTTAGGTTGGGTTAGATTTGGTGAGGTAAGCGGGTTTTGTGTTTATTTTTGCGATGTCGAATTCTTTGATTTCGGTGATAGTTAGGCTAGGTCGGGGTAGGTTTGGTGAGGTAAGCGAGTTTTGTGTTTATTTTTAAAATGTCGAATTCTTTAATTTCGGTGATGGTTAGGTTAGGTTGGGTTAGGTTTAGTGAGGTAAGCGAGTTTTGTGTATATTTTTGCAATGTCGACTTCTTTGATTTCGGTGATGGTTAGGTTAGGTTGGGTTAGTTTTGGTGAGTAAAGCGAGTTTTGTTTAAATTTTAAAATCTCGAATTCTTTGATTTCGGTGATGGTTAGGTTAGGTTGGGTTAGGTTTTGTGAGAAAAGCGGGTTTTGTTTATATTTTTGCATTGTCGAATTCTTTGTTTTCGGTGATAGTAAGGCTAGGTTGGGTTAGGTTTGGTGAGGTTAGCGAGTTTTGTGTATATTTTTGCATTGTCGAATTCTTTTCTTTCGGTGATAGTGAGGCTAGGTTGGGTTAGGTTTGGTGAGGTTAGCGAGTTTTGTGTTTATTTTTGCAATGTCGAATTCTTTGATTTCGGTGATGGTTAGGTTAGGTTGGGTTAGATTTGGTGAGGTAAGCGGGTTTTGTGTATATTTTTGCGATGTCGAATTCTTTGATTTCGGTGATAGTTAGGCTAGGTCGGGTTAGGTTTGGTGAGGTAAGCGAGTTTTGTGTTTATTTTTAAAATGTCGAATTCTTTGATTTCGGTGATGGTTAGGTTAGGTTGGGTTAGGTTTAGTGAGGTAAGCGAGTTTTGTGTATATTTTTGCAATGTCGAATTCTTTGATTTCGGTGATGGTTAGGTTAGGTTGGGTTAGTTTTGGTGAGTAAAGCGAGTTTTGTTTAAATTTTAAAATCTCGAATTCTTTGATTTCGGTGATGGTTAGGTTAGGTTGGGTTAGGTTTTGTGAGAAAAGCGGGTTTTGTGTATATTTTTGCATTGTCGAATTCTTTGTTTTCGGTGATAGTAAGGCTAGGTTGTGTTAGGTTTGGTGAGGTTAGCGAGTTTTGTGTATATTTTTGCATTGTCGAATTCTTTTATTTCGGTGACGGTTAGGTTGGGTTGGGTTAGGTTTGGTGAGGTTAGCGAGTTTTGTGAAAATCTTACAATCTCGAACTCTTTGATTTCGGTGACGGTTAGGTTGGGTTGGGTTAAGTTTGGTGAGGTTAGCGAGTTTTGTGTATATTTTTGCAATGTCGAATTCTTTGATTTCGGTGACTGTTAGGTTGGGTTGGGTTAGGTTTGGTGAGGTTAGCGAGTTTTGTGAAAATCTTACAATCTCGAACTCTTTGATTTCGGTGACGGTTAGGTTGGGTTGGGTTAAGTTTGGTGAGGTTAGCGAGTTTTGTGTATATTTTTGCATTGTCGAATTCTTTTATTTCGGTGATAGTAGGGCTAGGTTGGGTTAGGTTTGGTGAGGTTAGCGAGTTTTGTGTTTATTTTTGCAATGTCGAATTCTTTGATTTCGGTGATGGTTAGGTTAGGTTGGGTTGGATTTGGTGAGGTAAGCGGAATTTGTGTATATTTTTGCGATGTCAAATTCTTTGATTTCGGTGATAGTTAGGCTAGGTTGGGTTAGGTTTGGTGAGGTAAGCAAATTTGGGGTTAATTTTTAAAATGTCGAATTCTTTGATTTCGGTGATGGTTAGGTTAGGTTGGGTTAGGTTTAGTGAGGTAAGCGAGTTTTGTGTATTTTTTTGCAATCTCGAATTCTTTGATTTCGGTGATGGTTAGGTTAGGTTGGGTTAGTTTTGGTGAGTAAAGCGCGTTTTGTTTAAATTTCAAAATCTCGAATTCTTTGATTTCGGTGATGGTTAGGTTAGGTTGGCTTAGGTTTTGTGAGAAAAGCGGGTTTTGTGTATATTTTTGCAATGTCGAATTCTTTGATTTCAGTGACGGTTAGGTTGGGTTGGGTTAGGTTTGGTGAGGTTAGCGAGTTTTGTGAAAATCTTACAATCTCGAACTCTTTGATTTCGGTGACGGTTAGGTTGGGTTGGGTTAAGTTTGGTGAGGTTAGCGAGTTTTGTGTATATTTTTGCAATGTCGAATTCTTTGATTTCGGTGACTGTTAGGTTGGGTTGGGTTAGGTTTGGTGAGGTTAGCGAGTTTTGTGAAAATCTTACAATCTCGAACTCTTTGATTTCGGTGACGGTTAGGTTGGGTTGGGTTAAGTTTGGTGAGGTTAGCGAGTTTTGTGTATATTTTTGCATTGTCGAATTCTTTTATTTCGGTGATAGTAGGGCTAGGTTGGGTTAGGTTTGGTGAGGTTAGCGAGTTTTGTGTATATTTTTGCAATGTCGAATTCTTTGACTTCGGTGATAGTTAGGCTTGGTTGGGTTAGGTTTGGTGAGGTAAGCGAGTTTTGTGTATATTTTTGCGATGTCGAATTCTTTGATTTCGGTGATAGTTAGGCTAGGTTGGGTTATGTTTGGTGAGGAAAGCGAGTTTTGTGTTTATTTTTAAAATGTCGAATTCTTTGATTTCGGTGATGGTTAGGTTAGGTTGGGTTAGGTTTAGTGAGGTAAGCGAGTTTTGTGTATATTTTTGCAATGTCGAATTCTTTGATTTCGGTGACGGTTAGGTTGGGTTGGGTTAAGTTTGGTGAGGTTAGCGAGTTTTGTGTATATTTTTGCATTGTCGAATTCTTTGACTTCGGTGATAGTTAGGCTTGGTTGGGTTAGGTTTGGTGAGGTAAGCGAGTTTTGTGTATATTTTTGCATTGTCGAATTCTTTTATTTCGGTGATAGTAGGGCTAGGTTGGGTTAGGTTTGGTGAGGTTAGCGAGTTTTGTGTATATTTTTGCGATGTCGAATTCTTTGATTTCGGTGATAGTTAGGTTAGGTTGGGTTAGTTTTGGTGAGTAAAGCGAGTTTTGTTTAAATTTTAAAATCTCGAATTCTTTGATTTCGGTGATGGTTAGGTTAGGTTGGGTTAGGTTTTGTGAGAAAAGCGGGTTTTGTGTATATTTTTGCATTGTCGAATTCTTTGTTTTCGGTGATAGTAAGGCTAGGTTGGGTTAGGTTTGGTGAGGTTAGCGAGTTTTGTGTATATTTTTGCATTGTCGAATTCTTTTATTTCGGTGATAGTGAGGCTAGGTTGGGTTAGGTTTGGTGAGGTTTGCGAGTTTTGTGTATATTTTTGCGATGTCGAATTTTTTGATTTCGGTGATAGTTAGGCTAGGTTGGGTTAGGTTTGGTGAGGTTAGCGAGTTTTGTGTTTATTTTTAAAATGTCAAATTCTTTGATTTCGGTGATGGTTAGGTTAGGTTGGGTTAGGTTTAGTGAGGTAAGCGAGTTTTGTGTATATTTTTGCAATCTCGAATTCTTTGATTTCGGTGATGGTTAGGTTAGGTTGGGTTAGTTTTGGTGAGTAAAGCGAGTTTTGTTTAAATTTTAAAATCTCGAATTCTTTGATTTCGGTGATGGTTAGGTTAGGTTGGGTTAGGTTTTGTGAGAAAAGCGGGTTTTGTGTATATTTTTGCATTGTCGAATTCTTTGTTTTCGGTGATAGTAAGGCTAGGTTGGGTTAGGTTTGGTGAGGTTAGCGAGTTTTGTGTATATTTTTGCATTGTCGAATTCTTTTATTTCCGTGATAGTGAGGCTAGGTTGGGTTAGGTTTGGTGAGGTTAGCGAGTTTTGTGTTTATTTTTGCAATGTCGAATTCTTTGATTTCGGTGATGGTAAGGTTAGGTTGGGTTAGATTTGGTGAGGTAAGCGGGTTTTGTGTATATTTTTAAAATGTCGAATTCTTTGATTTCGGTGATGGTTAGGTTAGGTTGGGTTAGGTTTAGTGAGGTAAGCGAGTTTTGTGTATATTTTTGCATTGTCGAATTCTTTGATTTCGGTGACGGTTAGGTTGGGTTGGGTTAAGTTTGGTGAGGTTAGCGAGTTTTGTGTATATTTTTGCATTGTCGAATTCTTTGACTTCGGTGATAGTTAGGCTTGGTTGGGTTAGGTTTCGTGAGGTAAGCGAGTTTTGTGTATATTTTTGCATTGTCGAATTCTTTTATTTCGGTGATAGTAGGGCTAGGTTGGGTTAGGTTTGGTGAGGTTAGCGAGTTTTGTGTATATTTTTGCGATGTCGAATTCTTTGATTTCGGTGATAGTTAGGTTAGGTTGGGTTAGTTTTGGTGAGTAAAGCGAGTTTTGTTTAAATTTTAAAATCTCGAATTCTTTGATTTCGGTGATGGTTAGGTTAGGTTGGGTTAGGTTTTGTGAGAAAAGCGGGTTTTGTGTATATTTTTGCATTGTCGAATTCTTTGTTTTCGGTGATAGTAAGGCTAGGTTGGGTTAGGTTTGGTGAGTGGAAAAGACTTCGATAATGGTTTGATGTAGTTTATTGAAATGTAAAATTTGCACGTGGTGGTTCAGCGGAGCGTACGGAACACAAGATGTCCGTACGCCGTCTGCTCGAACTCTGTCGACCGTCGCGTATTTCCGCTTGGGCCGACACTAATGCCAACTCGTCAATAATGCCAATCGACAATCAGTTAATAAGACTGTTTGCCACACGTCATTACAAAAGTCGGAACATAGTCCCACATAGGAAAACTGTTGAACAATACAGTTATTCTACAGAGTTACAGCATTACTGACGAGTCGTTTACAATAAATCATAGCTCTTAAAATAATTAAATAGAGGGTGAATAATGAAACCTTTGCCTCATCCAGTGTGAGGATAAAATCAATTTATTGGTTCAGTAATATTTCAACTTATAGGTATACCTCTGGTGAATGTTGTTTCTATTTACATTAAAGTTTTTGAAATCTCCTTTGAAGCTGTGAATAAGCATTACAAGATAAGTTTACTTTAAAGAAGAGAGAGTGGACTGTATATGGTTTAAAACTTAAGCATTCCTCATCTTGATGTTAACTTAGACAATACAATGTTGACACTGTTACAGTTGTCACGACAGATCAGCTATTACCGATCAATTAAACTTGATTAATGAGTGTAATGCTCCTAAGTTAACTTGATTTCATCAACAAGTAGCATAAACATTGCTAAATTAAAAGTAAATTGGAAAGTCATTCATTCATTCCTACAAGCAGGAAATGAAGGCGAACTATGATTATAGATGTCTCTACGTTAAACATCGAAATGTTCAGTATTATAATATTTACTTATTCTATGATTCACATAAATACTATAAACAGTAAGAGTTAACTTATGTTTTCATAACAAGAAACATAAGACCTGCGGATGACTCCCGGCAGGTTATAATTAAGTAGACATGAAATAATTTAAGATGCTCCATTAAGTGTGGCTTGGAGACTAACATTAACAAATCATGAATCTAATTTTAACTGTCAAATTTGAACAGTTTATTTTAAACTCGGATATAATCCTTCCGAGTGATGACATGAGACAAGTCTTATATTATAAAGACAAAATGATTAGATTAAATTCGGAGATATATACTGCCGAATGTTAAAATGAAAATAGCTTAAATTATACACACGACACAATTAAAGTGAATTACGGAGTACTACTATTAACATTGAATGATTTAAACTCATGATTACATCTAATAAGTAATATGAGTTGGGGGTAATGTCTTCGGGTTAAACTAAGCTACCGAAGTTGACGGAATTGAAGCTGCTGTTTCTCCTCCCTCTTGCTGATCTTCCTTCCTGTCAAGTGGTCCTTGTGGTAGAATCGGCAATGGCGCCACTAGATGACTGGACCGACGAAACTCTCCGCTGGCAGTAAAGACGTCGACGACTCGAACTCTGCCATCTGGTCCGGGATACAATTTAGTGACTCGACCCAAGACCCATCGGGTTGGCAGCATGTGTTCCTCCTTTAACAGGACCATTTGACCCACACTCAGATTGTTGCTCGAGTCCTTCTTCCATTTGTGTCGTAACTGCAAAGAATGTAAATATTCCGCCGACCAACGTTTCCAAAATGCTGCTGTGGTCAATTGTATCTGAAGCAGATTGGCATGGACATTAGTGTTATATTTAACCTCCATTGGAAGAGCGAGTAAGGATCTGCCAATTAAGAAATGTCCAGGTGTGAGGGGTAAAAGGTCTAGTGGATCCGAAGACAAGGGACTAAGAGGACGGGAATTCATGCAAGCTTCTATTTGAGTCAATACCGTACAAAATGATTCGAAATTTAAGGTGGTGGCCTTTAACACCTTGTTTAAATGAATCTTCATGGATTTAACCGCTGCTTCCCACAGCCCTCCCATGTGAGGCGCCCTTGGCGGGTTAAACTTCCAACGAATCCCTTCGGAGGCTACATACCGTAGTAGCTTCTCCTCATGAGGACGTTCGTAAATTAATTTTACTAAATTAACGAGTTCACGACTTGCACCGACAAAATTAGTAGCATTGTCGGAATATATCGTATTGGGCCTGCCACGTCTGGCTACGAATCTTCTTAAACAATTTAAGAAATTTGAACTCGTTAAGTCTCCGACAAGTTCCAAGTGAACTGCCTTACTGGAAAAACACACAAAGACACAAACGTAACCCTTAATTATCTTAGAATTCTTATTGCAACCACTCTTCACAGGAAAAGGTCCTGCGAAATCTATCCCCACATGACTGAAAGGAAAATTCGCAGTGGTACGTTCAAGCGGGAGTAATCCCATTAATCTATTGTGTGACAGTGGTTTATTTCTGAAACAAATGACACATGAACGCACCACTCCTTTGACAGTATTATGTCCGGCCAATGGCCAATAGGTCTGCCGCAATAACGACAGTAAGGCTTGAGTACCCAAGTGAATATATTTCAAGTGCGCATCTCGGACAATCATGTGTGTAAGTTTATGCTTATTTGACAAGATAATGGGTGACGTTGATAGAGTTGTTCCCAGAGGAAGTCTACTTCCAACACAAATTAAATTCTCGTGGAATAGAGGGGACAATTTAGCTAATTTACTGCTACTGGGAATTGGATGTCCCTTGCTCAGCAAACGATATTCCAATGGAAATGATTCCATTTGCGATAACCTTATCAAATTATTTAAAGCATCTTTTAATTCTAAAGCGGACGGTTCGTTATTTTCTTTAACGTTTAATTGTTTATTCCTTAGTGGCCGACGAACATATGATAAAACTCGAAGGAGTCTTGGAAGATGAGAATGTTTATCTATCCAATTATTTTCCCTCACAAGGGTAGCGTTAGTGACTACCCTTCTCTCTGGAAGATCTATTGTGATCTCAGGAGGTCTTCGAGGCCATCGTGATTCGTCTAATTTCAACCAACTAGGGCCGTCCCACCATAACGAATTATGATTTAATTCTGATGGTTGAGTCCCTCGAGAAATTAAATCTGCTGGATTGTCTGTAGAGGAGACATGGTACCACTCAATGGGTTGAGATATTGATTGGATTTCGGCCACTCGATTGGCAACGAAGGTGGTCCATTTACATGACTCTCCTCTAATCCAATGCAATGCGACGGTTGAATCCGTCCAATAATATTTTTCATTAATATGAATTGTTAATTGGTCTATTGTTGACTTCATTAACTTTGATAATAACATAGCGGAGCACAGCTCTAAACGCGGAATAGTTACAAAACTGAGCGGAGCGACTCTCGAACGAGAACACACAAGATGACATTTGGAATTTCCCAATTGATCAGTACATTTTACATAAATACAAGCACCATAAGCTTTCTCGGATGCGTCACAAAATCCGTGTGCCTGTATATTAATGACATTATTTAGTATTATCAATCTAGGAATTTTATAAAGTTTCATGACTGTATTGGATAATTGACAATCTTTCCATTTTTTGAAGATTGTCTGAGGAATGAATTCATCCCAACCAATGGTTTGTTGCCAGACAGATTGCATTAATATCTTATAATTAATTAACAATGGAGATAATAGTCCTAATGGGTCGAAGATCTGACTAATTACTGATAAAAAGTTTCTTTTTGTTATATTTTCAGTCTCGACTTCGGTTTGAACCTTAAATACAAAAACGTCTTCCCGCGGTTTCCAAAATAAACCTAAAGTTTTGTGTGATTCGTTAGAGAAGTTAAAATCTGAACAATCGTCAGCTTTAACATCCGTGATTATATCGGAGTTGTTCGATGTCCATTTGCTTAAGGGCATACCGGCTGATAATAATATGGTTTCCAGTTGAACCTTTAATAATTTACCAGCTTCAATAGTATTAGTTCCCGTGAGCAAATCATCAACATAAAAATCACGTTCGATCACTTTACTAGCGATGGGATATTTGTTTCTATTCTCCTCTGCTAACTGATTTAGACATCTAGTAGCTAAAAATGGGGCTGAAGCAGTTCCGAATGTTACTGTATTAAGCTTGTAATGCTTGAATTTACTCTGGGGATCTGTTCGCCAAATGATTCGTTGTACATTTTTATTTTTCTCTGCTATTTGAATCTGTCGGTACATCTGCTTAATATCCGCAGTAATCACGTATTTATGGAGTCGAAAGTTGAGTAGTAAACTTAACAAATCTGATTGGACACTAGGTCCCACCATCAAAATATTATTTAGTGAGATATTAGACGTTGTCTTTGCGGACGCATCAAAAACTACACGATATTTAGTGGTAAGGCTAGACTCCTTAACCACGACGTGATGAGGTAAATAACAATGAACCTCATGTGCCTCCGGAGGTTCACACTCTGACATATGTCCTAAATTTATGTACTCTTCTAAAACTTTATTGTATTCCATTTTTAAATTATTATTGGCTAAAAAACGTCTTTCCAAAGTTTTGTGTCTTTTCTCCGCAATGTGCAATGAACTTCCTAATACTACCGGGGAATTTTTATATGGTAAAGCTACACAAAATCTACCGTTTTTATCTCGTGATGTGTGTGCTTGGAAATGTTCCTCACATCTTTTCTCCTCAAGAGATTGATGTTTTACCATAGGAACCTGGTCGATCATCCAAAAGTTTTGAATGTGACTGTCTAATTGACTTAAGCCTATGTGGCTCTTCCCTGGAGCATTATTTACTTCGGGATATGGACCAACTATTGTCCATCCGAATTCGGTATCCTTTAAGATAGGCATACCTTTTCCTAACTGGATGGTTCCTGCTTTCATAGCATGAACGCAAATCTCGGCGCCGAGCAAGAAATCGATTGGCGTCGGTTTATTCCAAAGGGGATCTGATAACTTGATTCCCGCTGGTATTGAAATTAACTGTTGATCCAGTTTCACAGTTGGAATTTCGCCAGTAATTTCTGGTAATACCAAACACAACACTTTGGTTGAGTAATTAGTGGTTGAAGACCTTATGGTCACCTTGGTGATGTGACGAATGCTACTTTCTTGATTAGCGATACCTACAATTTTTTGAGAGATTTTCTCTAATTTGAAGTTATTCTTCTTAGCGAAAGATGTGGTAACATAGTTGACTTGTGAGCCGGAATCTAATAATGTGCGGCCCTTAACGACCGTTCCATTGGACGTTATAATGTCTACTTGTACCGTGGGTAAAATTATCTCCCTTTGAGAGAAATGAGTAGAATGAGCATTAATTGACTTCCTTCCCGTATTATTTGAACTAAATGTATCGTCCTGATGCAACAAAGTATGATGGTTTTGTTTGCACCTTAAGCAATTAAAGTTAGACCTGCAATTTGTTATCTTATGCGATGAATTTAAACATTTAAAACACATGTTATTAGATTTAACGAATTCATTTCTTTCCAAACTGGATTTTGCTTTGAATTTATCGCATTTACCTATGAAATGATTATTTCGACAAAATGCACATGAGTTTACTCTACTTGATGGGTTTTTGTTCGCGACATGAGTTCTCCTGATTCGTTGACGGTTATGAGGGAATTCTTTCACCGTAATTACAGATGCAGTAGATTGTAATACGTTACATCTATTCTGCAGAAACGTTTCTAACTTCTCGTACGGTGGCATTTCTCTGTCAACCAGAGATGTTTCCCAGTCCTTTAATAAACTAAATGGTAATTTCCTTAGAACTAAACATGTTACCCATGGATCTAAATTTTCTCTCGCGTAACCCAATGATTCAATGTTTTTAATACACACCGTTACCTTATTTAATAGATCTCTCAATTCGATATGTGATTCCTTTGTGATTAATTTTAAGTCACAAAGTGAGTTGATCCTAGTTTTAAGATTAAGTCTTGGTAAATTGTATTGCTTGTCTAAAATACTCCACGTTATTTCATAATTGTCTGAGCTAATATCTAACCCTGATACAGCTGCTAAAGCGGGACCGAGTAATGATTGATGCAAATATAGTAATTTAGTGACATTCGAATATTCCGTTTTGTTTCCTATTATATTCTTAAAAGCTTGTTGAAATGATTGCCATTCAGATGGATCTCCCTGAAATGTGGGAATGGTTAACGTCGGTAACTTATCTCTAGCAAATTTAATTGTTGCTTGCTCTACCTTTAGTTTACTATCTTGAAAGGATTGGCAATCTAATGCTGCTTTAAGATTTTTAACTGTTATTGTAATTGCATCGTACTCTTCGTCTATTTTGGCCGCTTTCGATATGTCTGTAAGGTTATCTAAATACTCGTAATGGAGTTTTCGGACATAATCGTATGCTTCTTTAATGGTTTGATACTGTCCTTCATCTAATTCGGAGGATTTATCTATTTTTCCTTTTAGTCTTTGTACCGCGCCTGAATACCTTAATTCTATTGACGTCATTATAACTTCTACTTTATTTTCCTTCGCTAATATTTCTATCGATTGAGTCTGACTTCGAGTCTGATGTATTCTAGAGCTTGACCTGTCTCTAATAGGTTCTACGTCCCTAGTTGGATTTCGACCTTTATGCGACTTGGAAGTCGAAGCTTCTATTTCCTCGTTTTCAGCACTTGACATTTGTTTCAGAAAGTTGCACTATTTCGTCTCATAAATACAGTTGTTCTCTACTATAGCTGTCAATTGAACTATTCGTAGAGATAAGGTAATAATATTCAATGATTAACCGTGAATCTTAATATTCTACTTTAACTATTATCACCAGAATCTATCCAACATATTTTGGAAGAAATTACAACCCTAAATTGGTGGGTGCTTGATTTAAACCACTTTGGGGCTACAAGTCTTGTGATTTATTTTAAATCACCACTGTTTCATCACACATTATGAAACAAAGAGATCTACCGATGTATGAATATGCCGGTATGTACTTGATTTAATCCACTTTGGGGCTACAAGTGTAATTCCACATTTATCGTGGAAGGGGGGGGGGGGGAGGGTGTTTCTACACACATTAAGAAACAAAGATCTACCGATATGCATATACCGGTATGTACTTGGTTTAAGCCACTTTGGGGCTACAAGTATAATTCCACATTTATCGTGGAAGGGGGGGGGGGGAGGGTGTTTCTACACACATTAAGAAACAAAGATCTACCGCTATGAATATACCGGTATGTACTTGGTTTAAGCCACTTTGGGGCTACAAGTATAATTCCACATTTATCGTGGAAGGGGGGGGGGGGAGGGTGTTTCTACACACATTAAGAAACAAAGATCTACCGATATGAATATACCGGTATGTACTTGATTTAATCCACTTTGGGGCTACAAGTATAATTCTCCACGTGCTTTGCTAATTTTACACTACATCTGATTTTACACTTTTAATACGAAATTCGATGCGACCGATGAAACATTCCTTCGTAGCGCGATATTATTTTATACAATCGCGTTAATTAATTGTTATACTTTAAAACATATTTTAAAACTGACCTACCCACATGATTGCCTTTTGAACAGATTGCCTGAGATTGAATACATTCACTTACTTGAATATCCTTTACGATGTTTATGTGATCGTTCCGATAATTTTGGATTACCTCTGTGTCCCATGCGTCTTTGTAGGTTATGTTTTTATTTATATATTTTCTGCGTCAATCACGCGGTCATGTACCTCTGTACATCAATCAATATATTGCTGAAATAGAAGCAAACATGTTATTAGTATTGGAAAGGTATGGATAGTAACAAAGGAACGATACCGATTTCTTAATTGACATCCATTTTTTCTCGACCACGTTTTTTCCTATTGGTTTGTCCGTTTGGTGTTGTGGCCTAGGTTACTGGTGTCCGGTTCGAAGTGACCATCATGGAAAAGACTTCGATAATGGTTTGATGTAGTTTATTGAAATGTAAAATTTGCACGTGGTGGTTCAGCGGAGCGTACGGAACACAAGTTGTCCGTACGCCGTCTGCTCGAACTCTGTCGACCGTCGCGTATTTCCGCTTGGGCCGACACTAATGCCAACTCGTCAATAATGCCAATCGACAATCAGTTAATAAGACTGTTTGCCACACGTCATTACAAAAGTCGGAACAGTGAGGTTAGCGAGTTTTGTGTATATTTTTGCATTGTCGAATTCTTTTATTTCGGTGATAGTGAGGCTAGGTTGGGTTAGGTTTGGTGAGGTTAGCGAGTTTTGTGTTTATTTTTGCAATGTCGAATTCTTTGATTTCGGTGATGGTTAGGTTAGGTTGGGTTAGATTTGGTGAGGTAAGCGGGTTTTGTGTATATTTTTGCGATGTCGAATTCTTTGATTTCGGTGATAGTTAGGCTAGGTCGGGTTAGGTTTGGTGATGTAAGCGAGTTTTGTGTTTATTTTTAAAATGTCGAATTCTTTAATTTCGGTGATGGTTAGGTTAGGTTGGGTTAGGTTTAGTGAGGTAAGCGAGTTTTGTGTATATTTTTGCAATGTCGACTTCTTTGATTTCGGTGATGGTTAGGTTAGGTTGGGTTAGTTTTGGTGAGTAAAGCGAGTTTTGTTTTAATTTTAAAATCTCGAATTCTTTGATTTCGGTGATGGTTAGGTTAGGTTGGGTTATGTTTTGTGAGAAAAGCGGGTTTTGTGTATATTTTTGCATTGTCGAATTCTTTGTTTTCGGTGATAGTAAGGCTAGGTTGGGTTAGGTTTGGTGAGATTAGCGAGTTTTGTGTATATTTTTGCATTGTCGAATTCTTTTCTTTCGGTGATAGTGAGGCTAGGTTGGGTTAGGTTTGGTGAGGTTAGCGAGTTTTGTGTTTATTTTTGCAATGTCGAATTCTTTGATTTCGGTGATGGTTAGGTTAGGTTGGGTTAGATTTGGTGAGGTAAGCGGGTTTTGTGTATATTTTTGCGATGTCGAATTCTTTGATTTCGGTGATAGTTAGGCTAGGTCGGGTTAGGTTTGGTGAGGTAAGCGAGTTTTGTGTTTATTTTTAAAATGTCGAATTCTTCGATTTCGGTGATGGTTAGGTTAGGTTGGGTAAGGTTTAGTGAGGTAAGCGAGTTTTGTGTATATTTTTGCAATGTCGAATTCTTTGATTTCGGTGATGGTTAGGTTAGGTTGGGTTAGTTTTGGTGAGTAAAGCGAGTTTTGTTTAAATTTTAAAATCTCGAATTCTTTGATTTCGGTGATGGTTAGGTTAGGTTGGGTTAGGTTTTGTGAGAAAAGCGGGTTTTGTGTATATTTTTGCATTGTCGAATTCTTTGTTTTCGGTGATAGTAAGGCTAGGTTGGGTTAGGTTTGGTGAGGTTAGCGAGTTTTGTGTATATTTTTGCATTGTCGAATTCTTTTATTTCGGTGATAGTGAGGCTAGGTTGGGTTAGGTTTGGTGAGGTTAGCGAGTTTTGTGTTTATTTTTGCAATGTCGAATTCTTTGATTTCGGTGATGGTTAGGTTAGGTTGGGTTAGATTTGGTGAGGTAAGCGGGTTTTGTGTATATTTTTGCGATGTCGAATTCTTTGATTTCGGTGATAGTTAGGCTAGGTCGGGTTAGGTTTGGTGAGGAAAGCGAGTTTTGTGTTTATTTTTAAAATGTCGAATTCTTTGATTTCGGTGATGGTTAGGTTAGGTTGGGTTAGGTTTAGTGAGGTAAGCGAGTTTTGTGTATATTTTTGCAATGTCGAATTCTTTGATTTCGGTGATGGTTAGGTTAGGTTGGGTTAGTTTTGGTGAGTAAAGCGAGTTTTGTTTAAATTTTAAAATCTCGAATTCTTTGATTTCGGTGATGGTTAGGTTAGGTTGGGTTAGGTTTTGTGAGAAAAGCGGGTTTTGTGTATATTTTTGCATTGTCGAATTCTTTGTTTTCGGTGATAGTGAGGCTAGGTTGGGTTAGGTTTGGTGAGGTTAGCGAGTTTTGTGAAAATCTTACAATCTCGAACTCTTTGATTTCGGTGACGGTTAGGTTGGGTTGGGTTAAGTTTGGTGAGGTTAGCGAGTTTTGTGTATATTTTTGCATTGTCGAATTCTTTGACTTCGGTAATAGTTAGGCTTGGTTGGGTTAGGTTTGGTGAGGTAAGCGAGTTTTGTGTATATTTTTGCGATGTCGAATTCTTTGATTTCGGTGATAGTTAGGCTAGGTCGGGTAAGGTTTGGTGAGGTAAGCGAGTTTTGTGTTTATTTTTAAAATGTCGAATTCTTTGATTTCGGTGATGGTTAGGTTAGGTTGGGTTAGGTTTAGTGAGGTAAGCGAGTTTTGTGTATATTTTTGCGATGTCGAATTCTTTGATTTCGGTGATAGTTAGGTTAGGTTGGGTTAGTTTTGGTGAGTAAAGCGAGTTTTGTTTAAATTTTAAAATCTCGAATTCTTTGATTTCGGTGATGGTTAGGTTAGGTTGGGTTAGGTTTTGTGAGAAAAGCGGGTTTTGTGTATATTTTTGCATTGTCGAATTCTTTGTTTTCGGTGATAGTAAGGCTAGGTTGGGTTAGGTTTGGTGAGGTTAGCGAGTTTTGTGTATATTTTTGCATTGTCGAATTCTTTTATTTCGGTGATAGTGAGGCTAGGTTGGGTTAGGTTTGGTGAGGTTTGCGAGTTTTGTGTATATTTTTGCGATGTCGAATTCTTTGATTTCGGTGATAGTTAGGCTAGGTTGGGTTAGGTTTGGTGAGGTTAGCGAGTTTTGTGTTTATTTTTAAAATGTCAAATTCTTTGATTTCGGTGATGGTTAGGTTAGGTTGGGTTAGGTTTAGTGAGGTAAGCGAGTTTTGTGTATATTTTTGCAATCTCGAATTCTTTGATTTCGGTGATGGTTAGGTTAGGTTGGGTTAGTTTTGGTGAGTAAAGCGAGTTTTGTTTAAATTTTAAAATCTCGAATTCTTTGATTTCGGTGATGGTTAGGTTAGGTTGGGTTAGGTTTTGTGAGAAAAGCGGGTTTTGTGTATATTTTTGCATTGTCGAATTCTTTGTTTTCGGTGATAGTAAGGCTAGGTTGGGTTAGGTTTGGTGAGGTTAGCGAGTTTTGTGTATATTTTTGCATTGTCGAATTCTTTTATTTCCGTGATAGTGAGGCTAGGTTGGGTTAGGTTTGGTGAGGTTAGCGAGTTTTGTGTTTATTTTTGCAATGTCGAATTCTTTGATTTCGGTGATGGTAAGGTTAGGTTGGGTTAGATTTGGTGAGGAAAGCGGGTTTTGTGTATATTTTTAAAATGTCGAATTCTTTGATTTCGGTGATGGTTAGGTTAGGTTGGGTTAGGTTTAGTGAGGTAAGCGAGTTTTGTGTATATTTTTGCATTGTCGAATTCTTTGATTTCGGTGACGGTTAGGTTGGGTTGGGTTAAGTTTGGTGAGGTTAGCGAGTTTTGTGTATATTTTTGCATTGTCGAATTCTTTGACTTCGGTGATAGTTAGGCTTGGTTGGGTTAGGTTTCGTGAGGTAAGCGAGTTTTGTGTATATTTTTGCATTGTCGAATTCTTTTATTTCGGTGATAGTAGGGCTAGGTTGGGTTAGGTTTGGTGAGGTTAGCGAGTTTTGTGTATATTTTTGCGATGTCGAATTCTTTGATTTCGGTGATAGTTAGGTTAGGTTGGGTTAGTTTTGGTGAGTAAAGCGAGTTTTGTTTAAATTTTAAAATCTCGAATTCTTTGATTTCGGTGATGGTTAGGTTAGGTTGGGTTAGGTTTTGTGAGAAAAGCGGGTTTTGTGTATATTTTTGCATTGTCGAATTCTTTGTTTTCGGTGATAGTAAGGCTAGGTTGGGTTAGGTTTGGTGAGGTTAGCGAGTTTTGTGTATATTTTTGCATTGTCGAATTCTTTTATTTCGGTGATAGTGAGGCTAGGTTGGGTTAGGTTTGGTGAGGTTAGCGAGTTTTGTGTTTATTTTTGCAATGTCGAATTCTTTGATTTCGGTGATGGTTAGGTTAGGTTGGGTTAGATTTGGTGAGGTAAGCGGGTTTTGTGTATATTTTTGCGATGTCGAATTCTTTGATTTCGGTGATAGTTAGGCTAGGTCGGGTTAGGTTTGGTGATGTAAGCGAGTTTTGTGTTTATTTTTAAAATGTCGAATTCTTTAATTTCGGTGATGGTTAGGTTAGGTTGGGTTAGGTTTAGTGAGGTAAGCGAGTTTTGTGTATATTTTTGCAATGTCGACTTCTTTGATTTCGGTGATGGTTAGGTTAGGTTGGGTTAGTTTTGGTGAGTAAAGCGAGTTTTGTTTTAATTTTAAAATCTCGAATTCTTTGATTTCGGTGATGGTTAGGTTAGGTTGGGTTAGGTTTTGTGAGAAAAGCGGGTTTTGTGTATATTTTTGCATTGTCGAATTCTTTGTTTTCGGTGATAGTAAGGCTAGGTTGGGTTAGGTTTGGTGAGATTAGCGAGTTTTGTGTATATTTTTGCATTGTCGAATTCTTTTCTTTCGGTGATAGTGAGGCTAGGTTGGGTTAGGTTTGGTGAGGTTAGCGAGTTTTGTGTTTATTTTTGCAATGTCGAATTCTTTGATTTCGGTGATGGTTAGGTTAGGTTGGGTTAGATTTGGTGAGGTAAGCGGGTTTTGTGTATATTTTTGCGATGTCGAATTCTTTGATTTCGGTGATAGTTAGGCTAGGTCGGGTTAGGTTTGGTGAGGTAAGCGAGTTTTGTGTTTATTTTTAAAATGTCGAATTCTTTGATTTCGGTGATGGTTAGGTTAGGTTGGGTTAGGTTTAGTGAGGTAAGCGAGTTTTGTGTATATTTTTGCAATGTCGAATTCTTTGATTTCGGTGATGGTTAGGTTAGGTTGGGTTAGTTTTGGTGAGTAAAGCGAGTTTTGTTTAAATTTTAAAATCTCGAATTCTTTGATTTCGGTGATGGTTAGGTTAGGTTGGGTTAGATTTTGTGAGAAAAGCGGGTTTTGTGTATATTTTTGCATTGTCGAATTCTTTGTTTTCGGTGATAGTAAGGCTAGGTTGGGTTAGGTTTGGTGAGGTTAGCGAGTTTTGTGTATATTTTTGCATTGTCGAATTCTTTTATTTCGGTGATAGTGAGGCTAGGTTGGGTTAGGTTTGGTGAGGTTAGCGAGTTTTGTGTTTATTTTTGCAATGTCGAATTCTTTGATTTCGGTGATGGTTAGGTTAGGTTGGGTTAGATTTGGTGAGGTAAGCGGGTTTTGTGTTTATTTTTGCGATGTCGAATTCTTTGATTTCGGTGATGGTTAGGTTAGGTTGGGTTAGATTTGGTGAGGTAAGCGGGTTTTGTGTATATTTTTGCGATGTCGAATTCTTTGATTTCGGTGATAGTTAGGCTAGGTCGGGTTAGGTTTGGTGAGGTAAGCGAGTTTTGTGTTTATTTTTAAAATGTCGAATTCTTTAATTTCGGTGATGGTTAGGTTAGGTTGGGTTAGGTTTAGTGAGGTAAGCGAGTTTTGTGTATATTTTTGCAATGTCGACTTCTTTGATTTCGGTGATGGTTAGGTTAGGTTGGGTTAGTTTTGGTGAGTAAAGCGAGTTTTGTTTAAATTTTAAAATCTCGAATTCTTTGATTTCGGTGATGGTTAGGTTAGGTTGGGTTAGGTTTTGTGAGAAAAGCGGGTTTTGTGTATATTTTTGCATTGTCGAATTCTTTGTTTTCGGTGATAGTAAGGCTAGGTTGGGTTAGGTTTGGTGAGGTTAGCGAGTTTTGTGTATATTTTTGCATTGTCGAATTCTTTTCTTTCGGTGATAGTGAGGCTAGGTTGGGTTAGGTTTGGTGAGGTTAGCGAGTTTTGTGTTTATTTTTGCAATGTCGAATTCTTTGATTTCGGTGATGGTTAGGTTAGGTTGGGTTAGATTTGGTGAGGTAAGCGGGTTTTGTGTATATTTTTGCGATGTCGAATTCTTTGATTTCGGTGATAGTTAGGCTAGGTCGGGTTAGGTTTCGTGAGGTAAGCGAGTTTTGTGTTTATTTTTAAAATGTCGAATTCTTTGATTTCGGTGATGGTTAGGTTAGGTTGGGTTAGGTTTAGTGAGGTAAGCGAGTTTTGTGTATATTTTTGCAATGTCGAATTCTTTGATTTCGGTGATGGTTAGGTTAGGTTGGGTTAGTTTTGGTGAGTAAAGCGAGTTTTGTTTAAATTTTAAAATCTCGAATTCTTTGATTTCGGTGATGGTTAGGTTAGGTTGGGTTAGGTTTTGTGAGAAAAGCGGGTTTTGTGTATATTTTTGCATTGTCAAATTCTTTGTTTTCGGTGATAGTAAGGCTAGGTTGGGTTAGGTTTGGTGAGGTTAGCGAGTTTTGTGTATATTTTTGCATTGTCAAATTCTTTTATTTCGGTGATAGTGAGGCTAGGTTGGGTTAGGTTTGGTGAGGTTAGCGAGTTTTGTGTTTATTTTTGCAATGTCGAATTCTTTGATTTCGGTGATGGTAAGGTTAGGTTGGGTTAGATTTGGTGAGGTAAGCGGGTTTTGTGTATATTTTTGCGATGTCGAATTCTTTGATTTCGGTGATAGTTAGGCTAGGTCGGGTTAGGTTTGGTGAGGTAAGCGAGTTTTGTGTTTATTTTTAAAATGTCGAATTCTTTGATTTCGGTGATGGTTAGGTTAGGTTGGGTTAGGTTTAGTGAGGTAAGCGAGTTTTGTGTATATTTTTGCAATGTCGAATTCTTGGATTTCGGTGACGGTTTGGTTGGGTTGGGTTAGGTTTGTGAGGTTAGCGAGTTTTGTGAAAATCTTACAATCTCGAACTCTTTGATTTCGGTGACGGTTAGGTTGGGTTGGGTTAAGTTTGGTGAGGTTAGCGAGTTTTGTGTATATTTTTGCATTGTCGAATTCTTTGACTTCGGTGATAGTTAGGCTTGTTTGGGTTAGGTTTGGTGAGGTAAGCGAGTTTTGTGTATATTTTTGCAATGTCGAATTCTTTGATTTCGGTGACGGTTAGGTTGGGTTGGGTTAGGTTTGGTGAGGTTAGCGAGTTTTGTGAAAATCTTACAATCTCGAACTCTTTGATTTCGGTGACGGTTAGGTTGGGTTGGGTTAAGTTTGGTGAGGTAAGCGAGTTTTGTGTATATTTTTGCATTGTCGAATTCTTTGACTTCGGTGATAGTTAGGCTTGGTTATGTTAGGTTTGGTGAGGTAAGCGAGTTTTGTGTATATTTTTGCATTGTCGAATTCTTTTATTTCGGTGATAGTAGGGCTAGGTTGGGTTAGGTTTGGTGAGGTAAGCGAGTTTTGTGTATATTTTTGCGATGTCAAATTCTTTGATTTCGGTGATAGTTAGGCTAGGTTGGGTTAGGTTTGGTGAGGTAAGCGAGTTTTGTGTATATTTTTGCATTGTCGAATTCTTTTATTTCGGTGATAGTAGGGCTAGGTTGGGTTAGGTTTGGTGAGGTTAGCGAGTTTTGTGTATATTTTTGCATTGTCGAATTCTTTTATTTCGGTGATAGTGAGGCTAGGTTGGGTTAGGTTTGGTGAGGTTAGCGAGTTTTGTGTTTATTTTTGCAATGTCGAATTCTTTGATTTCGGTGATGGTTAGGTTAGGTTGGGTTAGTTTTGGTGAGTAAAGCGAGTTTTGTTTAAATTTTAAAATCTCGAATTCTTTGATTTCGGTGATGGTTAGGTTAGGTTGGGTTAGGTTTTGTGAGAAAAGCGGGTTTTGTGTATATTTTTGCATTGTCGAATTCTTTTATTTCGGTGATAGTGAGGCTAGGTTGGGTTAGGTTTGGTGAGGTTAGCGAGTTTTGTGTTTATTTTTGCAATGTCGAATTCTTTGATTTCGGTGATGGTTAGGTTAGGTTGGGTTAGTTTTGGTGAGTAAAGCGAGTTTTGTTTAAATTTTAAAATCTCGAATTCTTTGATTTCGGTGATGGTTAGGTTAGGTTGGGTTAGGTTTTGTGAGAAAAGCGGGTTTTGTGTATATTTTTGCATTGTCGAATTCTTTGTTTTCGGTGATAGTAAGGCTAGGTTGGGTTAGGTTTAGTGAGGTAAGCGAGTTTTGTGTTTATTTTTGCAATGTCGAATTCTTTGATTTCGGTGATGGTTAGGTTAGGTTGGGTTAGTTTTGGTGAGTAAAGCGAGTTTTGTTTAAATTTTAAAATCTCGAATTCTTTGATTTCGGTGATGGTTAGGTTAGGTTGGGTTAGGTTTTGTGAGAAAAGCGGGTTTTGTGTATATTTTTGCATTGTCGAATTCTTTGTTTTCGGTGATAGTAAGGCTAGGTTGGGTTAGGTTTGGTGAGGTTAGCGAGTTTTGTGTATATTTTTGCATTGTCGAATTCTTTTATTTCGGTGATAGTGAGGCTAGGTTGGGTTAGGTTTGGTGAGGTTAGCGAGTTTTGTGTTTATTTTTGCAATGTCGAATTCTTTGATTTCGGTGATGGTTAGGTTAGGTTGGGTTAGATTTGGTGAGGTAAGCGGGTTTTGTGTTTATTTTTGCGATGTCGAATTCTTTGATTTCGGTGATAGTAAGGCTAGGTTGGGTTAGGTTTGGTGAGGTTAGCGAGTTTTGTGTATATTTTTGCATTGTCGAATTCTTTTCTTTCGGTGATAGTGAGGCTAGGTTGGGTTAGGTTTGGTGAGGTTAGCGAGTTTTGTGTTTATTTTTGCAATGTCGAATTCTTTGATTTCGGTGATGGTTAGGTTAGGTTGGGTTAGATTTGGTGAGGTAAGCGGGTTTTGTGTATATTTTTGCGATGTCGAATTCTTTGATTTCGGTGATAGTTAGGCTAGGTCGGGTTAGGTTTGGTGAGGTAAGCGAGTTTTGTGTTTATTTTTAAAATGTCGAATTCTTTGATTTCGGTGATGGTTAGGTTAGGTTGGGTTAGGTTTAGTGAGGTAAGCGAGTTTTGTGTATATTTTTGCAATGTCGAATTCTTTGATTTCGGTGATGGTTAGGTTAGGTTGGGTTAGTTTTGGTGAGTAAAGCGAGTTTTGTTTAAATTTTAAAATCTCGAATTCTTTGATTTCGGTGATGGTTAGGTTAGGTTGGGTTAGGTTTTGTGAGAAAAGCGGGTTTTGTGTATATTTTTGCATTGTCGAATTCTTTGTTTTCGGTGATAGTAAGGCTAGGTTGTGTTAGGTTTGGTGAGGTTAGCGAGTTTTGTGTATATTTTTGCATTGTCGAATTCTTTTATTTCGGTGATAGTGAGGCTAGGTTGGGTTAGGTTTGGTGAGGTTAGCGAGTTTTGTGTATATTTTTGCAATGTCGAATTCTTTGATTTCGGTGACGGTTAGGTTGGGTTGGGTTAGGTTTGGTGAGGTTAGCGAGTTTTGTGAAAATCTTACAATCTCGAACTCTTTGATTTCGGTGACGGTTAGGTTGGGTTGGGTTAAGTTTGGTGAGGTAAGCGAGTTTTGTGTATATTTTTGCATTGTCGAATTCTTTGACTTCGGTGATAGTTAGGCTTGGTTATGTTAGGTTTGGTGAGGTAAGCGAGTTTTGTGTATATTTTTGCATTGTCGAATTCTTTTATTTCGGTGATAGTAGGGCTAGGTTGGGTTAGGTTTGGTGAGGTAAGCGAGTTTTGTGTATATTTTTGCGATGTCAAATTCTTTGATTTCGGTGATAGTTAGGCTAGGTTGGGTTAGGTTTGGTGAGGTAAGCGAGTTTTGTGTATATTTTTGCATTGTCGAATTCTTTTATTTCGGTGATAGTAGGGCTAGGTTGGGTTAGGTTTGGTGAGGTTAGCGAGTTTTGTGTATATTTTTGCATTGTCGAATTCTTTTATTTCGGTGATAGTGAGGCTAGGTTGGGTTAGGTTTGGTGAGGTTAGCGAGTTTTGTGTTTATTTTTGCAATGTCGAATTCTTTGATTTCGGTGATGGTTAGGTTAGGTTGGGTTAGTTTTGGTGAGTAAAGCGAGTTTTGTTTAAATTTTAAAATCTCGAATTCTTTGATTTCGGTGATGGTTAGGTTAGGTTGGGTTAGGTTTTGTGAGAAAAGCGGGTTTTGTGTATATTTTTGCATTGTCGAATTCTTTGTTTTCGGTGATAGTAAGGCTAGGTTGGGTTAGGTTTAGTGAGGTAAGCGAGTTTTGTGTTTATTTTTGCAATGTCGAATTCTTTGATTTCGGTGATGGTTAGGTTAGGTTGGGTTAGTTTTGGTGAGTAAAGCGAGTTTTGTTTAAATTTTAAAATCTCGAATTCTTTGATTTCGGTGATGGTTAGGTTAGGTTGGGTTAGGTTTTGTGAGAAAAGCGGGTTTTGTGTATATTTTTGCATTGTCGAATTCTTTGTTTTCGGTGATAGTAAGGCTAGGTTGGGTTAGGTTTGGTGAGGTTAGCGAGTTTTGTGTATATTTTTGCATTGTCGAATTCTTTTATTTCGGTGATAGTGAGGCTAGGTTGGGTTAGGTTTGGTGAGGTAAGCGAGTTTTGTGTATATTTTTGCATTGTCGAATTCTTTTATTTCGGTGATAGTAGGGCTAGGTTGGGTTAGGTTTGGTGAGGTTAGCGAGTTTTGTGTATATTTTTGCATTGTCGAATTCTTTTATTTCGGTGATAGTGAGGCTAGGTTGGGTTAGGTTTGGTGAGGTTAGCGAGTTTTGTGTTTATTTTTGCAATGTCGAATTCTTTGATTTCGGTGATGGTTAGGTTAGGTTGGGTTAGTTTTGGTGAGTAAAGCGAGTTTTGTTTAAATTTTAAAATCTCGAATTCTTTGATTTCGGTGATGGTTAGGTTAGGTTGGGTTAGGTTTTGTGAGAAAAGCGGGTTTTGTGTATATTTTTGCATTGTCGAATTCTTTGTTTTCGGTGATAGTAAGGCTAGGTTGGGTTAGGTTTAGTGAGGTAAGCGAGTTTTGTGTTTATTTTTGCAATGTCGAATTCTTTGATTTCGGTGATGGTTAGGTTAGGTTGGGTTAGTTTTGGTGAGTAAAGCGAGTTTTGTTTAAATTTTAAAATCTCGAATTCTTTGATTTCGGTGATGGTTAGGTTAGGTTGGGTTAGGTTTTGTGAGAAAAGCGGGTTTTGTGTATATTTTTGCATTGTCGAATTCTTTGTTTTCGGTGATAGTAAGGCTAGGTTGGGTTAGGTTTGGTGAGGTTAGCGAGTTTTGTGTATATTTTTGCATTGTCGAATTCTTTTATTTCGGTGATAGTGAGGCTAGGTTGGGTTAGGTTTGGTGAGGTTAGCGAGTTTTGTGTTTATTTTTGCAATGTCGAATTCTTTGATTTCGGTGATGGTTAGGTTAGGTTGGGTTAGATTTGGTGAGGTAAGCGGGTTTTGTGTTTATTTTTGCGATGTCGAATTCTTTGATTTCGGTGATAGTAAGGCTAGGTTGGGTTAGGTTTGGTGAGGTTAGCGAGTTTTGTGTATATTTTTGCATTGTCGAATTCTTTTCTTTCGGTGATAGTGAGGCTAGGTTGGGTTAGGTTTGGTGAGGTTAGCGAGTTTTGTGTTTATTTTTGCAATGTCGAATTCTTTGATTTCGGTGATGGTTAGGTTAGGTTGGGTTAGATTTGGTGAGGTAAGCGGGTTTTGTGTATATTTTTGCGATGTCGAATTCTTTGATTTCGGTGATAGTTAGGCTAGGTCGGGTTAGGTTTGGTGAGGTAAGCGAGTTTTGTGTTTATTTTTAAAATGTCGAATTCTTTGATTTCGGTGATGGTTAGGTTAGGTTGGGTTAGGTTTAGTGAGGTAAGCGAGTTTTGTGTATATTTTTGCAATGTCGAATTCTTTGATTTCGGTGATGGTTAGGTTAGGTTGGGTTAGTTTTGGTGAGTAAAGCGAGTTTTGTTTAAATTTTAAAATCTCGAATTCTTTGATTTCGGTGATGGTTAGGTTAGGTTGGGTTAGGTTTTGTGAGAAAAGCGGGTTTTGTGTATATTTTTGCATTGTCGAATTCTTTGTTTTCGGTGATAGTAAGGCTAGGTTGTGTTAGGTTTGGTGAGGTTAGCGAGTTTTGTGTATATTTTTGCATTGTCGAATTCTTTTATTTCGGTGATAGTGAGGCTAGGTTGGGTTAGGTTTGGTGAGGTTAGCGAGTTTTGTGTATATTTTTGCAATGTCGAATTCTTTGATTTCGGTGACGGTTAGGTTGGGTTGGGTTAGGTTTGGTGAGGTTAGCGAGTTTTGTGAAAATCTTACAATCTCGAACTCTTTGATTTCGGTGACGGTTAGGTTGGGTTGGGTTAAGTTTGGTGAGGTAAGCGAGTTTTGTGTATATTTTTGCATTGTCGAATTCTTTGACTTCGGTGATAGTTAGGCTTGGTTATGTTAGGTTTGGTGAGGTAAGCGAGTTTTGTGTATATTTTTGCATTGTCGAATTCTTTTATTTCGGTGATAGTAGGGCTAGGTTGGGTTAGGTTTGGTGAGGTAAGCGAGTTTTGTGTATATTTTTGCGATGTCAAATTCTTTGATTTCGGTGATAGTTAGGCTAGGTTGGGTTAGGTTTGGTGAGGTAAGCAAATTTGGGGTTAATTTTTAAAATGTCGAATTCTTTGATTTCGGTGATGGTTAGGTTAGGTTGGGTTAGGTTTAGTGAGGTAAGCGAGTTTTGTGTATATTTTTGCAATCTCGAATTCTTTGATTTCGGTGATGGTTAGGTTAGGTTGGGTTAGTTTTGGTGAGTAAAGCGAGTTTTGTTTAAATTTCAAAATCTCGAATTCTTTGATTTCGGTGATGGTTAGGTTAGGTTGGCTTAGGTTTTGTGAGAAAAGCGGGTTTTGTGTATATTTTTGCAATGTCGAATTCTTTGATTTCAGTGACGGTTAGGTTGGGTTGGGTTAGGTTTGGTGAGGTTAGCGAGTTTTGTGAAAATCTTACAATCTCGAACTCTTTGATTTCGGTGACGGTTAGGTTGGGTTGGGTTAAGTTTGGTGAGGTTAGCGAGTTTTGTGTATATTTTTGCAATGTCGAATTCTTTGATTTCGGTGACTGTTAGGTTGGGTTGGGTTAGGTTTGGTGAGGTTAGCGAGTTTTGTGAAAATCTTACAATCTCGAACTCTTTGATTTCGGTGACGGTTAGGTTGGGTTGGGTTAAGTTTGGTGAGGTTAGCGAGTTTTGTGTATATTTTTGCATTGTCGAATTCTTTTATTTCGGTGATAGTAGGGCTAGGTTGGGTTAGGTTTGGTGAGGTTAGCGAGTTTTGTGTATATTTTTGCAATGTCGAATTCTTTGACTTCGGTGATAGTTAGGCTTGGTTGGGTTAGGTTTGGTGAGGTAAGCGAGTTTTGTGTATATTTTTGCGATGTCGAATTCTTTGATTTCGGTGATAGTTAGGCTAGGTTGGGTTAGGTTTGGTGAGGAAAGCGAGTTTTGTGTTTATTTTTAAAATGTCGAATTCTTTGATTTCGGTGATGGTTAGGTTAGGTTGGGTTAGGTTTAGTGAGGTAAGCGAGTTTTGTGTATATTTTTGCAATGTCGAATTCTTTGATTTCGGTGACGGTTAGGTTGGGTTGGGTTAAGTTTGGTGAGGTTAGCGAGTTTTGTGTATATTTTTGCATTGTCGAATTCTTTGACTTCGGTGATAGTTAGGCTTGGTTGGGTTAGGTTTGGTGAGGTAAGCGAGTTTTGTGTATATTTTTGCATTGTCGAATTCTTTTATTTCGGTGATAGTAGGGCTAGGTTGGGTTAGGTTTGGTGAGGTTAGCGAGTTTTGTGTATATTTTTGCGATGTCGAATTCTTTGATTTCGGTGATAGTTAGGTTAGGTTGGGTTAGTTTTGGTGAGTAAAGCGAGTTTTGTTTAAATTTTAAAATCTCGAATTCTTTGATTTCGGTGATGGTTAGGTTAGGTTGGGTTAGGTTTTGTGAGAAAAGCGGGTTTTGTGTATATTTTTGCATTGTCGAATTCTTTGTTTTCGGTGATAGTAAGGCTAGGTTGGGTTAGGTTTGGTGAGGTTAGCGAGTTTTGTGTATATTTTTGCATTGTCGAATTCTTTTATTTCGGTGATAGTGAGGCTAGGTTGGGTTAGGTTTGGTGAGGTTTGCGAGTTTTGTGTATATTTTTGCGATGTCGAATTCTTTGATTTCGGTGATAGTTAGGCTAGGTTGGGTAAGGTTTGGTGAGGTTAGCGAGTTTTGTGTTTATTTTTAAAATGTCAAATTCTTTGATTTCGGTGATGGTTAGGTTAGGTTGGGTTAGGTTTAGTGAGGTAAGCGAGTTTTGTGTATATTTTTGCAATCTCGAATTCTTTGATTTCGGTGATGGTTAGGTTAGGTTGGCTTAGGTTTTGTGAGAAAAGCGGGTTTTGTGTATATTTTTGCAATGTCGAATTCTTTGATTTCAGTGACGGTTAGGTTGGGTTGGGTTAGGTTTGGTGAGGTTAGCGAGTTTTGTGTTTATTTTTGCAATGTCGAATTCTTTGATTTCGGTGATGGTTAGGTTAGGTTGGGTTAGATTTGGTGAGGTAAGCGGGTTTTGTGTATATTTTTGCAATGTCGAATTCTTTGATTTCGGTGACGGTTAGGTTGGGTTGGGTTAAGTTTGGTGAGGTAAGCGAGTTTTGTGTATATTTTTGCATTGTCGAATTCTTTGTTTTCGGTGATAGTAAGGCTAGGTTGGGTTAGGTTTGGTGAGGTTAGCGAGTTTTGTGTATATTTTTGCATTGTCGAATTCTTTTCTTTCGGTGATAGTGAGGCTAGGTTGGGTTAGGTTTGGTGAGGTTAGCGAGTTTTGTGTTTATTTTTGCAATGTCGAATTCTTTGATTTCGGTGATGGTTAGGTTAGGTTGGGTTAGTTTTGGTGAGTAAAGCGAGTTTTGTTTAAATTTTAAAATCTCGAATTCTTTGATTTCGGTGATAGTTAGGTTAGGTTGGGTTAGGTTTTGTGAGAAAAGCGGGTTTTGTGTATATTTTTGCATTGTCGAATTCTTTGTTTTCGGTGATAGTAAGGCTAGGTTGGGTTAGGTTTGGTGAGGTTAGCGAGTTTTGTGTATATTTTTGCATTGTCAAATTCTTTTATTTCGGTGATAGTGAGGCTAGGTTGGGTTAGGTTTGGTGAGGTTAGCGAGTTTTGTGTTTATTTTTGCAATGTCGAATTCTTTGATTTCGGTGATGGTTAGGTTAGGTTGGGTTAGATTTGGTGAGGTAAGCGGGTTTTGTGTATATTTTTGCGATGTCGAATTCTTTGATTTCGGTGATAGTTAGGCTAGGTCGGGTTAGGTTTGGTGAGGTAAGCGAGTTTTGTGTTTTTTTTAAAATGTCGAATTCTTTGATTTCGGTGATGGTTAGGTTAGGTTGGGTTAGGTTTAGTGAGGTAAGCGAGTTTTGTGTATATTTTTGCAATGTCGAATTCTTGGATTACGGTGACGGTTTGGTTGGGTTGGGTTAGGTTTGTGAGGTTAGCGAGTTTTGTGAAAATCTTACAATCTCGAACTCTTTGATTTCGGTGACGGTTAGGTTGGGTTGGGTTAAGTTTGGTGAGGTTAGCGAGTTTTGTGTATATTTTTGCATTGTCGAATTCTTTGACTTCGGTGATAGTTAGGCTTGTTTGGGTTAGGTTTGGTGAGGTAAGCGAGTTTTGTGTATATTTTTGCATTGTCGAATTCTTTTATTTCGGTGATAGTAGGGCTAGGTTGGGTTAGGTTTGGTGAGGTTAGCGAGTTTTGTGTATATTTTTGCATTGTCGAATTCTTTTATTTCGGTGATAGTGAGGCTAGGTTGGGTTAGGTTTGGTGAGGTTAGCGAGTTTTGTGTTTATTTTTGCAATGTCGAATTCTTTGATTTCGGTGATGGTTAGGTTAGGTTGGGTTAGATTTGGTGAGGTAAGCGGGTTTTGTGTATATTTTTGCAATGTCGAATTCTTTGATTTCGGTGACGGTTAGGTTGGGTTGGGTTAGGTTTGGTGAGGTAAGCGAGTTTTGTGAAAATCTTACAATCTCGAACTCTTTGATTTCGGTGACGGTTAGGTTGGGTTGGGTTAAGTTTGGTGAGGTTAGCGAGTTTTGTGTATATTTTTGCATTGTCGAATTCTTTGACTTCGGTGATAGTTAGGCTAGGTTGGGTTAGGTTTGGTGAGGTTAGCGAGTTTTGTGTTTATTTTTGCAATGTCGAATTCTTTGATTTCGGTGATGGTTAGGTTAGGTTGGGTTAGATTTGGTGAGGTAAGCGGGTTTTGTGTATATTTTTGCGATGTCGAATTCTTTGATTTCGGTGATAGTTAGGCTAGGTCGGGTTAGGTTTGGTGAGGTAAGCGAGTTTTGTGTTTATTTTTAAAATGTCGAATTCTTTGATTTCGGTGATGGTTAGGTTAGGTTGGGTTAGGTTTAGTGAGGTAAGCGAGTTTTGTGTATATTTTTGCAATGTCGAATTCTTTGATTTCGGTGATGGTTAGGTTAGGTTGGGTTAGTTTTGGTGAGTAAAGCGAGTTTTGTTTAAATTTTAAAATCTCGAATTCTTTGATTTCGGTGATGGTTAGGTTAGGTTGGGTTAGATTTGGTGAGGTAAGCGGGTTTTGTGTATATTTTTGCGATGTCGAATTCTTTGATTTCGGTGATAGTTAGGCTAGGTCGGGTTAGGTTTGGTGAGGTAAGCGAGTTTTGTGTTTATTTTTAAAATGTCGAATTCTTTGATTTCGGTGATGGTTAGGTTAGGTTGGGTTAGGTTTAGTGAGGTAAGCGAGTTTTGTGTATATTTTTGCATTGTCGAATTCTTTTATTTCGGTAAAAGTGAGGCTAGGTTGGGTTAGGTTTGGTGAGGTTAGCGAGTTTTGTGTTTATTTTTGCAATGTCGAATTCTTTGATTTCGGTGATGGTTAGGTTAGGTTGGGTTAGATTTGGTGAGGTAAGCGGGTTTTGTGTATATTTTTGCAATGTCGAATTCTTTGATTTCGGTGACGGTTAGGTTGGGTTGGGTTAGGTTTGGTGAGGTTAGCGAGTTTTGTGAAAATCTTACAATCTCGAACTCTTTGATTTCGGTGACGGTTAGGTTGGGTTGGGTTAAGTTTGGTGAGGTTAGCGAGTTTTGTGTATATTTTTGCATTGTCGAATTCTTTGACTTCGGTGATAGTTAAGCTAGGTTGGGTTAGGTTTGGTGAGGTTAGCGAGTTTTGTGTTTATTTTTGCAATGTCGAATTCTTTGATTTCGGTGATGGTTAGGTTAGGTTGGGTTAGATTTGGTGAGGTAAGCGGGTTTTGTGTATATTTTTGCGATGTCGAATTCTTTGATTTCGGTGATAGTTAGGCTAGGTCGGGTTAGGTTTGGTGAGGTAAGCGAGTTTTGTGTTTATTTTTAAAATGTCGAATTCTTTGATTTCGGTGATGGTTAGGTTAGGTTGGGTTAGGTTTAGTGAGGTAAGCGAGTTTTGTGTATATTTTTGCAATGTCGAATTCTTTGATTTCGGTGATGGTAAGGTTAGGTTGGGTTAGTTTTGGTGAGTAAAGCGAGTTTTGTTTAAATTTTAAAATCTCGAATTCTTTGATTTCGGTGATGGTTAGGTTAGGTTGGGTTAGGTTTTGTGAGAAAAGCGGGTTTTGTGTATATTTTTGCATTGTCGAATTCTTTGTTTTCGGTGATAGTAAGGCTAAGTTGGGTTAGGTTTGGTGAGGTTAGCGAGTTTTGTGTTTATTTTTGCAATGTCGAATTCTTTGATTTCGGTGATGGTTAGGTTAGGTTGGGTTAGATTTGGTGAGGTAAGCGGGTTTTGTGTATATTTTTGCGATGTCGAATTCTTTGATTTCGGTGATAGTTAGGCTAGGTCGGGTTAGGTTTGGTGAGGTAAGCGAGTTTTGTGTTTATTTTTAAAATGTCGAATTCTTTGATTTCGGTGATGGTTAGGTTAGGTTGGGTTAGGTTTAGTGAGGTAAGCGAGTTTTGTGTATATTTTTGCAATGTCGAATTCTTGGATTACGGTGACGGTTTGGTTGGGTTGGGTTAGGTTTGTGAGGTTAGCGAGTTTTGTGAAAATCTTACAATCTCGAACTCTTTGATTTCGGTGACGGTTAGGTTGGGTTGGGTTAAGTTTGGTGAGGTTAGCGAGTTTTGTGTATATTTTTGCATTGTCGAATTCTTTGACTTCGGTGATAGTTAGGCTTGTTTGGGTTAGGTTTGGTGAGGTAAGCGAGTTTTGTGTATATTTTTGCATTGTCGAATTCTTTTATTTCGGTGATAGTAGGGCTAGGTTGGGTTAGGTTTGGTGAGGTTAGCGAGTTTTGTGTATATTTTTGCATTGTCGAATTCTTTTATTTCGGTGATAGTGAGGCTAGGTTGGGTTAGGTTTGGTGAGGTTAGCGAGTTTTGTGTTTATTTTTGCAATGTCGAATTCTTTGATTTCGGTGATGGTTAGGTTAGGTTGGGTTAGATTTGGTGAGGTAAGCGGGTTTTGTGTATATTTTTGCAATGTCGAATTCTTTGATTTCGGTGACGGTTAGGTTGGGTTGGGTTAAGTTTGGTGAGGTTAGCGAGTTTTGTGAAAATCTTACAATCTCGAACTCTTTGATTTCGGTGACGGTTAGGTTGGGTTGGGTTAAGTTTGGTGAGGTTAGCGAGTTTTGTGTATATTTTTGCATTGTCGAATTCTTTGACTTCGGTGATAGTTAGGCTTGGTTGGGTTAGGTTTGGTGAGGTAAGCGAGTTTTGTGTATATTTTTGCGATGTCGAATTCTTTGATTTCGGTGATAGTTAGGCTAGGTTGGGTTAGATTTGGTGAGGAAAGCGGGTTTTGTGTATATTTTTGCGATGTCGAATTCTTTGATTTCGGTGATAGTTAGGCTAGGTCGGGTTAGGTTTGGTGAGGTAAGCGAGTTTTGTGTTTATTTTTAAAATGTCGAATTCTTTGATTTCGGTGATGGTTAGGTTAGGTTGGGTTAGGTTTAGTGAGGTAAGCGAGTTTTGTGTATATTTTTGCAATGTCGAATTCTTTGATTTCGGTGATGGTTAGGTTAGGTTGGGTTAGTTTTGGTGAGTAAAGCGAGTTTTGTTTAAATTTTAAAATCTCGAATTCTTTGATTTCGGTGATGGTTAGGTTAGGTTGGGTTAGATTTGGTGAGGTAAGCGGGTTTTGTGTATATTTTTGCGATGTCGAATTCTTTGATTTCGGTGATAGTTAGGCTAGGTCGGGTTAGGTTTGGTGAGGTAAGCGAGTTTTGTGTTTATTTTTAAAATGTCGAATTCTTTGATTTCGGTGATGGTTAGGTTAGGTTGGGTTAGGTTTAGTGAGGTAAGCGAGTTTTGTGTATATTTTTGCATTGTCGAATTCTTTTATTTCGGTGATAGTGAGGCTAGGTTGGGTTAGGTTTGGTGAGGTTAGCGAGTTTTGTGTTTATTTTTGCAATGTCGAATTCTTTGATTTCGGTGATGGTTAGGTTAGGTTGGGTTAGATTTCGTGAGGTAAGCGGGTTTTGTGTATATTTTTGCAATGTCGAATTCTTTGATTTCGGTGACGGTTAGGTTAGGTTGGGTTAGGTTTGGTGAGGTTAGCGAGTTTTGTGAAAATCTTACAATCTCGAACTCTTTGATTTCGGTGACGGTTAGGTTGGGTTGGGTTAAGTTTGGTGAGGTTAGCGAGTTTTGTGTATATTTTTGCATTGTCGAATTCTTTGACTTCGGTGATAGTTAAGCTAGGTTGGGTTAGGTTTGGTGAGGTTAGCGAGTTTTGTGTTTATTTTTGCAATGTCGAATTCTTTGATTTCGGTAATGGTTAGGTTAGGTTGGGTTAGATTTGGTGAGGTAAGCGGGTTTTGTGTATATTTTTGCGATGTCGAATTCTTTGATTTCGGTGATAGTTAGGCTAGGTCGGGTTAGGTTTGGTGAGGTAAGCGAGTTTTGTGTTTATTTTTAAAATGTCGAATTCTTTGATTTCGGTGATGGTTAGGTTAGGTTGGGTTAGGTTTAGTGAGGTAAGCGAGTTTTGTGTATATTTTTGCAATGTCGAATTCTTTGATTTCGGTGATGGTTAGGTTAGGTTGGGTTAGTTTTGGTGAGTAAAGCGAGTTTTGTTTAAATTTTAAAATCTCGAATTCTTTGATTTCGGTGATGGTTAGGTTAGGTTGGGTTAGGTTTTGTGAGAAAAGCGGGTTTTGTGTATATTTTTGCATTGTCGAATTCTTTGTTTTCGGTGATAGTAAGGCTAAGTTGGGTTAGGTTTGGTGAGGTTAGCGAGTTTTGTGTTTATTTTTGCAATGTCGAATTCTTTGATTTCGGTGATGGTTAGGTTAGGTTGGGTTAGATTTGGTGAGGTAAGCGGGTTTTGTGTATATTTTTGCGATGTCGAATTCTTTGAGTTCGGTGATAGTTAGGCTAGGTCGGGTTAGGTTTGGTGAGGTAAGCGAGTTTTGTGTTTATTTTTAAAATGTCGAATTCTTTGATTTCGGTGATGGTTAGGTTAGGTTGGGTTAGGTTTAGTGAGGTAAGCGAGTTTTGTGTATATTTTTGCAATGTCGAATTCTTTGATTTCGGTGATGGTTAGGTTAGGTTGGGTTAGATTTGGTGAGGTAAGCGGGTTTTGTGTATATTTTTGCAATGTCGAATTCTTTGATTTCGGTGACGGTTAGGTTGGGTTGGGTTAAGTTTGGTGAGGTAAGCGAGTTTTGTGTATATTTTTGCATTGTCGAATTCTTTGTTTTCGGTGATAGTAAGGCTAGGTTGGGTTAGGTTTGGTGAGGTTAGCGAGTTTTGTGTATATTTTTGCATTGTCGAATTCTTTTCTTTCGGTGATAGTGAGGCTAGGTTGGGTTAGGTTTGGTGAGGTTAGCGAGTTTTGTGTTTATTTTTGCAATGTCGAATTCTTTGATTTCGGTGATGGTTAGGTTAGGTTGGGTTAGTTTTGGTGAGTAAAGCGAGTTTTGTTTAAATTTTAAAATCTCGAATTCTTTGATTTCGGTGATAGTTAGGTTAGGTTGGGTTAGGTTTTGTGAGAAAAGCGGGTTTTGTGTATATTTTTGCATTGTCGAATTCTTTGTTTTCGGTGATAGTAAGGCTAGGTTGGGTTAGGTTTGGTGAGGTTAGCGAGTTTTGTGTATATTTTTGCATTGTCAAATTCTTTTATTTCGGTGATAGTGAGGCTAGGTTGGGTTAGGTTTGGTGAGGTTAGCGAGTTTTGTGTTTATTTTTGCAATGTCGAATTCTTTGATTTCGGTGATGGTTAGGTTAGGTTGGGTTAGATTTGGTGAGGTAAGCGGGTTTTGTGTATATTTTTGCGATGTCGAATTCTTTGATTTCGGTGATAGTTAGGCTAGGTCGGGTTAGGTTTGGTGAGGTAAGCGAGTTTTGTGTTTTTTTTAAAATGTCGAATTCTTTGATTTCGGTGATGGTTAGGTTAGGTTGGGTTAGGTTTAGTGAGGTAAGCGAGTTTTGTGTATATTTTTGCAATGTCGAATTCTTGGATTACGGTGACGGTTTGGTTGGGTTGGGTTAGGTTTGTGAGGTTAGCGAGTTTTGTGAAAATCTTACAATCTCGAACTCTTTGATTTCGGTGACGGTTAGGTTGGGTTGGGTTAAGTTTGGTGAGGTTAGCGAGTTTTGTGTATATTTTTGCATTGTCGAATTCTTTGACTTCGGTGATAGTTAGGCTTGTTTGGGTTAGGTTTGGTGAGGTAAGCGAGTTTTGTGTATATTTTTGCATTGTCGAATTCTTTTATTTCGGTGATAGTAGGGCTAGGTTGGGTTAGGTTTGGTGAGGTTAGCGAGTTTTGTGTATATTTTTGCATTGTCGAATTCTTTTATTTCGGTGATAGTGAGGCTAGGTTGGGTTAGGTTTGGTGAGGTTAGCGAGTTTTGTGTTTATTTTTGCAATGTCGAATTCTTTGATTTCGGTGATGGTTAGGTTAGGTTGGGTTAGATTTGGTGAGGTAAGCGGGTTTTGTGTATATTTTTGCAATGTCGAATTCTTTGATTTCGGTGACGGTTAGGTTGGGTTGGGTTAGGTTTGGTGAGGTAAGCGAGTTTTGTGAAAATCTTACAATCTCGAACTCTTTGATTTCGGTGACGGTTAGGTTGGGTTGGGTTAAGTTTGGTGAGGTTAGCGAGTTTTGTGTATATTTTTGCATTGTCGAATTCTTTGACTTCGGTGATAGTTAGGCTAGGTTGGGTTAGGTTTGGTGAGGTTAGCGAGTTTTGTGTTTATTTTTGCAATGTCGAATTCTTTGATTTCGGTGATGGTTAGGTTAGGTTGGGTTAGATTTGGTGAGGTAAGCGGGTTTTGTGTATATTTTTGCGATGTCGAATTCTTTGATTTCGGTGATAGTTAGGCTAGGTCGGGTTAGGTTTGGTGAGGTAAGCGAGTTTTGTGTTTATTTTTAAAATGTCGAATTCTTTGATTTCGGTGATGGTTAGGTTAGGTTGGGTTAGGTTTAGTGAGGTAAGCGAGTTTTGTGTATATTTTTGCAATGTCGAATTCTTTGATTTCGGTGATGGTTAGGTTAGGTTGGGTTAGTTTTGGTGAGTAAAGCGAGTTTTGTTTAAATTTTAAAATCTCGAATTCTTTGATTTCGGTGATGGTTAGGTTAGGTTGGGTTAGATTTGGTGAGGTAAGCGGGTTTTGTGTATATTTTTGCGATGTCGAATTCTTTGATTTCGGTGATAGTTAGGCTAGGTCGGGTTAGGTTTGGTGAGGTAAGCGAGTTTTGTGTTTATTTTTAAAATGTCGAATTCTTTGATTTCGGTGATGGTTAGGTTAGGTTGGGTTAGGTTTAGTGAGGTAAGCGAGTTTTGTGTATATTTTTGCATTGTCGAATTCTTTTATTTCGGTAAAAGTGAGGCTAGGTTGGGTTAGGTTTGGTGAGGTTAGCGAGTTTTGTGTTTATTTTTGCAATGTCGAATTCTTTGATTTCGGTGATGGTTAGGTTAGGTTGGGTTAGATTTGGTGAGGTAAGCGGGTTTTGTGTATATTTTTGCAATGTCGAATTCTTTGATTTCGGTGACGGTTAGGTTGGGTTGGGTTAGGTTTGGTGAGGTTAGCGAGTTTTGTGAAAATCTTACAATCTCGAACTCTTTGATTTCGGTGACGGTTAGGTTGGGTTGGGTTAAGTTTGGTGAGGTTAGCGAGTTTTGTGTATATTTTTGCATTGTCGAATTCTTTGACTTCGGTGATAGTTAAGCTAGGTTGGGTTAGGTTTGGTGAGGTTAGCGAGTTTTGTGTTTATTTTTGCAATGTCGAATTCTTTGATTTCGGTGATGGTTAGGTTAGGTTGGGTTAGATTTGGTGAGGTAAGCGGGTTTTGTGTATATTTTTGCGATGTCGAATTCTTTGATTTCGGTGATAGTTAGGCTAGGTCGGGTTAGGTTTGGTGAGGTAAGCGAGTTTTGTGTTTATTTTTAAAATGTCGAATTCTTTGATTTCGGTGATGGTTAGGTTAGGTTGGGTTAGGTTTAGTGAGGTAAGCGAGTTTTGTGTATATTTTTGCAATGTCGAATTCTTTGATTTCGGTGATGGTAAGGTTAGGTTGGGTTAGTTTTGGTGAGTAAAGCGAGTTTTGTTTAAATTTTAAAATCTCGAATTCTTTGATTTCGGTGATGGTTAGGTTAGGTTGGGTTAGGTTTTGTGAGAAAAGCGGGTTTTGTGTATATTTTTGCATTGTCGAATTCTTTGTTTTCGGTGATAGTAAGGCTAAGTTGGGTTAGGTTTGGTGAGGTTAGCGAGTTTTGTGTTTATTTTTGCAATGTCGAATTCTTTGATTTCGGTGATGGTTAGGTTAGGTTGGGTTAGATTTGGTGAGGTAAGCGGGTTTTGTGTATATTTTTGCGATGTCGAATTCTTTGATTTCGGTGATAGTTAGGCTAGGTCGGGTTAGGTTTGGTGAGGTAAGCGAGTTTTGTGTTTATTTTTAAAATGTCGAATTCTTTGATTTCGGTGATGGTTAGGTTAGGTTGGGTTAGGTTTAGTGAGGTAAGCGAGTTTTGTGTATATTTTTGCAATGTCGAATTCTTGGATTACGGTGACGGTTTGGTTGGGTTGGGTTAGGTTTGTGAGGTTAGCGAGTTTTGTGAAAATCTTACAATCTCGAACTCTTTGATTTCGGTGACGGTTAGGTTGGGTTGGGTTAAGTTTGGTGAGGTTAGCGAGTTTTGTGTATATTTTTGCATTGTCGAATTCTTTGACTTCGGTGATAGTTAGGCTTGTTTGGGTTAGGTTTGGTGAGGTAAGCGAGTTTTGTGTATATTTTTGCATTGTCGAATTCTTTTATTTCGGTGATAGTAGGGCTAGGTTGGGTTAGGTTTGGTGAGGTTAGCGAGTTTTGTGTATATTTTTGCATTGTCGAATTCTTTTATTTCGGTGATAGTGAGGCTAGGTTGGGTTAGGTTTGGTGAGGTTAGCGAGTTTTGTGTTTATTTTTGCAATGTCGAATTCTTTGATTTCGGTGATGGTTAGGTTAGGTTGGGTTAGATTTGGTGAGGTAAGCGGGTTTTGTGTATATTTTTGCAATGTCGAATTCTTTGATTTCGGTGACGGTTAGGTTGGGTTGGGTTAAGTTTGGTGAGGTTAGCGAGTTTTGTGAAAATCTTACAATCTCGAACTCTTTGATTTCGGTGACGGTTAGGTTGGGTTGGGTTAAGTTTGGTGAGGTTAGCGAGTTTTGTGTATATTTTTGCATTGTCGAATTCTTTGACTTCGGTGATAGTTAGGCTTGGTTGGGTTAGGTTTGGTGAGGTAAGCGAGTTTTGTGTATATTTTTGCGATGTCGAATTCTTTGATTTCGGTGATAGTTAGGCTAGGTTGGGTTAGATTTGGTGAGGTAAGCGGGTTTTGTGTATATTTTTGCGATGTCGAATTCTTTGATTTCGGTGATAGTTAGGCTAGGTCGGGTTAGGTTTGGTGAGGTAAGCGAGTTTTGTGTTTATTTTTAAAATGTCGAATTCTTTGATTTCGGTGATGGTTAGGTTAGGTTGGGTTAGGTTTAGTGAGGTAAGCGAGTTTTGTGTATATTTTTGCAATGTCGAATTCTTTGATTTCGGTGATGGTTAGGTTAGGTTGGGTTAGTTTTGGTGAGTAAAGCGAGTTTTGTTTAAATTTTAAAATCTCGAATTCTTTGATTTCGGTGATGGTTAGGTTAGGTTGGGTTAGATTTGGTGAGGTAAGCGGGTTTTGTGTATATTTTTGCGATGTCGAATTCTTTGATTTCGGTGATAGTTAGGCTAGGTCGGGTTAGGTTTGGTGAGGTAAGCGAGTTTTGTGTTTATTTTTAAAATGTCGAATTCTTTGATTTCGGTGATGGTTAGGTTAGGTTGGGTTAGGTTTAGTGAGGTAAGCGAGTTTTGTGTATATTTTTGCATTGTCGAATTCTTTTATTTCGGTGATAGTGAGGCTAGGTTGGGTTAGGTTTGGTGAGGTTAGCGAGTTTTGTGTTTATTTTTGCAATGTCGAATTCTTTGATTTCGGTGATGGTTAGGTTAGGTTGGGTTAGATTTGGTGAGGTAAGCGGGTTTTGTGTATATTTTTGCAATGTCGAATTCTTTGATTTCGGTGACGGTTAGGTTAGGTTGGGTTAGGTTTGGTGAGGTTAGCGAGTTTTGTGAAAATCTTACAATCTCGAACTCTTTGATTTCGGTGACGGTTAGGTTGGGTTGGGTTAAGTTTGGTGAGGTTAGCGAGTTTTGTGTATATTTTTGCATTGTCGAATTCTTTGACTTCGGTGATAGTTAAGCTAGGTTGGGTTAGGTTTGGTGAGGTTAGCGAGTTTTGTGTTTATTTTTGCAATGTCGAATTCTTTGATTTCGGTGATGGTTAGGTTAGGTTGGGTTAGATTTGGTGAGGTAAGCGGGTTTTGTGTATATTTTTGCGATGTCGAATTCTTTGATTTCGGTGATAGTTAGGCTAGGTCGGGTTAGGTTTGGTGAGGTAAGCGAGTTTTGTGTTTATTTTTAAAATGTCGAATTCTTTGATTTCGGTGATGGTTAGGTTAGGTTGGGTTAGGTTTAGTGAGGTAAGCGAGTTTTGTGTATATTTTTGCAATGTCGAATTCTTTGATTTCGGTGATGGTTAGGTTAGGTTGGGTTAGTTTTGGTGAGTAAAGCGAGTTTTGTTTAAATTTTAAAATCTCGAATTCTTTGATTTCGGTGATGGTTAGGTTAGGTTGGGTTAGGTTTTGTGAGAAAAGCGGGTTTTGTGTATATTTTTGCATTGTCGAATTCTTTGTTTTCGGTGATAGTAAGGCTAAGTTGGGTTAGGTTTGGTGAGGTTAGCGAGTTTTGTGTTTATTTTTGCAATGTCGAATTCTTTGATTTCGGTGATGGTTAGGTTAGGTTGGGTTAGATTTGGTGAGGTAAGCGGGTTTTGTGTATATTTTTGCGATGTCGAATTCTTTGATTTCGGTGATAGTTAGGCTAGGTCGGGTTAGGTTTGGTGAGGTAAGCGAGTTTTGTGTTTATTTTTAAAATGTCGAATTCTTTGATTTCGGTGATGGTTAGGTTAGGTTGGGTTAGGTTTAGTGAGGTAAGCGAGTTTTGTGTATATTTTTGCAATGTCGAATTCTTGGATTACGGTGACGGTTTGGTTGGGTTGGGTTAGGTTTGTGAGGTTAGCGAGTTTTGTGAAAATCTTACAATCTCGAACTCTTTGATTTCGGTGACGGATAGGTTGGGTTGGGTTAAGTTTGGTGAGGTTAGCGAGTTTTGTGTATATTTTTGCATTGTCGAATTCTTTGACTTCGGTGATAGTTAGGCTTGTTTGGGTTAGGTTTGGTGAGGTAAGCGAGTTTTGTGTATATTTTTGCATTGTCGAATTCTTTTATTTCGGTGATAGTAGGGCTAGGTTGGGTTAGGTTTGGTGAGGTTAGCGAGTTTTGTGTATATTTTTGCATTGTCGAATTCTTTTATTTCGGTGATAGTGAGGCTAGGTTGGGTTAGGTTTGGTGAGGTTAGCGAGTTTTGTGTTTATTTTTGCAATGTCGAATTCTTTGATTTCGGTGATGGTTAGGTTAGGTTGGGTTAGATTTGGTGAGGTAAGCGGGTTTTGTGTATATTTTTGCAATGTCGAATTCTTTGATTTCGGTGACGGTTAGGTTGGGTTGGGTTAAGTTTGGTGAGGTTAGCGAGTTTTGTGAAAATCTTACAATCTCGAACTCTTTGATTTCGGTGACGGTTAGGTTGGGTTGGGTTAAGTTTGGTGAGGTTAGCGAGTTTTGTGTATATTTTTGCATTGTCGAATTCTTTGACTTCGGTGATAGTTAGGCTTGGTTGGGTTAGGTTTGGTGAGGTAAGCGAGTTTTGTGTATATTTTTGCGATGTCGAATTCTTTGATTTCGGTGATAGTTAGGCTAAGTTGGGTAAGGTTTGGTGAGGTTAGCGAGTTTTGTGTTTATTTTTAAAATGTCGAAATCTTTGATTTCGGTGATGGTTAGGTTAGGTTGGGTTAGGTTTAGTGAGGTAAGCGAGTTTTGTGTATATTTTTGCAATGTCGAATTCTTTGATTTCGGTGACGGTTAGGTTGGGTTGGGTTAGGTTTGGTGAGGTTAGCGAGTTTTGTGAAAATCTTACAATCTCGAACTCTTTGATTTCGGTGACGGTTAGGTTGGGTTGGGTTAAGTTTGGTGAGGTTAGCGAGTTTTGTGTATATTTTTGCATTGTCAAATTCTTTGACTTCGGTGATAGTTAGGCTTGGTTGGGTTAGGTTTGGTGAGGTAAGCGAGTTTTGTGTATATTTTAGCATTGTCGAATTCTTTTATTTCGGTGATAGTAGGGCTGGGTTGGGTTAGGTTTGGTGAGGTTAGCGAGTTTTGTGTATATTTTTGCGATGTCGAATTCTTTGATTTCGGTGATAGTTAGGCTAGGTTAGGTTAGGTTTGGTGAGGTTAGCGAGTTTTGTGTTTATTTTTAAAATGTCGAATTCTTTGATTTCGGTGATGGTTAGGTTAGGTTGGGTTAGGTTTAGTGAGGACAGCGAGTTTTGTGTATATTTTTGCATTGTCGAATTCTTTGATTTCGGTGACGGTTAGGTTGGGTTGGGTTAGGTTTGGTGAGGTTAGCGAGTTTTGTGAAAATCTTACAATCTCGAACTCTTTGATTTCGGTGACGGTTAGGTTGGGTTGGGTTAAGTTTGGTGAGGTTAGCGAGTTTTTTGTATATTTTTGCATTGTCGAATTCTTTGACTTCGGTGATAGTTAGGCTTGGTTGGGTTAGGTTTGGTGAGGTAAGCGAGTTTTGTGTATATTTTTGCATTGTCGAATTCTTTTATTTCGGTGATAGTAGGGCTAGGTTGGGTTAGGTTTGGTGAGGTTAGCGAGTTTTGTGTATATTTTTGCAATGTCGAATTCTTTGATTTCGGTGACGGTTAGGTTGGGTTGGGTTAGGTTTGGTGAGGTTAGCGAGTTTTGTGTAAATCTAAAAAACTCGAGTTCTTTGATTTCGATGATCGTTAAGTTAGGTTGGGTTAGGTTTGGTGAGTGAAGCGAGTTTCGTGTATATTTTTGCAATGTCGAATTCTTTGATTTCGGTGATGGTAAGGCTAGGTTGGGTGAGGGTTGGTTAGGTTAGCGAGTTTTGTGTATATTTTTGCATTGTCGAATTCTTTGTTTTCGGTGATGGTTAGGTTAGGTTGGGTTAGGTTTAGTGAGGTAAGCGAGTTTTGTATATATTTTTGCAATGTCGAATTCTTTGATTTCGGTGACGGTTAGGTTGGGTTGGGTTAGGTTTGGTGAGGTTAGCGAGTTTTGTGTAAATCTTAAAAACTCGAGTTCTTTGATTTCGTTGATCGTTAAGTTAGGTTGGGTGAGGTTTGGTGAGTGAAGCAAATTTCGTGTATATTTTTGCAATGTCGAATTCTTTGATTTCGGTGATGGTTAGGTTAGGTTGGGTTAGTTTTGGTGAGTAAAGCGAGTTTTGTTTAAATATTAAAATCTCGAATTCTTTGATTTCGGTGATGGTTAGGTTAGGTTGGGTTAGGTTTTGTGAGAAAAGCGGGTTTTGTGTATATTTTTGCATTGTCGAATTCTTTGTTTTCGGTGATAGTGAGGCTAGGTTGGGTTAGGTTTGGTGAGGTTAGCGAGTTTTGTGAAAATCTTACAATCTCGAACTCTTTGATTTCGGTGACGGTTAGGTTGGGTTGGGTTAAGTTTGGTGAGGTTAGCGAGTTTTGTGTATATTTTTGCATTGTCGAATTCTTTGACTTAGGTGATAGTTAGGCTTGGTTGGGTTAGGTTTGGTGAGGTAAGCGAGTTTTGTGTATATTTTTGCATTGTCGAATTCTTTTATTTCGGTGATAGTAGGGCTAGGTTGGGTTAGGTTTGGTGAGGTTAGCGAGTTTTGTGTATATTTTTGCATTGTCGAATTCTTTTATTTCGGCGATAGTGAGGCTAGGTTGGGTTAGGTTTGGTGAGGTTAGCGAGTTTTGTGTTTATTTTTGCAATGTCGAATTCTTTGATTTCGGTGATGGTTAGGTTAGGTTGGGTTAGTTTTGGTGAGTAAAGCGAGTTTTGTTTAAATTTTAAAATCTCGAATTCTTTGATTTTGGTGATGGTTAGGTTAGGTTGGGTTAGGTTTTGTGAGAAAAGCGGGTTTTGTGTATATTTTTGCAATGTCGAATTCTTTGATTTCGGTGATGGTTAGGTTAGGTTGGGTTAGGTTTAGTGAGGTAAGCGAGTTTTGTGTATATTTTTGCAATGTCGAATTCTTTGATTTCGGTGACGGTTAGGTTGGGTTGGGTTAGGTTTGGTGAGGTTAGCGAGTTTTGTGAAAATCTTACAATCTCGAACTTTTTGATTTCGGTGACGGTTAGGTTGGGTTGGGTTAAGTTTGGTGAGGTAAGCGAGTTTTGTGTATATTTTTGCATTGTCGAATTCTTTGACTTCGGTGATAGTTAGGCTTGGTTGGGTTAGGTTTGGTGAGGTAAGCGAGTTTTGTGTATATTTTTGCATTGTCGAATTCTTTTATTTCGGTGATAGTAGGGCTAGGTTGGGTTAAGTTTGGTGAGGTAAGCGAGTTTTGTGTATATTTTTGCGATGTCAAATTCTTTGATTTCGGTGATAGTTAGGCTAGGTTGGGTTAGGTTTGGTGAGGTTAGCAAATTTGGGGTTAATTTTTAAAATGTCGAATTCTTTGATTTCGGTGATGGTTAGGTTAGGTTGGGTTAGGTTTAGTGAGGTAAGCGAGTTTTGTGTATATTTTTGCAATGTCGAATTCTTTGATTTCGGTGACGGTTAGGTTGGGTTGGGTTAGGTTTGGTGAGGTTAGCGAGTTTTGTGAAAATCTTACAATCTCGAACTTTTTGATTTCGGTGACGGTTAGGTTGGGTTGGGTTAAGTTTGGTGAGGTAAGCGAGTTTTGTGTATATTTTTGCATTGTCGAATTCTTTGACTTCGGTGATAGTTAGGCTTGGTTGGGTTAGGTTTGGTGAGGTAAGCGAGTTTTGTGTATATTTTTGCATTGTCGAATTCTTTTATTTCGGTGATAGTAGGGCTAGGTTGGGTTAAGTTTGGTGAGGTAAGCGAGTTTTGTGTATATTTTTGCGATGTCAAATTCTTTGATTTCGGTGATAGTTAGGCTAGGTTGGGTTAGGTTTGGTGAGGTTAGCAAATTTGGGGTTAATTTTTAAAATGTCGAATTCTTTGATTTCGGTGATGGTTAGGTTAGGTTGGGTTAGGTTAAGTGAGGTAAGCGAGTTTTGTATATATTTTTGCAATGTGAAATTCTTTGATTTCGGTGACGGTTAGGTTGGGTTGGGTTAGGTTTGGTGAGGTTAGCGAGTTTTGTGTAAATCTAAAAAACTCGAGTTCTTTGATTTCGATGATCGTTAAGTTAGGTTGGGTTAGGTTTGGTGAGTGAAGCGAGTTTCGTGTATATTTTTGCAATGTCGAATTCTTTGATTTCGGTGATGGTAAGGCTAGGTTGAATGAGGGTTGGTTAGGTTCGCGAGTTTTGTGTATATTTTTGCATTGTCGAATTCTTTGTTTTCGGTGATGGTAAGGTTAGGTTGGGTTAGGTTTAGTGAGGTAAGCGAGTTTTGTATATATTTTTGCAATGTCGAATTCTTTGATTTCGGTGACGGTTAGGTTGGGTTGGGTTAGGTTGGTGAGGTAAGCGAGTTTTGTGTAAATCTTAAAAACTCGAGTTCTTTGATTTCGTTGATCGTAAAGTTAGGTTGGGTGAGGTTTGGTGAGTGAAGCAAATTTCGTGTATATTTTTGCAATGTCGAATTCTTTGATTTCGGTGATGGTTAGGTTAGGTTGGGTTAGTTTTGGTGAGTAAAGCGAGTTTTGTTTAAATTTTAAAATCTCGAATTCTTTGATTTCGGTGATGGTTAGGTTAGGTTGGGTTAGGTTTTGTGAGAAAAGCGGGTTTTGTGTATATTTTTGCATTGTCGAATTCTTTGTTTTCGGTGATAGTAAGGCTAGGTTGGGTTAGGTTTGGGGAGGTTAGCGAGTTTTGTGTATATTTTTGCTTTGTCGAATTCTTTTATTTCGGTGATAGTGAGGCTAGGTTGGGTTTGGTTTGGTGAGGTTAGCGAGTTTTGTGTTTATTTTTGCAATGTCGAATTCTTTGATTTCGGTGATGGTTAGGTAAGGTTGGGTTAAGTTTAGTGAGGTAAGCGAGTTTTGTGTATATTTTTGCAATCTCGAATTCTTTGATTTCGGTGATGGTTAGGTTAGGTTGGGTTAGTTTTGGTGAGTAAAGCGAGTTTTGTTTAAATTTTAAAATCTCGAATTCTTTGATTTTGGTGATGGTTAGGTTAGGTTGGGTTAGGTTTTGTGAGAAAAGCGGGTTTTGTGTATATTTTTGCATTGTCGAATTCTTTGTTTTCGGTGATAGTAAGGCTAGGTTGTGTTAGGTTTGGTGAGGTTAGCGAGTTTTGTGTATATTTTTGCATTGTCGAATTCTTTTATTTCGTTGATAGTGAGGCTAGGTTGGGTTAGGTTTGGTGAGGTTAGCGAGTTTTGTGTTTATTTTTGCAAAGTCGAATTCTTTGATTTCGGTGATGGTTAGGTTAGGTTGGGTTGGATTTGGTGAGGTAAGCGGAATTTGTGTATATTTTTGCGATGTCGAATTCTTTGATTTCGGTGATAGTTAGGCTAGGTTGGGTTAGGTTTGGTGAGGTAAGCGAGTTTTGTGTTCATTTTTAAAATGTCGAATTCTTTGATTTCGGTGATGGTTAGGTAAGGTTGGGTTAGGTTTAGTGAGGTAAGCGAGTTTTGTGTATATTTTTGCAATCTCGAATTCTTTGATTTCGGTGATGGTTAGGTTAGGTTGGGTTAGTTTTGGTGAGTAAAGCGAGTTTTGTTTAAATTTTAAAATCTCGAATTCTTTGATTTTGGTGATGGTTAGGTTAGGTTGGGTTAGGTTTTGTGAGAAAAGCGGGTTTTGTGTATATTTTTGCATTGTCGAATTCTTTGTTTTCGGTGATAGAAAGGCTAGGTTGTGTTAGGTTTGGTGAGGTTAGCGAGTTTTGTGTATATTTTTGCATTGTCGAATTCTTTTATTTCGGTGATAGTGAGGCTAGGTTGGGTTAGGTTTGGTGAGGTTAGCGAGTTTTGTGTTTATTTTTGCAATGTCGAATTCTTTGATTTCGGTGATGGTTAGGTTAGGTTGGGTTGGATTTGGTGAGGTAAGCGGAATTTGTGTATATTTTTGCGATGTCGAATTCTTTGATTTTGGTGATAGTTAGGCTAGGTTGGGTTGGGTTTGGTGAGGTAAGCGAGTTTTGTGTTCATTTTTAAAATGTCGAATTCTTTGATTTCAGTGACGGTTAGGTTGGGTTGGGTTAGGTTTGGTGAGGTTAGCGAGTTTTGTGAAAATCTTACAATCTCGAACTCTTTGATTTCGGTGACGGTTAGGTTGGGTTGGGTTAAGTTTGGTGAGGTTAGCGAGTTTTGTGTATATTTTTGCATTGTCGAATTCTTTTATTTCGGTGATAGTAGGGCTAGGTTGGGTTAGGTTTGGTGAGGTTAGCGAGTTTTGTGTATATTTTTGCAATGTCGAATTCTTTGACTTCGGTGATAGTTAGGCTTGGTTGGGTTAGGTTTGGTGAGGTAAGCGAGTTTTGTGTATATTTTTGCATTGTCGAATTCTTTTATTTCGGTGATAGTAGGGCTAGGTTGGGTTAGGTTTGGTGAGGTAAGCGAGTTTTGTGTATATTTTTGCGATGTCAAATTCTTTGATTTCGGTGATAGTTAGGCTAGGTTGGGTTAGGTTTGGTGAGGTAAGCAAATTTGGGGTTAATTTTTAAAATGTCGAATTCTTTGATTTCGGTGATGGTTGGGTTAGGTTGGGTTAGGTTTAGTGAGGTAAGCGAGTTTTGTGTATATTTTTGCAATCTCGAATTCTTTGATTTCGGTGATGGTTAGGTTAGGTTGGGTTAGTTTTGGTGAGTAAAGCGAGTTTTGTTTAAATTTCAAAATCTCGAATTCTTTGATTTCGGTGATGGTTAGGTTGGGTTGGGTTAGGTTTGGTGAGGTTAGCGAGTTTTGTGAAAATCTTATAATCTCGAACTCTTTGATTTCGGTGACGGTTAGGTTGGGTTGGGTTAAGTTTGGTGAGGTTAGCGAGTTTTGTGTATATTTTTGCAATGTCGAATTCTTTGATTTCGGTGACTGTTAGGTTGGGTTGGGTTAGGTTTGGTGAGGTTAGCGAGTTTTGTGAAAATCTTACAATCTCGAACTCTTTGATTTCGGTGACGGTTAGGTTGGGTTGGGTTAAGTTTGGTGAGGTTAGCGAGTTTTGTGTATATTTTTGCATTGTCGAATTCTTTTATTTCGGTGATAGTAGGGCTAGGTTGGGTTAGGTTTGGTGAGGTTAGCGAGTTTTGTGTATATTTTTGCAATGTCGAATTCTTTGACTTCGGTGATAGTTAGGCTTGGTTGGGTTAGGTTTGGTGAGGTAAGCGAGTTTTGTGTATATTTTTGCGATGTCGAATTCTTTGATTTCGGTGATAGTTAGGCTAGGTTGGGTTAGGTTTGGTGAGGAAAGCGAGTTTTGTGTTTATTTTTAAAATGTCGAATTCTTTGATTTCGGTGATGGTTAGGTTAGGTTGGGTTAGGTTTAGTGAGGTAAGCGAGTTTTGTGTATATTTTTGCAATCTCGAATTCTTTGATTTCGGTGATGGTTAGGTTAGGTTGGGTTAGTTTTGGTGAGTAAAGCGAGTTTTGTTTAAATTTCAAAATCTCGAATTCTTTGATTTCGGTGATGGTTAGGTTAGGTTGGGTTAGGTTTAGTGAGGTAAGCGAGTTTTGTGTATATTTTTGCAATCTCGAATTCTTTGATTTCGGTGATGGTTAGGTTAGGTTGGGTTAGTTTTGGTGAGTAAAGCGAGTTTTGTTTAAATTTCAAAATCTCGAATTCTTTGATTTCGGTGATGGTTAGGTTGGGTTGGGTTAGGTTTGGTGAGGTTAGCGAGTTTTGTGAAAATCTTATAATCTCGAACTCTTTGATTTCGGTGACGGTTAGGTTGGGTTGGGTTAAGTTTGGTGAGGTTAGCGAGTTTTGTGTATATTTTTGCAATGTCGAATTCTTTGATTTCGGTGACTGTTAGGTTGGGTTGGGTTAGGTTTGGTGAGGTTAGCGAGTTTTGTGAAAATCTTACAATCTCGAACTCTTTGATTTCGGTGACGGTTAGGTTGGGTTGGGTTAAGTTTGGTGAGGTTAGCGAGTTTTGTGTATATTTTTGCATTGTCGAATTCTTTTATTTCGGTGATAGTAGGGCTAGGTTGGGTTAGGTTTGGTGAGGTTAGCGAGTTTTGTGTATATTTTTGCAATGTCGAATTCTTTGACTTCGGTGATAGTTAGGCTTGGTTGGGTTAGGTTTGGTGAGGTAAGCGAGTTTTGTGTATATTTTTGCGATGTCGAATTCTTTGATTTCGGTGATAGTTAGGCTAGGTTGGGTTAGGTTTGGTGAGGAAAGCGAGTTTTGTGTTTATTTTTAAAATGTCGAATTCTTTGATTTCGGTGATGGTTAGGTTAGGTTGGGTTAGGTTTAGTGAGTTAAGCGAGTTTTGTGTATATTTTTGCAATGTCGAATTCTTTGATTTCGGTGACGGTTAGGTTGGGTTGGGTTAAGTTTGGTGAGGTTAGCGAGTTTTGTGTATATTTTTGCATTGTCGAATTCTTTGACTTCGGTGATAGTTAGGCTGGTTGGGTTAGGTTTGGTGAGGTAAGCGAGTTTTGTGTATATTTTTGCATTGTCGAATTCTTTTATTTCGGTGATAGTAGGGCTAGGTTGGGTTAGGTTTGGTGAGGTTAGCGAGTTTTGTGTATATTTTTGCGATGTCGAATTCTTTGATTTCGGTGATAGTTAGGTTAGGTTGGGTTAGTTTTGGTGAGTAAAGCGAGTTTTGTTTAAATTTTAAAATCTCGAATTCTTTGATTTCGGTGATGGTTAGGTTAGGTTGGGTTAGGTTTTGTGAGAAAAGCGGGTTTTGTGTATATTTTTGCATTGTCGAATTCTTTGTTTTCGGTGATAGTAAGGCTAGGTTGGGTTAGGTTTGGTGAGGTTAGCGAGTTTTGTGTATATTTTTGCATTGTCGAATTCTTTTATTTCGGTGATAGTGAGGCTAGGTTGGGTTAGGTTTGGTGAGGTTTGCGAGTTTTGTGTATATTTTTGCGATGTCGAATTCTTTGATTTCGGTGATAGTTAGGCTAGGTTGGGTTAGGTTTGGTGAGGTTAGCGAGTTTTGTGTTTATTTTTAAAATGTCGAATTCTTTGTTTTCGGTGATGGTTAGGTTAGGTTTAGTGAGGTAAGCGAGTTTTGTGTATATTTTTGCAATCTCGAATTCTTTGATTTCGGTGATGGTTAGGTTAGGTTGGGTTAGTTTTGGTGAGTAAAGCGAGTTTTGTTTAAATTTTAAAATCTCGAATTCTTTGATTTCGGTGATGGTTAGGTTAGGTTGGGTTAGGTTTTGTGAGAAAAGCGGGTTTTGTGTATATTTTTGCATTGTCGAATTCTTTGTTTTCGGTGATAGTAAGGCTAGGTTGGGTTAGGTTTGGTGAGGTTAGCGAGTTTTGTGTATATTTTTGCATTGTCGAATTCTTTTATTTCCGTGATAGTGAGGCTAGGTTGGGTTAGGTTTGGTGAGGCTAGCGAGTTTTGTGTTTATTTTTGCAATGTCGAATTCTTTGATTTCGGTGATGGTAAGGTTAGGTTGGGTTAGATTTGGTGAGGTAAGCGGGTTTTGTGTATATTTTTAAAATGTCGAATTCTTTGATTTCGGTGATGGTTAGGTTAGGTTGGGTTAGGTTTAGTGAGGTAAGCGAGTTTTGTGTATATTTTTGCATTGTCGAATTCTTTGATTTCGGTGACGGTTAGGTTGGGTTGGGTTAGGTTTGGTGAGGTTAGCGAGTTTTGTGAAAATCTTACAATCTCGAACTCTTTGATTTCGGTGACGGTTAGGTTGGGTTGGGTTAAGTTTGGTGAGGTAAGCGAGTTTTTTGTATATTTTTGCATTGTCGAATTCTTTGACTTCGGTGATAGTTAGGCTTGGTTGGGTTAGGTTTGGTGAGGTAAGCGAGTTTTGTGTATATTTTTGCATTGTCGAATTCTTTTATTTCGGTTATAGTAGGGCTAGGTTGGGTTAGGTTTGGTGAGGTTAGCGAGTTTTGTGTATATTTTTGCGATGTCGAATTCTTTGATTTCGGTGACGGTTAGGTTGGGTTGGGTTAAGTTTGGTGAGGTTAGCGAGTTTTGTGTATATTTTTGCATTGTCGAATTCTTTGACTTCGGTGATAGTTAGGCTTGGTTGGGTTAGGTTTCGTGAGGTAAGCGAGTTTTGTGTATATTTTTGCATTGTCGAATTCTTTTATTTCGGTGATAGTAGGGCTAGGTTGGGTTAGGTTTGGTGAGGTTAGCGAGTTTTGTGTATATTTTTGCGATGTCGAATTCTTTGATTTCGGTGAAAGTTAGGTTAGGTTGGGTTAGTTTTGGTGAGTAAAGCGAGTTTTGTTTAAATTTTAAAATCTCGAATTCTTTGATTTCGGTGATGGTTAGGTTAGGTTGGGTTGAGTTTTGTGAGAAAAGCGGGTTTTGTGTATATTTTTGCATTGTCGAATTCTTTGTTTTCGGTGATAGTAAGGCTAGGTTGGGTTAGGTTTGGTGAGGTTAGCGAGTTTTGTGTATATTTTTGCATTGTCGAATTCTTTTATTTCGGTGATAGTGAGGCTAGGTTGGGTTAGGTTTGGTGAGGTTAGCGAGTTTTGTGTTTATTTTTGCAATGTCGAATTCTTTGATTTCGGTGATGGTTAGGTTAGGTTGGGTTAGATTTGGTGAGGTAAGCGGGTTTTGTGTATATTTTTGCGATGTCGAATTCTTTGATTTCGGTGATAGTTAGGCTAGGTCGGGTTAGGTTTGGTGAGGTAAGCGAGTTTTGTGTTTATTTTTAAAATGTCGAATTCTTTGATTTCGGTGATGGTTAGGTTAGGTTGGGTTAGGTTTAGTGAGGTAAGCGAGTTTTGTGTATATTTTTGCAATGTCGAATTCTTTGATTTCGGTGATGGTTAGGTTAGGTTGGGTTAGTTTTGGTGAGTAAAGCGAGTTTTGTTTAAATTTTAAAATTTCGAATTCTTTGATTTCGGTGATGGTTAGGTTAGGTTGGGTTAGGTTTTGTGAGAAAAGCGGGTTTTGTGTATATTTTTGCATTGTCGAATTCTTTGACTTCGGTAATAGTTAGGCTTGGTTGGGTTAGGTTTGGTGAGGTAAGCGAGTTTTGTGTATATTTTTGCATTGTCGAATTCTTTTATTTCGGTGAAAGAAGGGCTAGGTTGGGTTAGGTTTGGTGAGGTTAGCGAGTTTTGTGTATATTTTTGCATTGTCGAATTCTTTTATTTCGGTGATAGTGAGGCTAGGTTGGGTTAGGTTTGGTGAGGTAAACGAGTTTTGTGTTTATTTTTAAAATGTCGAATTCTTTGATTTCGGTGATGGTTAGGTTAGGTTGGGTTAGATTTGGTGAGGTAAGCGGGTTTTGTGTATATTTTTGCGATGTCGAATTCTTTGATTTCGGTGATAGTTAGGCTAGGTCGGGTTAGGTTTGGTGAGGTAAGCGAGTTTTGTGTATATTTTTGCATTGTCGAATTCTTTTATTTCGGTGATAGTAGGGCTAGGTTGGGTTAGGTTTGGTGAGGTTAGCGAGTTTTGTGTATATTTTTGCATTGTCGAATTCTTTTATTTCGGTGATAGTGAGGCTAGGTTGGGTTAGGTTTGGTGAGGTTAGCGAGTTTTGTGTTTATTTTTGCAATGTCGAATTCTTTGATTTCGGTGATGGTTAGGTTAGGTTAGGTTAGTTTTGGTGAGTAAAGCGAGTTTTGTTTAAATTTTAAAATCTCGAATTCTTTGATTTTGGTGATGGTTAGGTTAGGTTGGGTTAGGTTTTGTGAGAAAAGCGGGTTTTGTGTATATTTTTGCAATGTCGAATTCTTTGATTTCGGTGATGGTTAGGTTAGGTTGGGTTAGGTTTAGTGAGGTAAGCGAGTTTTGTGTATATTTTTGCAATGTCGAATTCTTTGATTTCGGTGACGGTTAGGTTGGGTTGGGTTAGGTTTGGTGAGGTTAGCGAGTTTTGTGAAAATCTTACAATCTCGAACTTTTTGATTTCGGTGACGGTTAGGTTGGGTTGGGTTAAGTTTGGTGAGGTAAGCGAGTTTTGTGTATATTTTTGCATTGTCGAATTCTTTGACTTCGGTGATAGTTAGGCTTGGTTGGGTTAGGTTTGGTGAGGTAAGCGAGTTTTGTGTATATTTTTGCATTGTCGAATTCTTTTATTTCGGTGATAGTAGGGCTAGGTTGGGTTAAGTTTGGTGAGGTAAGCGAGTTTTGTGTATATTTTTGCGATGTCAAATTCTTTGATTTCGGTGATAGTTAGGCTAGGTTGGGTTAGGTTTGGTGAGGTTAGCAAATTTGGGGTTAATTTTTAAAATGTCGAATTCTTTGATTTCGGTGATGGTTAGGTTAGGTTGGGTTAGGTTTAGTGAGGTAAGCGAGTTTTGTGTATATTTTTGCAATGTCGAATTCTTTGATTTCGGTGACGGTTAGGTTGGGTTGGGTTAGGTTTGGTGAGGTTAGCGAGTTTTGTGAAAATCTTACAATCTCGAACTTTTTGATTTCGGTGACGGTTAGGTTGGGTTGGGTTAAGTTTGGTGAGGTAAGCGAGTTTTGTGTATATTTTTGCATTGTCGAATTCTTTGACTTCGGTGATAGTTAGGCTTGGTTGGGTTAGGTTTGGTGAGGTAAGCGAGTTTTGTGTATATTTTTGCATTGTCGAATTCTTTTATTTCGGTGATAGTAGGGCTAGGTTGGGTTAAGTTTGGTGAGGTAAGCGAGTTTTGTGTATATTTTTGCATTGTCGAATTCTTTTATTTCGGTGATAGTAGGGCTAGGTTGGGTTAGGTTTGGTGAGGTTAGCGAGTTTTGTGTATATTTTTGCATTGTCGAATTCTTTTATTTCGGTGATAGTGAGGCTAGGTTGGGTTAGGTTTGGTGAGGTTAGCGAGTTTTGTGTTTATTTTTGCAATGTCGAATTCTTTGATTTCGGTGATGGTTAGGTTAGGTTAGGTTAGTTTTGGTGAGTAAAGCGAGTTTTGTTTAAATTTTAAAATCTCGAATTCTTTGATTTCGGTGATGGTTAGGTTAGGTTGGGTTAGGTTTTGTGAGAAAAGCGGGTTTTGTGTATATTTTTGCATTGTCGAATTCTTTGTTTTCGGTGATAGTAAGGCTAGGTTGGGTTAGGTTTGGTGAGGTTAGCGAGTTTTGTGTATATTTTTGCATTGTCGAATTCTTTTATTTCCGTGATAGTGAGGCTAGGTTGGGTTAGGTTTGGTGAGGCTAGCGAGTTTTGTGTTTATTTTTGCAATGTCGAATTCTTTGATTTCGGTGATGGTAAGGTTAGGTTGGGTTAGATTTGGTGAGGTAAGCGGGTTTTGTGTATATTTTTAAAATGTCGAATTCTTTGATTTCGGTGATGGTTAGGTTAGGTTGGGTTAGGTTTAGTGAGGTAAGCGAGTTTTGTGTATATTTTTGCATTGTCGAATTCTTTGATTTCGGTGACGGTTAGGTTGGGTTGGGTTAGGTTTGGTGAGGTTAGCGAGTTTTGTGAAAATCTTACAATCTCGAACTCTTTGATTTCGGTGACGGTTAGGTTGGGTTGGGTTAAGTTTGGTGAGGTAAGCGAGTTTTTTGTATATTTTTGCATTGTCGAATTCTTTGACTTCGGTGATAGTTAGGCTTGGTTGGGTTAGGTTTGGTGAGGTAAGCGAGTTTTGTGTATATTTTTGCATTGTCGAATTCTTTTATTTCGGTTATAGTAGGGCTAGGTTGGGTTAGGTTTGGTGAGGTTAGCGAGTTTTGTGTATATTTTTGCGATGTCGAATTCTTTGATTTCGGTGACGGTTAGGTTGGGTTGGGTTAAGTTTGGTGAGGTTAGCGAGTTTTGTGTATATTTTTGCATTGTCGAATTCTTTGACTTCGGTGATAGTTAGGCTTGGTTGGGTTAGGTTTCGTGAGGTAAGCGAGTTTTGTGTATATTTTTGCATTGTCGAATTCTTTTATTTCGGTGATAGTAGGGCTAGGTTGGGTTAGGTTTGGTGAGGTTAGCGAGTTTTGTGTATATTTTTGCGATGTCGAATTCTTTGATTTCGGTGAAAGTTAGGTTAGGTTGGGTTAGTTTTGGTGAGTAAAGCGAGTTTTGTTTAAATTTTAAAATCTCGAATTCTTTGATTTCGGTGATGGTTAGGTTAGGTTGGGTTGAGTTTTGTGAGAAAAGCGGGTTTTGTGTATATTTTTGCATTGTCGAATTCTTTGTTTTCGGTGATAGTAAGGCTAGGTTGGGTTAGGTTTGGTGAGGTTAGCGAGTTTTGTGTATATTTTTGCATTGTCGAATTCTTTTATTTCGGTGATAGTGAGGCTAGGTTGGGTTAGGTTTGGTGAGGTTAGCGAGTTTTGTGTTTATTTTTGCAATGTCGAATTCTTTGATTTCGGTGATGGTTAGGTTAGGTTGGGTTAGATTTGGTGAGGTAAGCGGGTTTTGTGTATATTTTTGCGATGTCGAATTCTTTGATTTCGGTGATAGTTAGGCTAGGTCGGGTTAGGTTTGGTGAGGTAAGCGAGTTTTGTGTTTATTTTTAAAATGTCGAATTCTTTGATTTCGGTGATGGTTAGGTTAGGTTGGGTTAGGTTTAGTGAGGTAAGCGAGTTTTGTGTATATTTTTGCAATGTCGAATTCTTTGATTTCGGTGATGGTTAGGTTAGGTTGGGTTAGTTTTGGTGAGTAAAGCGAGTTTTGTTTAAATTTTAAAATTTCGAATTCTTTGATTTCGGTGATGGTTAGGTTAGGTTGGGTTAGGTTTTGTGAGAAAAGCGGGTTTTGTGTATATTTTTGCATTGTCGAATTCTTTGACTTCGGTAATAGTTAGGCTTGGTTGGGTTAGGTTTGGTGAGGTAAGCGAGTTTTGTGTATATTTTTGCATTGTCGAATTCTTTTATTTCGGTGAAAGAAGGGCTAGGTTGGGTTAGGTTTGGTGAGGGTAGCGAGTTTTGTGTATATTTTTGCATTGTCGAATTCTTTTATTTCGGTGATAGTGAGGCTAGGTTGGGTTAGGTTTGGTGAGGTTAGCGAGTTTTGTGTATATTTTTGCATTGTCGAATTCTTTTATTTCGGTGATAGTGAGGCTAGGTTGGGTTAGGTTTGGTGAGGTTAGCGAGTTTTGTGTTTATTTTTGCAATGTCGAATTCTTTGATTTCGGTGATGGTTAGGTTAGGTTGGGTTAGATTTGGTGAGGTAAGCGGGTTTTGTGTATATTTTTGCAATGTCGAATTCTTTGATTTCGGTGACGGTTAGGTTGGGTTGGGTTAAGTTTGGTGAGGTTAGCGAGTTTTGTGAAAATCTTACAATCTCGAACTCTTTGATTTCGGTGACGGTTAGGTTGGGTTGGGTTAAGTTTGGTGAGGTTAGCGAGTTTTGTGTATATTTTTGCATTGTCGAATTCTTTGACTTCGGTGATAGTTAGGCTTGGTTGGGTTAGGTTTGGTGAGGTAAGCGAGTTTTGTGTATATTTTTGCGATGTCGAATTCTTTGATTTCGGTGATAGTTAGGCTAGGTTGGGTTAGATTTGGTGAGGTAAGCGGGTTTTGTGTATATTTTTGCGATGTCGAATTCTTTGATTTCGGTGATAGTTAGGCTAGGTCGGGTTAGGTTTGGTGAGGTAAGCGAGTTTTGTGTTTATTTTTAAAATGTCGAATTCTTTGATTTCGGTGATGGTTAGGTTAGGTTGGGTTAGGTTTAGTGAGGTAAGCGAGTTTTGTGTATATTTTTGCAATGTCGAATTCTTTGATTTCGGTGATGGTTAGGTTAGGTTGGGTTAGTTTTGGTGAGTAAAGCGAGTTTTGTTTAAATTTTAAAATCTCGAATTCTTTGATTTCGGTGATGGTTAGGTTAGGTTGGGTTAGATTTGGTGAGGTAAGCGGGTTTTGTGTATATTTTTGCGATGTCGAATTCTTTGATTTCGGTGATAGTTAGGCTAGGTCGGGTTAGGTTTGGTGAGGTAAGCGAGTTTTGTGTTTATTTTTAAAATGTCGAATTCTTTGATTTCGGTGATGGTTAGGTTAGGTTGGGTTAGGTTTAGTGAGGTAAGCGAGTTTTGTGTATATTTTTGCATTGTCGAATTCTTTTATTTCGGTGATAGTGAGGCTAGGTTGGGTTAGGTTTGGTGAGGTTAGCGAGTTTTGTGTTTATTTTTGCAATGTCGAATTCTTTGATTTCGGTGATGGTTAGGTTAGGTTGGGTTAGATTTGGTGAGGTAAGCGGGTTTTGTGTATATTTTTGCAATGTCGAATTCTTTGATTTCGGTGACGGTTAGGTTAGGTTGGGTTAGGTTTGGTGAGGTTAGCGAGTTTTGTGAAAATCTTACAATCTCGAACTCTTTGATTTCGGTGACGGTTAGGTTGGGTTGGGTTAAGTTTGGTGAGGTTAGCGAGTTTTGTGTATATTTTTGCATTGTCGAATTCTTTGACTTCGGTGATAGTTAAGCTAGGTTGGGTTAGGTTTGGTGAGGTTAGCGAGTTTTGTGTTTATTTTTGCAATGTCGAATTCTTTGATTTCGGTGATGGTTAGGTTAGGTTGGGTTAGATTTGGTGAGGTAAGCGGGTTTTGTGTATATTTTTGCGATGTCGAATTCTTTGATTTCGGTGATAGTTAGGCTAGGTCGGGTTAGGTTTGGTGAGGTAAGCGAGTTTTGTGTTTATTTTTAAAATGTCGAATTCTTTGATTTCGGTGATGGTTAGGTTAGGTTGGGTTAGGTTTAGTGAGGTAAGCGAGTTTTGTGTATATTTTTGCAATGTCGAATTCTTTGATTTCGGTGATGGTTAGGTTAGGTTGGGTTAGTTTTGGTGAGTAAAGCGAGTTTTGTTTAAATTTTAAAATCTCGAATTCTTTGATTTCGGTGATGGTTAGGTTAGGTTGGGTTAGGTTTTGTGAGAAAAGCGGGTTTTGTGTATATTTTTGCATTGTCGAATTCTTTGTTTTCGGTGATAGTAAGGCTAAGTTGGGTTAGGTTTGGTGAGGTTAGCGAGTTTTGTGTTTATTTTTGCAATGTCGAATTCTTTGATTTCGGTGATGGTTAGGTTAGGTTGGGTTAGATTTGGTGAGGTAAGCGGGTTTTGTGTATATTTTTGCGATGTCGAATTCTTTGATTTCGGTGATAGTTAGGCTAGGTCGGGTTAGGTTTGGTGAGGTAAGCGAGTTTTGTGTTTATTTTTAAAATGTCGAATTCTTTGATTTCGGTGATGGTTAGGTTAGGTTGGGTTAGGTTTAGTGAGGTAAGCGAGTTTTGTGTATATTTTTGCAATGTCGAATTCTTGGATTACGGTGACGGTTTGGTTGGGTTGGGTTAGGTTTGTGAGGTTAGCGAGTTTTGTGAAAATCTTACAATCTCGAACTCTTTGATTTCGGTGACGGTTAGGTTGGGTTGGGTTAAGTTTGGTGAGGTTAGCGAGTTTTGTGTATATTTTTGCATTGTCGAATTCTTTGACTTCGGTGATAGTTAGGCTTGTTTGGGTTAGGTTTGGTGAGGTAAGCGAGTTTTGTGTATATTTTTGCATTGTCGAATTCTTTTATTTCGGTGATAGTAGGGCTAGGTTGGGTTAGGTTTGGTGAGGTTAGCGAGTTTTGTGTATATTTTTGCATTGTCGAATTCTTTTATTTCGGTGATAGTGAGGCTAGGTTGGGTTAGGTTTGGTGAGGTTAGCGAGTTTTGTGTTTATTTTTGCAATGTCGAATTCTTTGATTTCGGTGATGGTTAGGTTAGGTTGGGTTAGATTTGGTGAGGTAAGCGGGTTTTGTGTATATTTTTGCAATGTCGAATTCTTTGATTTCGGTGACGGTTAGGTTGGGTTGGGTTAAGTTTGGTGAGGTTAGCGAGTTTTGTGAAAATCTTACAATCTCGAACTCTTTGATTTCGGTGACGGTTAGGTTGGGTTGGGTTAAGTTTGGTGAGGTTAGCGAGTTTTGTGTATATTTTTGCATTGTCGAATTCTTTGACTTCGGTGATAGTTAGGCTTGGTTGGGTTAGGTTTGGTGAGGTAAGCGAGTTTTGTGTATATTTTTGCGATGTCGAATTCTTTGATTTCGGTGATAGTTAGGCTAGGTTGGGTAAGGTTTGGTGAGGTTAGCGAGTTTTGTGTTTATTTTTAAAATGTCGAATTCTTTGATTTCGGTGATGGTTAGGTTAGGTTGGGTTAGGTTTAGTGAGGTAAGCGAGTTTTGTGTATATTTTTGCAATGTCGAATTCTTTGATTTCGGTGACGGTTAGGTTGGGTTGGGTTAGGTTTGGTGAGGTTAGCGAGTTTTGTGAAAATCTTACAATCTCGAACTCTTTGATTTCGGTGACGGTTAGGTTGGGTTGGGTTAAGTTTGGTGAGGTTAGCGAGTTTTGTGTATATTTTTGCATTGTCAAATTCTTTGACTTCGGTGATAGTTAGGCTTGGTTGGGTTAGGTTTGGTGAGGTAAGCGAGTTTTGTGTATATTTTAGCATTGTCGAATTCTTTTATTTCGGTGATAGTAGGGCTGGGTTGGGTTAGGTTTGGTGAGGTTAGCGAGTTTTGTGTATATTTTTGCGATGTCGAATTCTTTGATTTCGGTGATAGTTAGGCTAGGTTAGGTTAGGTTTGGTGAGGTTAGCGAGTTTTGTGTTTATTTTTAAAATGTCGAATTCTTTGATTTCGGTGATGGTTAGGTTAGGTTGGGTTAGGTTTAGTGAGGACAGCGAGTTTTGTGTATATTTTTGCATTGTCGAATTCTTTGATTTCGGTGACGGTTAGGTTGGGTTGGGTTAGGTTTGGTGAGGTTAGCGAGTTTTGTGAAAATCTTACAATCTCGAACTCTTTGATTTCGGTGACGGTTAGGTTGGGTTGGGTTAAGTTTGGTGAGGTTAGCGAGTTTTTTGTATATTTTTGCATTGTCGAATTCTTTGACTTCGGTGATAGTTAGGCTTGGTTGGGTTAGGTTTGGTGAGGTAAGCGAGTTTTGTGTATATTTTTGCATTGTCGAATTCTTTTATTTCGGTGATAGTAGGGCTAGGTTGGGTTAGGTTTGGTGAGGTTAGCGAGTTTTGTGTATATTTTTGCAATGTCGAATTCTTTGATTTCGGTGACGGTTAGGTTGGGTTGGGTTAGGTTTGGTGAGGTTAGCGAGTTTTGTGTAAATCTAAAAAACTCGAGTTCTTTGATTTCGATGATCGTTAAGTTAGGTTGGGTTAGGTTTGGTGAGTGAAGCGAGTTTCGTGTATATTTTTGCAATGTCGAATTCTTTGATTTCGGTGATGGTAAGGCTAGGTTGGGTGAGGGTTGGTTAGGTTAGCGAGTTTTGTGTATATTTTTGCATTGTCGAATTCTTTGTTTTCGGTGATGGTTAGGTTAGGTTGGGTTAGGTTTAGTGAGGTAAGCGAGTTTTGTATATATTTTTGCAATGTCGAATTCTTTGATTTCGGTGACGGTTAGGTTGGGTTGGGTTAGGTTTGGTGAGGTTAGCGAGTTTTGTGTAAATCTTAAAAACTCGAGTTCTTTGATTTCGTTGATCGTTAAGTTAGGTTGGGTGAGGTTTGGTGAGTGAAGCAAATTTCGTGTATATTTTTGCAATGTCGAATTCTTTGATTTCGGTGATGGTTAGGTTAGGTTGGGTTAGTTTTGGTGAGTAAAGCGAGTTTTGTTTAAATATTAAAATCTCGAATTCTTTGATTTCGGTGATGGTTAGGTTAGGTTGGGTTAGGTTTTGTGAGAAAAGCGGGTTTTGTGTATATTTTTGCATTGTCGAATTCTTTGTTTTCGGTGATAGTGAGGCTAGGTTGGGTTAGGTTTGGTGAGGTTAGCGAGTTTTGTGAAAATCTTACAATCTCGAACTCTTTGATTTCGGTGACGGTTAGGTTGGGTTGGGTTAAGTTTGGTGAGGTTAGCGAGTTTTGTGTATATTTTTGCATTGTCGAATTCTTTGACTTAGGTGATAGTTAGGCTTGGTTGGGTTAGGTTTGGTGAGGTAAGCGAGTTTTGTGTATATTTTTGCATTGTCGAATTCTTTTATTTCGGTGATAGTAGGGCTAGGTTGGGTTAGGTTTGGTGAGGTTAGCGAGTTTTGTGTATATTTTTGCATTGTCGAATTCTTTTATTTCGGCGATAGTGAGGCTAGGTTGGGTTAGGTTTGGTGAGGTTAGCGAGTTTTGTGTTTATTTTTGCAATGTCGAATTCTTTGATTTCGGTGATGGTTAGGTTAGGTTGGGTTAGTTTTGGTGAGTAAAGCGAGTTTTGTTTAAATTTTAAAATCTCGAATTCTTTGATTTTGGTGATGGTTAGGTTAGGTTGGGTTAGGTTTTGTGAGAAAAGCGGGTTTTGTGTATATTTTTGCAATGTCGAATTCTTTGATTTCGGTGATGGTTAGGTTAGGTTGGGTTAGGTTTAGTGAGGTAAGCGAGTTTTGTGTATATTTTTGCAATGTCGAATTCTTTGATTTCGGTGACGGTTAGGTTGGGTTGGGTTAGGTTTGGTGAGGTTAGCGAGTTTTGTGAAAATCTTACAATCTCGAACTTTTTGATTTCGGTGACGGTTAGGTTGGGTTGGGTTAAGTTTGGTGAGGTAAGCGAGTTTTGTGTATATTTTTGCATTGTCGAATTCTTTGACTTCGGTGATAGTTAGGCTTGGTTGGGTTAGGTTTGGTGAGGTAAGCGAGTTTTGTGTATATTTTTGCATTGTCGAATTCTTTTATTTCGGTGATAGTAGGGCTAGGTTGGGTTAAGTTTGGTGAGGTAAGCGAGTTTTGTGTATATTTTTGCGATGTCAAATTCTTTGATTTCGGTGATAGTTAGGCTAGGTTGGGTTAGGTTTGGTGAGGTTAGCAAATTTGGGGTTAATTTTTAAAATGTCGAATTCTTTGATTTCGGTGATGGTTAGGTTAGGTTGGGTTAGGTTTAGTGAGGTAAGCGAGTTTTGTGTATATTTTTGCAATGTCGAATTCTTTGATTTCGGTGACGGTTAGGTTGGGTTGGGTTAGGTTTGGTGAGGTTAGCGAGTTTTGTGAAAATCTTACAATCTCGAACTTTTTGATTTCGGTGACGGTTAGGTTGGGTTGGGTTAAGTTTGGTGAGGTAAGCGAGTTTTGTGTATATTTTTGCATTGTCGAATTCTTTGACTTCGGTGATAGTTAGGCTTGGTTGGGTTAGGTTTGGTGAGGTAAGCGAGTTTTGTGTATATTTTTGCATTGTCGAATTCTTTTATTTCGGTGATAGTAGGGCTAGGTTGGGTTAAGTTTGGTGAGGTAAGCGAGTTTTGTGTATATTTTTGCGATGTCAAATTCTTTGATTTCGGTGATAGTTAGGCTAGGTTGGGTTAGGTTTGGTGAGGTTAGCAAATTTGGGGTTAATTTTTAAAATGTCGAATTCTTTGATTTCGGTGATGGTTAGGTTAGGTTGGGTTAGGTTAAGTGAGGTAAGCGAGTTTTGTATATATTTTTGCAATGTGAAATTCTTTGATTTCGGTGACGGTTAGGTTGGGTTGGGTTAGGTTTGGTGAGGTTAGCGAGTTTTGTGTAAATCTAAAAAACTCGAGTTCTTTGATTTCGATGATCGTTAAGTTAGGTTGGGTTAGGTTTGGTGAGTGAAGCGAGTTTCGTGTATATTTTTGCAATGTCGAATTCTTTGATTTCGGTGATGGTAAGGCTAGGTTGAATGAGGGTTGGTTAGGTTCGCGAGTTTTGTGTATATTTTTGCATTGTCGAATTCTTTGTTTTCGGTGATGGTAAGGTTAGGTTGGGTTAGGTTTAGTGAGGTAAGCGAGTTTTGTATATATTTTTGCAATGTCGAATTCTTTGATTTCGGTGACGGTTAGGTTGGGTTGGGTTAGGTTGGTGAGGTTAGCGAGTTTTGTGTAAATCTTAAAAACTCGAGTTCTTTGATTTCGTTGATCGTAAAGTTAGGTTGGGTGAGGTTTGGTGAGTGAAGCAAATTTCGTGTATATTTTTGCAATGTCGAATTCTTTGATTTCGGTGATGGTTAGGTTAGGTTGGGTTAGTTTTGGTGAGTAAAGCGAGTTTTGTTTAAATTTTAAAATCTCGAATTCTTTGATTTCGGTGATGGTTAGGTTAGGTTGGGTTAGGTTTTGTGAGAAAAGCGGGTTTTGTGTATATTTTTGCATTGTCGAATTCTTTGTTTTCGGTGATAGTAAGGCTAGGTTGGGTTAGGTTTGGGGAGGTTAGCGAGTTTTGTGTATATTTTTGCTTTGTCGAATTCTTTTATTTCGGTGATAGTGAGGCTAGGTTGGGTTAGGTTTGGTGAGGTTAGCGAGTTTTGTGTTTATTTTTGCAATGTCGAATTCTTTGATTTCGGTGATGGTTAGGTAAGGTTGGGTTAAGTTTAGTGAGGTAAGCGAGTTTTGTGTATATTTTTGCAATCTCGAATTCTTTGATTTCGGTGATGGTTAGGTTAGGTTGGGTTAGTTTTGGTGAGTAAAGCGAGTTTTGTTTAAATTTTAAAATCTCGAATTCTTTGATTTTGGTGATGGTTAGGTTAGGTTGGGTTAGGTTTTGTGAGAAAAGCGGGTTTTGTGTATATTTTTGCATTGTCGAATTCTTTGTTTTCGGTGATAGTAAGGCTAGGTTGTGTTAGGTTTGGTGAGGTTAGCGAGTTTTGTGTATATTTTTGCATTGTCGAATTCTTTTATTTCGTTGATAGTGAGGCTAGGTTGGGTTAGGTTTGGTGAGGTTAGCGAGTTTTGTGTTTATTTTTGCAAAGTCGAATTCTTTGATTTCGGTGATGGTTAGGTTAGGTTGGGTTGGATTTGGTGAGGTAAGCGGAATTTGTGTATATTTTTGCGATGTCGAATTCTTTGATTTCGGTGATAGTTAGGCTAGGTTGGGTTAGGTTTGGTGAGGTAAGCGAGTTTTGTGTTCATTTTTAAAATGTCGAATTCTTTGATTTCGGTGATGGTTAGGTAAGGTTGGGTTAGGTTTAGTGAGGTAAGCGAGTTTTGTGTATATTTTTGCAATCTCGAATTCTTTGATTTCGGTGATGGTTAGGTTAGGTTGGGTTAGTTTTGGTGAGTAAAGCGAGTTTTGTTTAAATTTTAAAATCTCGAATTCTTTGATTTTGGTGATGGTTAGGTTAGGTTGGGTTAGGTTTTGTGAGAAAAGCGGGTTTTGTGTATATTTTTGCATTGTCGAATTCTTTGTTTTCGGTGATAGAAAGGCTAGGTTGTGTTAGGTTTGGTGAGGTTAGCGAGTTTTGTGTATATTTTTGCATTGTCGAATTCTTTTATTTCGGTGATAGTGAGGCTAGGTTGGGTTAGGTTTGGTGAGGTTAGCGAGTTTTGTGTTTATTTTTGCAATGTCGAATTCTTTGATTTCGGTGATGGTTAGGTTAGGTTGGGTTGGATTTGGTGAGGTAAGCGGAATTTGTGTATATTTTTGCGATGTCGAATTCTTTGATTTTGGTGATAGTTAGGCTAGGTTGGGTTGGGTTTGGTGAGGTAAGCGAGTTTTGTGTTCATTTTTAAAATGTCGAATTCTTTGATTTCAGTGACGGTTAGGTTGGGTTGGGTTAGGTTTGGTGAGGTTAGCGAGTTTTGTGAAAATCTTACAATCTCGAACTCTTTGATTTCGGTGACGGTTAGGTTGGGTTGGGTTAAGTTTGGTGAGGTTAGCGAGTTTTGTGTATATTTTTGCATTGTCGAATTCTTTTATTTCGGTGATAGTAGGGCTAGGTTGGGTTAGGTTTGGTGAGGTTAGCGAGTTTTGTGTATATTTTTGCAATGTCGAATTCTTTGACTTCGGTGATAGTTAGGCTTGGTTGGGTTAGGTTTGGTGAGGTAAGCGAGTTTTGTGTATATTTTTGCATTGTCGAATTCTTTTATTTCGGTGATAGTAGGGCTAGGTTGGGTTAGGTTTGGTGAGGTAAGCGAGTTTTGTGTATATTTTTGCGATGTCAAATTCTTTGATTTCGGTGATAGTTAGGCTAGGTTGGGTTAGGTTTGGTGAGGTAAGCAAATTTGGGGTTAATTTTTAAAATGTCGAATTCTTTGATTTCGGTGATGGTTGGGTTAGGTTGGGTTAGGTTTAGTGAGGTAAGCGAGTTTTGTGTATATTTTTGCAATCTCGAATTCTTTGATTTCGGTGATGGTTAGGTTAGGTTGGGTTAGTTTTGGTGAGTAAAGCGAGTTTTGTTTAAATTTCAAAATCTCGAATTCTTTGATTTCGGTGATGGTTAGGTTGGGTTGGGTTAGGTTTGGTGAGGTTAGCGAGTTTTGTGAAAATCTTATAATCTCGAACTCTTTGATTTCGGTGACGGTTAGGTTGGGTTGGGTTAAGTTTGGTGAGGTTAGCGAGTTTTGTGTATATTTTTGCAATGTCGAATTCTTTGATTTCGGTGACTGTTAGGTTGGGTTGGGTTAGGTTTGGTGAGGTTAGCGAGTTTTGTGAAAATCTTACAATCTCGAACTCTTTGATTTCGGTGACGGTTAGGTTGGGTTGGGTTAAGTTTGGTGAGGTTAGCGAGTTTTGTGTATATTTTTGCATTGTCGAATTCTTTTATTTCGGTGATAGTAGGGCTAGGTTGGGTTAGGTTTGGTGAGGTTAGCGAGTTTTGTGTATATTTTTGCAATGTCGAATTCTTTGACTTCGGTGATAGTTAGGCTTGGTTGGGTTAGGTTTGGTGAGGTAAGCGAGTTTTGTGTATATTTTTGCGATGTCGAATTCTTTGATTTCGGTGATAGTTAGGCTAGGTTGGGTTAGGTTTGGTGAGGAAAGCGAGTTTTGTGTTTATTTTTAAAATGTCGAATTCTTTGATTTCGGTGATGGTTAGGTTAGGTTGGGTTAGGTTTAGTGAGGTAAGCGAGTTTTGTGTATATTTTTGCAATCTCGAATTCTTTGATTTCGGTGATGGTTAGGTTAGGTTGGGTTAGTTTTGGTGAGTAAAGCGAGTTTTGTTTAAATTTCAAAATCTCGAATTCTTTGATTTCGGTGATGGTTAGGTTGGGTTGGGTTAGGTTTGGTGAGGTTAGCGAGTTTTGTGAAAATCTTATAATCTCGAACTCTTTGATTTCGGTGACGGTTAGGTTGGGTTGGGTTAAGTTTGGTGAGGTTAGCGAGTTTTGTGTATATTTTTGCAATGTCGAATTCTTTGATTTCGGTGACTGTTAGGTTGGGTTGGGTTAGGTTTGGTGAGGTTAGCGAGTTTTGTGAAAATCTTACAATCTCGAACTCTTTGATTTCGGTGACGGTTAGGTTGGGTTGGGTTAAGTTTGGTGAGGTTAGCGAGTTTTGTGTATATTTTTGCATTGTCGAATTCTTTTATTTCGGTGATAGTAGGGCTAGGTTGGGTTAGGTTTGGTGAGGTTAGCGAGTTTTGTGTATATTTTTGCAATGTCGAATTCTTTGACTTCGGTGATAGTTAGGCTTGGTTGGGTTAGGTTTGGTGAGGTAAGCGAGTTTTGTGTATATTTTTGCGATGTCGAATTCTTTGATTTCGGTGATAGTTAGGCTAGGTTGGGTTAGGTTTGGTGAGGAAAGCGAGTTTTGTGTTTATTTTTAAAATGTCGAATTCTTTGATTTCGGTGATGGTTAGGTTAGGTTGGGTTAGGTTTAGTGAGTTAAGCGAGTTTTGTGTATATTTTTGCAATGTCGAATTCTTTGATTTCGGTGACGGTTAGGTTGGGTTGGGTTAAGTTTGGTGAGGTTAGCGAGTTTTGTGTATATTTTTGCATTGTCGAATTCTTTGACTTCGGTGATAGTTAGGCTGGTTGGGTTAGGTTTGGTGAGGTAAGCGAGTTTTGTGTATATTTTTGCATTGTCGAATTCTTTTATTTCGGTGATAGTAGGGCTAGGTTGGGTTAGGTTTGGTGAGGTTAGCGAGTTTTGTGTATATTTTTGCGATGTCGAATTCTTTGATTTCGGTGATAGTTAGGTTAGGTTGGGTTAGTTTTGGTGAGTAAAGCGAGTTTTGTTTAAATTTTAAAATCTCGAATTCTTTGATTTCGGTGATGGTTAGGTTAGGTTGGGTTAGGTTTTGTGAGAAAAGCGGGTTTTGTGTATATTTTTGCATTGTCGAATTCTTTGTTTTCGGTGATAGTAAGGCTAGGTTGGGTTAGGTTTGGTGAGGTTAGCGAGTTTTGTGTATATTTTTGCATTGTCGAATTCTTTTATTTCGGTGATAGTGAGGCTAGGTTGGGTTAGGTTTGGTGAGGTTTGCGAGTTTTGTGTATATTTTTGCGATGTCGAATTCTTTGATTTCGGTGATAGTTAGGCTAGGTTGGGTTAGGTTTGGTGAGGTAAGCGAGTTTTGTGTTTATTTTTAAAATGTCGAATTCTTTGATTTCGGTGATGGTTAGGTTAGGTTTAGTGAGGTAAGCGAGTTTTGTGTATATTTTTGCAATCTCGAATTCTTTGATTTCGGTGATGGTTAGGTTAGGTTGGGTTAGTTTTGGTGAGTAAAGCGAGTTTTGTTTAAATTTTAAAATCTCGAATTCTTTGATTTCGGTGATGGTTAGGTTAGGTTGGGTTAGGTTTTGTGAGAAAAGCGGGTTTTGTGTATATTTTTGCATTGTCGAATTCTTTGTTTTCGGTGATAGTAAGGCTAGGTTGGGTTAGGTTTGGTGAGGTTAGCGAGTTTTGTGTATATTTTTGCATTGTCGAATTCTTTTATTTCCGTGATAGTGAGGCTAGGTTGGGTTAGGTTTGGTGAGGCTAGCGAGTTTTGTGTTTATTTTTGCAATGTCGAATTCTTTGATTTCGGTGATGGTAAGGTTAGGTTGGGTTAGATTTGGTGAGGTAAGCGGGTTTTGTGTATATTTTTAAAATGTCGAATTCTTTGATTTCGGTGATGGTTAGGTTAGGTTGGGTTAGGTTTAGTGAGGTAAGCGAGTTTTGTGTATATTTTTGCATTGTCGAATTCTTTGATTTCGGTGACGGTTAGGTTGGGTTGGGTTAGGTTTGGTGAGGTTAGCGAGTTTTGTGAAAATCTTACAATCTCGAACTCTTTGATTTCGGTGACGGTTAGGTTGGGTTGGGTTAAGTTTGGTGAGGTAAGCGAGTTTTTTGTATATTTTTGCATTGTCGAATTCTTTGACTTCGGTGATAGTTAGGCTTGGTTGGGTTAGGTTTGGTGAGGTAAGCGAGTTTTGTGTATATTTTTGCATTGTCGAATTCTTTTATTTCGGTTATAGTAGGGCTAGGTTGGGTTAGGTTTGGTGAGGTTAGCGAGTTTTGTGTATATTTTTGCGATGTCGAATTCTTTGATTTCGGTGACGGTTAGGTTGGGTTGGGTTAAGTTTGGTGAGGTTAGCGAGTTTTGTGTATATTTTTGCATTGTCGAATTCTTTGACTTCGGTGATAGTTAGGCTTGGTTGGGTTAGGTTTCGTGAGGTAAGCGAGTTTTGTGTATATTTTTGCATTGTCGAATTCTTTTATTTCGGTGATAGTAGGGCTAGGTTGGGTTAGGTTTGGTGAGGTTAGCGAGTTTTGTGTATATTTTTGCGATGTCGAATTCTTTGATTTCGGTGAAAGTTAGGTTAGGTTGGGTTAGTTTTGGTGAGTAAAGCGAGTTTTGTTTAAATTTTAAAATCTCGAATTCTTTGATTTCGGTGATGGTTAGGTTAGGTTGGGTTGAGTTTTGTGAGAAAAGCGGGTTTTGTGTATATTTTTGCATTGTCGAATTCTTTTATTTCGGTGATAGTGAGGCTAGGTTGGGTTAGGTTTGGTGAGGTTAGCGAGTTTTGTGTTTATTTTTGCAATGTCGAATTCTTTGATTTCGGTGATGGTTAGGTTAGGTTGGGTTGGATTTGGTGAGGTAAGCGGAATTTGTGTATATTTTTGCGATGTCGAATTCTTTGATTTTGGTGATAGTTAGGCTAGGTTGGGTTGGGTTTGGTGAGGTAAGCGAGTTTTGTGTTCATTTTTAAAATGTCGAATTCTTTGATTTCAGTGACGGTTAGGTTGGGTTGGATTAGGTTTGGTGAGGTTAGCGAGTTTTGTGAAAATCTTACAATCTCGAACTCTTTGATTTCGGTGACGGTTAGGTTGGGTTGGGTTAAGTTTGGTGAGGTTAGCGAGTTTTGTGTATATTTTTGCATTGTCGAATTCTTTTATTTCGGTGATAGTAGGGCTAGGTTGGGTTAGGTTTGGTGAGGTTAGCGAGTTTTGTGTATATTTTTGCAATGTCGAATTCTTTGACTTCGGTGATAGTTAGGCTTGGTTGGGTTAGGTTTGGTGAGGTAAGCGAGTTTTGTGTATATTTTTGCATTGTCGAATTCTTTTATTTCGGTGATAGTAGGGCTAGGTTGGGTTAGGTTTGGTGAGGTAAGCAAATTTGGGGTTAATTTTTAAAATGTCGAATTCTTTGATTTCGGTGATGGTTGGGTTAGGTTGGGTTAGGTTTAGTGAGGTAAGCGAGTTTTGTGTATATTTTTGCAATCTCGAATTCTTTGATTTCGGTGATGGTTAGGTTAGGTTGGGTTAGTTTTGGTGAGTAAAGCGAGTTTTGTTTAAATTTCAAAATCTCGAATTCTTTGATTTCGGTGATGGTTAGGTTGGGTTGGGTTAGGTTTGGTGAGGTTAGCGAGTTTTGTGAAAATCTTATAATCTCGAACTCTTTGATTTCGGTGACGGTTAGGTTGGGTTGGGTTAAGTTTGGTGAGGTTAGCGAGTTTTGTGTATATTTTTGCAATGTCGAATTCTTTGATTTCGGTGACTGTTAGGTTGGGTTGGGTTAGGTTTGGTGAGGTTAGCGAGTTTTGTGAAAATCTTACAATCTCGAACTCTTTGATTTCGGTGACGGTTAGGTTGGGTTGGGTTAAGTTTGGTGAGGTTAGCGAGTTTTGTGTATATTTTTGCATTGTCGAATTCTTTTATTTCGGTGATAGTAGGGCTAGGTTGGGTTAGGTTTGGTGAGGTTAGCGAGTTTTGTGTATATTTTTGCAATGTCGATGTCTTTGACTTCGGTGATAGTTAGGCTTGGTTGGGTTAGGTTTGGTGAGGTAAGCGAGTTTTGTGTATATTTTTGCGATGTCGAATTCTTTGATTTCGGTGATAGTTAGGCTAGGTTGGGTTAGGTTTGGTGAGGAAAGCGAGTTTTGTGTTTATTTTTAAAATGTCGAATTCTTTGATTTCGGTGATGGTTAGGTTAGGTTGGGTTAGGTTTAGTGAGGTAAGCGAGTTTTGTGTATATTTTTGCAATCTCGAATTCTTTGATTTCGGTGATGGTTAGGTTAGGTTGGGTTAGTTTTGGTGAGTAAAGCGAGTTTTGTTTAAATTTCAAAATCTCGAATTCTTTGATTTCGGTGATGGTTAGGTTGGGTTGGGTTAGGTTTGGTGAGGTTAGCGAGTTTTGTGAAAATCTTATAATCTCGAACTCTTTGATTTCGGTGACGGTTAGGTTGGGTTGGGTTAAGTTTGGTGAGGTTAGCGAGTTTTGTGTATATTTTTGCAATGTCGAATTCTTTGATTTCGGTGACTGTTAGGTTGGGTTGGGTTAGGTTTGGTGAGGTTAGCGAGTTTTGTGAAAATCTTACAATCTCGAACTCTTTGATTTCGGTGACGGTTAGGTTGGGTTGGGTTAAGTTTGGTGAGGTTAGCGAGTTTTGTGTATATTTTTGCATTGTCGAATTCTTTTATTTCGGTGATAGTAGGGCTAGGTTGGGTTAGGTTTGGTGAGGTTAGCGAGTTTTGTGTATATTTTTGCAATGTCGAATTCTTTGACTTCGGTGATAGTTAGGCTTGGTTGGGTTAGGTTTGGTGAGGTAAGCGAGTTTTGTGTATATTTTTGCGATGTCGAATTCTTTGATTTCGGTGATAGTTAGGCTAGGTTGGGTTAGGTTTGGTGAGGAAAGCGAGTTTTGTGTTTATTTTTAAAATGTCGAATTCTTTGATTTCGGTGATGGTTAGGTTAGGTTGGGTTAGGTTTAGTGAGTTAAGCGAGTTTTGTGTATATTTTTGCAATGTCGAATTCTTTGATTTCGGTGACGGTTAGGTTGGGTTGGGTTAAGTTTGGTGAGGTTAGCGAGTTTTGTGTATATTTTTGCATTGTCGAATTCTTTGACTTCGGTGATAGTTAGGCTGGTTGGGTTAGGTTTGGTGAGGTAAGCGAGTTTTGTGTATATTTTTGCATTGTCGAATTCTTTTATTTCGGTGATAGTAGGGCTAGGTTGGGTTAGGTTTGGTGAGGTTAGCGAGTTTTGTGTATATTTTTGCGATGTCGAATTCTTTGATTTCGGTGATAGTTAGGTTAGGTTGGGTTAGTTTTGGTGAGTAAAGCGAGTTTTGTTTAAATTTTAAAATCTCGAATTCTTTGATTTCGGTGATGGTTAGGTTAGGTTGGGTTAGGTTTTGTGAGAAAAGCGGGTTTTGTGTATATTTTTGCATTGTCGAATTCTTTGTTTTCGGTGATAGTAAGGCTAGGTTGGGTTAGGTTTGGTGAGGTTAGCGAGTTTTGTGTATATTTTTGCATTGTCGAATTCTTTTATTTCGGTGATAGTGAGGCTAGGTTGGGTTAGGTTTGGTGAGGTTTGCGAGTTTTGTGTATATTTTTGCGATGTCGAATTCTTTGATTTCGGTGATAGTTAGGCTAGGTTGGGTTAGGTTTGGTGAGGTTAGCGAGTTTTGTGTTTATTTTTAAAATGTCGAATTCTTTGTTTTCGGTGATGGTTAGGTTAGGTTTAGTGAGGTAAGCGAGTTTTGTGTATATTTTTGCAATCTCGAATTCTTTGATTTCGGTGATGGTTAGGTTAGGTTGGGTTAGTTTTGGTGAGTAAAGCGAGTTTTGTTTAAATTTTAAAATCTCGAATTCTTTGATTTCGGTGATGGTTAGGTTAGGTTGGGTTAGGTTTTGTGAGAAAAGCGGGTTTTGTGTATATTTTTGCATTGTCGAATTCTTTGTTTTCGGTGATAGTAAGGCTAGGTTGGGTTAGGTTTGGTGAGGTTAGCGAGTTTTGTGTATATTTTTGCATTGTCGAATTCTTTTATTTCCGTGATAGTGAGGCTAGGTTGGGTTAGGTTTGGTGAGGCTAGCGAGTTTTGTGTTTATTTTTGCAATGTCGAATTCTTTGATTTCGGTGATGGTAAGGTTAGGTTGGGTTAGATTTGGTGAGGTAAGCGGGTTTTGTGTATATTTTTAAAATGTCGAATTCTTTGATTTCGGTGATGGTTAGGTTAGGTTGGGTTAGGTTTAGTGAGGTAAGCGAGTTTTGTGTATATTTTTGCATTGTCGAATTCTTTGATTTCGGTGACGGTTAGGTTGGGTTGGGTTAGGTTTGGTGAGGTTAGCGAGTTTTGTGAAAATCTTACAATCTCGAACTCTTTGATTTCGGTGACGGTTAGGTTGGGTTGGGTTAAGTTTGGTGAGGTAAGCGAGTTTTTTGTATATTTTTGCATTGTCGAATTCTTTGACTTCGGTGATAGTTAGGCTTGGTTGGGTTAGGTTTGGTGAGGTAAGCGAGTTTTGTGTATATTTTTGCATTGTCGAATTCTTTTATTTCGGTTATAGTAGGGCTAGGTTGGGTTAGGTTTGGTGAGGTTAGCGAGTTTTGTGTATATTTTTGCGATGTCGAATTCTTTGATTTCGGTGACGGTTAGGTTGGGTTGGGTTAAGTTTGGTGAGGTTAGCGAGTTTTGTGTATATTTTTGCATTGTCGAATTCTTTGACTTCGGTGATAGTTAGGCTTGGTTGGGTTAGGTTTCGTGAGGTAAGCGAGTTTTGTGTATATTTTTGCATTGTCGAATTCTTTTATTTCGGTGATAGTAGGGCTAGGTTGGGTTAGGTTTGGTGAGGTTAGCGAGTTTTGTGTATATTTTTGCGATGTCGAATTCTTTGATTTCGGTGAAAGTTAGGTTAGGTTGGGTTAGTTTTGGTGAGTAAAGCGAGTTTTGTTTAAATTTTAAAATCTCGAATTCTTTGATTTCGGTGATGGTTAGGTTAGGTTGGGTTGAGTTTTGTGAGAAAAGCGGGTTTTGTGTATATTTTTGCATTGTCGAATTCTTTGTTTTCGGTGATAGTAAGGCTAGGTTGGGTTAGGTTTGGTGAGGTTAGCGAGTTTTGTGTATATTTTTGCATTGTCGAATTCTTTTATTTCGGTGATAGTGAGGCTAGGTTGGGTTAGGTTTGGTGAGGTTAGCGAGTTTTGTGTTTATTTTTGCAATGTCGAATTCTTTGATTTCGGTGATGGTTAGGTTAGGTTGGGTTAGATTTGGTGAGGTAAGCGGGTTTTGTGTATATTTTTGCGATGTCGAATTCTTTGATTTCGGTGATAGTTAGGCTAGGTCGGGTTAGGTTTGGTGAGGTAAGCGAGTTTTGTGTTTATTTTTAAAATGTCGAATTCTTTGATTTCGGTGATGGTTAGGTTAGGTTGGGTTAGGTTTAGTGAGGTAAGCGAGTTTTGTGTATATTTTTGCAATGTCGAATTCTTTGATTTCGGTGATGGTTAGGTTAGGTTGGGTTAGTTTTGGTGAGTAAAGCGAGTTTTGTTTAAATTTTAAAATTTCGAATTCTTTGATTTCGGTGATGGTTAGGTTAGGTTGGGTTAGGTTTTGTGAGAAAAGCGGGTTTTGTGTATATTTTTGCATTGTCGAATTCTTTGACTTCGGTAATAGTTAGGCTTGGTTGGGTTAGGTTTGGTGAGGTAAGCGAGTTTTGTGTATATTTTTGCATTGTCGAATTCTTTTATTTCGGTGAAAGAAGGGCTAGGTTGGGTTAGGTTTGGTGAGGTTAGCGAGTTTTGTGTATATTTTTGCATTGTCGAATTCTTTTATTTCGGTGATAGTGAGGCTAGGTTGGGTTAGGTTTGGTGAGGTAAACGAGTTTTGTGTTTATTTTTAAAATGTCGAATTCTTTGATTTCGGTGATGGTTAGGTTAGGTTGGGTTAGATTTGGTGAGGTAAGCGGGTTTTGTGTATATTTTTGCGATGTCGAATTCTTTGATTTCGGTGATAGTTAGGCTAGGTCGGGTTAGGTTTGGTGAGGTAAGCGAGTTTTGTGTATATTTTTGCATTGTCGAATTCTTTTATTTCGGTGATAGTAGGGCTAGGTTGGGTTAGGTTTGGTGAGGTTAGCGAGTTTTGTGTATATTTTTGCATTGTCGAATTCTTTTATTTCGGTGATAGTGAGGCTAGGTTGGGTTAGGTTTGGTGAGGTTAGCGAGTTTTGTGTTTATTTTTGCAATGTCGAATTCTTTGATTTCGGTGATGGTTAGGTTAGGTTAGGTTAGTTTTGGTGAGTAAAGCGAGTTTTGTTTAAATTTTAAAATCTCGAATTCTTTGATTTTGGTGATGGTTAGGTTAGGTTGGGTTAGGTTTTGTGAGAAAAGCGGGTTTTGTGTATATTTTTGCAATGTCGAATTCTTTGATTTCGGTGATGGTTAGGTTAGGTTGGGTTAGGTTAAGTGAGGTAAGCGAGTTTTGTGTATATTTTTGCAATGTCGAATTCTTTGATTTCGGTGACGGTTAGGTTGGGTTGGGTTAGGTTTGGTGAGGTTAGCGAGTTTTGTGAAAATCTTACAATCTCGAACTTTTTGATTTCGGTGACGGTTAGGTTGGGTTGGGTTAAGTTTGGTGAGGTAAGCGAGTTTTGTGTATATTTTTGCATTGTCGAATTCTTTGACTTCGGTGATAGTTAGGCTTGGTTGGGTTAGGTTTGGTGAGGTAAGCGAGTTTTGTGTATATTTTTGCATTGTCGAATTCTTTTATTTCGGTGATAGTAGGGCTAGGTTGGGTTAAGTTTGGTGAGGTAAGCGAGTTTTGTGTATATTTTTGCGATGTCAAATTCTTTGATTTCGGTGATAGTTAGGCTAGGTTGGGTTAGGTTTGGTGAGGTTAGCAAATTTGGGGTTAATTTTTAAAATGTCGAATTCTTTGATTTCGGTGATGGTTAGGTTAGGTTGGGTTAGGTTTAGTGAGGTAAGCGAGTTTTGTGTATATTTTTGCAATGTCGAATTCTTTGATTTCGGTGACGGTTAGGTTGGGTTGGGTTAGGTTTGGTGAGGTTAGCGAGTTTTGTGAAAATCTTACAATCTCGAACTTTTTGATTTCGGTGACGGTTAGGTTGGGTTGGGTTAAGTTTGGTGAGGTAAGCGAGTTTTGTGTATATTTTTGCATTGTCGAATTCTTTGACTTCGGTGATAGTTAGGCTTGGTTGGGTTAGGTTTGGTGAGGTAAGCGAGTTTTGTGTATATTTTTGCATTGTCGAATTCTTTTATTTCGGTGATAGTAGGGCTAGGTTGGGTTAAGTTTGGTGAGGTAAGCGAGTTTTGTGTATATTTTTGCATTGTCGAATTCTTTTATTTCGGTGATAGTAGGGCTAGGTTGGGTTAGGTTTGGTGAGGTTAGCGAGTTTTGTGTATATTTTTGCATTGTCGAATTCTTTTATTTCGGTGATAGTGAGGCTAGGTTGGGTTAGGTTTGGTGAGGTTAGCGAGTTTTGTGTTTATTTTTGCAATGTCGAATTCTTTGATTTCGGTGATGGTTAGGTTAGGTTAGGTTAGTTTTGGTGAGTAAAGCGAGTTTTGTTTAAATTTTAAAATCTCGAATTCTTTGATTTCGGTGATGGTTAGGTTAGGTTGGGTTAGGTTTTGTGAGAAAAGCGGGTTTTGTGTATATTTTTGCATTGTCGAATTCTTTGTTTTCGGTGATAGTAAGGCTAGGTTGGGTTAGGTTTGGTGAGGTTAGCGAGTTTTGTGTATATTTTTGCATTGTCGAATTCTTTTATTTCCGTGATAGTGAGGCTAGGTTGGGTTAGGTTTGGTGAGGCTAGCGAGTTTTGTGTTTATTTTTGCAATGTCGAATTCTTTGATTTCGGTGATGGTAAGGTTAGGTTGGGTTAGATTTGGTGAGGTAAGCGGGTTTTGTGTATATTTTTAAAATGTCGAATTCTTTGATTTCGGTGATGGTTAGGTTAGGTTGGGTTAGGTTTAGTGAGGTAAGCGAGTTTTGTGTATATTTTTGCATTGTCGAATTCTTTGATTTCGGTGACGGTTAGGTTGGGTTGGGTTAGGTTTGGTGAGGTTAGCGAGTTTTGTGAAAATCTTACAATCTCGAACTCTTTGATTTCGGTGACGGTTAGGTTGGGTTGGGTTAAGTTTGGTGAGGTAAGCGAGTTTTTTGTATATTTTTGCATTGTCGAATTCTTTGACTTCGGTGATAGTTAGGCTTGGTTGGGTTAGGTTTGGTGAGGTAAGCGAGTTTTGTGTATATTTTTGCATTGTCGAATTCTTTTATTTCGGTTATAGTAGGGCTAGGTTGGGTTAGGTTTGGTGAGGTTAGCGAGTTTTGTGTATATTTTTGCGATGTCGAATTCTTTGATTTCGGTGACGGTTAGGTTGGGTTGGGTTAAGTTTGGTGAGGTTAGCGAGTTTTGTGTATATTTTTGCATTGTCGAATTCTTTGACTTCGGTGATAGTTAGGCTTGGTTGGGTTAGGTTTCGTGAGGTAAGCGAGTTTTGTGTATATTTTTGCATTGTCGAATTCTTTTATTTCGGTGATAGTAGGGCTAGGTTGGGTTAGGTTTGGTGAGGTTAGCGAGTTTTGTGTATATTTTTGCGATGTCGAATTCTTTGATTTCGGTGAAAGTTAGGTTAGGTTGGGTTAGTTTTGGTGAGTAAAGCGAGTTTTGTTTAAATTTTAAAATCTCGAATTCTTTGATTTCGGTGATGGTTAGGTTAGGTTGGGTTGAGTTTTGTGAGAAAAGCGGGTTTTGTGTATATTTTTGCATTGTCGAATTCTTTGTTTTCGGTGATAGTAAGGCTAGGTTGGGTTAGGTTTGGTGAGGTTAGCGAGTTTTGTGTATATTTTTGCATTGTCGAATTCTTTTATTTCGGTGATAGTGAGGCTAGGTTGGGTTAGGTTTGGTGAGGTTAGCGAGTTTTGTGTTTATTTTTGCAATGTCGAATTCTTTGATTTCGGTGATGGTTAGGTTAGGTTGGGTTAGATTTGGTGAGGTAAGCGGGTTTTGTGTATATTTTTGCGATGTCGAATTCTTTGATTTCGGTGATAGTTAGGCTAGGTCGGGTTAGGTTTGGTGAGGTAAGCGAGTTTTGTGTTTATTTTTAAAATGTCGAATTCTTTGATTTCGGTGATGGTTAGGTTAGGTTGGGTTAGGTTTAGTGAGGTAAGCGAGTTTTGTGTATATTTTTGCAATGTCGAATTCTTTGATTTCGGTGATGGTTAGGTTAGGTTGGGTTAGTTTTGGTGAGTAAAGCGAGTTTTGTTTAAATTTTAAAATTTCGAATTCTTTGATTTCGGTGATGGTTAGGTTAGGTTGGGTTAGGTTTTGTGAGAAAAGCGGGTTTTGTGTATATTTTTGCATTGTCGAATTCTTTGACTTCGGTAATAGTTAGGCTTGGTTGGGTTAGGTTTGGTGAGGTAAGCGAGTTTTGTGTATATTTTTGCATTGTCGAATTCTTTTATTTCGGTGAAAGAAGGGCTAGGTTGGGTTAGGTTTGGTGAGGTTAGCGAGTTTTGTGTATATTTTTGCATTGTCGAATTCTTTTATTTCGGTGATAGTGAGGCTAGGTTGGGTTAGGTTTGGTGAGGTAAACGAGTTTTGTGTTTATTTTTAAAATGTCGAATTCTTTGATTTCGGTGATGGTTAGGTTAGGTTGGGTTAGATTTGGTGAGGTAAGCGGGTTTTGTGTATATTTTTGCGATGTCGAATTCTTTGATTTCGGTGATAGTTAGGCTAGGTCGGGTTAGGTTTGGTGAGGTAAGCGAGTTTTGTGTATATTTTTGCATTGTCGAATTCTTTTATTTCGGTGATAGTAGGGCTAGGTTGGGTTAGGTTTGGTGAGGTTAGCGAGTTTTGTGTATATTTTTGCATTGTCGAATTCTTTTATTTCGGTGATAGTGAGGCTAGGTTGGGTTAGGTTTGGTGAGGTTAGCGAGTTTTGTGTTTATTTTTGCAATGTCGAATTCTTTGATTTCGGTGATGGTTAGGTTAGGTTAGGTTAGTTTTGGTGAGTAAAGCGAGTTTTGTTTAAATTTTAAAATCTCGAATTCTTTGATTTTGGTGATGGTTAGGTTAGGTTGGGTTAGGTTTTGTGAGAAAAGCGGGTTTTGTGTATATTTTTGCAATGTCGAATTCTTTGATTTCGGTGATGGTTAGGTTAGGTTGGGTTAGGTTTAGTGAGGTAAGCGAGTTTTGTGTATATTTTTGCAATGTCGAATTCTTTGATTTCGGTGACGGTTAGGTTGGGTTGGGTTAGGTTTGGTGAGGTTAGCGAGTTTTGTGAAAATCTTACAATCTCGAACTTTTTGATTTCGTTGACGGTTAGGTTGGGTTGGGTTAAGTTTGGTGAGGTAAGCGAGTTTTGTGTATATTTTTGCATTGTCGAATTCTTTGACTTCGGTGATAGTTAGGCTTGGTTGGGTTAGGTTTGGTGAGGTAAGCGAGTTTTGTGTATATTTTTGCATTGTCGAATTCTTTTATTTCGGTGATAGTAGGGCTAGGTTGGGTTAAGTTTGGTGAGGTAAGCGAGTTTTGTGTATATTTTTGCGATGTCAAATTCTTTGATTTCGGTGATAGTTAGGCTAGGTTGGGTTAGGTTTGGTGAGGTTAGCAAATTTGGGGTTAATTTTTAAAATGTCGAATTCTTTGATTTCGGTGATGGTTAGGTTAGGTTGGGTTAGGTTTAGTGAGGTAAGCGAGTTTTGTGTATATTTTTGCAATGTCGAATTCTTTGATTTCGGTGACGGTTAGGTTGGGTTGGGTTAGGTTTGGTGAGGTTAGCGAGTTTTGTGAAAATCTTACAATCTCGAACTTTTTGATTTCGGTGACGGTTAGGTTGGGTTGGGTTAAGTTTGGTGAGGTAAGCGAGTTTTGTGTATATTTTTGCATTGTCGAATTCTTTGACTTCGGTGATAGTTAGGCTTGGTTGGGTTAGGTTTGGTGAGGTAAGCGAGTTTTGTGTATATTTTTGCATTGTCGAATTCTTTTATTTCGGTGATAGTAGGGCTAGGTTGGGTTAAGTTTGGTGAGGTAAGCGAGTTTTGTGTATATTTTTGCGATTTCAAATTCTTTGATTTCGGTGATAGTTAGGCTAGGTTGGGTTAGGTTTGGTGAGGTTAGCAAATTTGGGGTTAATTTTTAAAATGTCGAATTCTTTGATTTCGGTGATGGTTAGGTTAGGTTGGGTTAGGTTTAGTGAGGTAAGCGAGTTTTGTGTATATTTTTGCAATGTCGAATTCTTTGATTTCGGTGAAGGTTAGGTTGGGTTGGGTTAGGTTTGGTGAGGTTAGCGAGTTTTGTGTAAATCTAAAAAACTCGAGTTCTTTGATTTCGATGATCGTTAAGTTAGGTTGGGTTAGGTTTGGTGAGTGAAGCGAGTTTCGTGTATATTTTTGCAATGTCGAATTCTTTGATTTCGGTGATGGTAAGGCTAGGTTGGGTGAGGGTTGGTTAGGTTCGCGAGTTTTGTGTATATTTTTGCATGGTCGAATTCTTTGTTTTCGGTGATGGTAAGGTTAGGTTGGGTTAGGTTTAGTGAGGTAAGCGAGTTTTGTATATATTTTTGCAATGTCGAATTCTTTGATTTCGGTGACGGTTAGGTTGGGTTGGGTTAGGTTGGTGAGGTTAGCGAGTTTTGTGTAAATCTTAAAAACTCGAGTTCTTTGATTTCGTTGATCGTAAAGTTAGGTTGGGTGAGGTTTGGTGAGTGAAGCAAATTTCGTGTATATTTTTGCAATGTCGAATTCTTTGATTTCGGTGATGGTTAGGTTAGGTTGGGTTAGTTTTGGTGAGTAAAGCGAGTTTTGTTTAAATTTTAAAATCTCGAATTCTTTGATTTCGGTGATGGTTAGGTTAGGTTGGGTTAGGTTTTGTGAGAAAAGCGGGTTTTGTGTATATTTTTGCATTGTCGAATTCTTTGTTTTCGGTGATAGTTAGGCTAGGTTGGGTTAGGTTTGGGGAGGTTAGCGAGTTTTGTGTATATTTTTGCATTGTCGAATTCTTTTATTTCGGTGATAGTGAGGCTAGGTTGGGTTAGGTTTGGTGAGGTTAGCGAGTTTTGTGTTTATTTTTGCAATGTCGAATTCTTTGATTTCGGTGATGGTTAGGTAAGGTTGGGTTAGGTTTAGTGAGGTAAGCGAGTTTTGTGTATATTTTTGCAATCTCGAATTCTTTGATTTCGGTGATGGTTAGGTTAGGTTGGGTTAGTTTTGGTGAGTAAAGCGAGTTTTGTTTAAATTTTAAAATCTCGAATTCTTTGATTTTGGTGATGGTAAGGTTAGGTTGGGTTAGGTTTTGTGAGAAAAGCGGGTTTTGTGTATATTTTTGCATTGTCGAATTCTTTGTTTTCGGTGATAGTAAGGCTAGGTTGTGTTAGGTTTGGTGAGGTTAGCGAGTTTTGTGTATATTTTTGCATTGTCGAATTCTTTTATTTCGTTGATAGTGAGGCTAGGTTGGGTTAGGTTTGGTGAGGTTAGCGAGTTTTGTGTTTATTTTTGCAATGTCGAATTCTTTGATTTCGGTGATGGTTAGGTTAGGTTGGGTTGGATTTGGTGAGGTAAGCGGAATTTGTGTATATTTTTGCGATGTCGAATTCTTTGATTTCGGTGATAGTTAGGCTAGGTTGGGTTAGGTTTGGTGAGGTAAGCGAGTTTTGTGTTCATTTTTAAAATGTCGAATTCTTTGATTTCGGTGATGGTTAGGTAAGGTTGGGTTAGGTTTAGTGAGGTAAGCGAGTTTTGTGTATATTTTTGCAATCTCGAATTCTTTGATTTCGGTGATGGTTAGGTTAGGTTGGGTTAGTTTTGGTGAGTAAAGCGAGTTTTGTTTAAATTTTAAAATCTCGAATTCTTTGATTTTGGTGATGGTTAGGTTAGGTTGGGTTAGGTTTTGTGAGAAAAGCGGGTTTTGTGTATATTTTTGCATTGTCGAATTCTTTGTTTTCGGTGATAGTAAGGCTAGGTTGTGTTAGGTTTGGTGAGGTTAGCGAGTTTTGTGTATATTTTTGCATTGTCGAATTCTTTTATTTCGGTGATAGTGAGGCTAGGTTGGGTTAGGTTTGGTGAGGTTAGCGAGTTTTGTGTTTATTTTTGCAATGTCGAATTCTTTGATTTCGGTGATGGTTAGGTTAGGTTGGGTTGGATTTGGTGAGGTAAGCGGAATTTGTGTATATTTTTGCGATGTCGAATTCTTTGATTTTGGTGATAGTTAGGCTAGGTTGGGTTGGGTTTGGTGAGGTAAGCGAGTTTTGTGTTCATTTTTAAAATGTCGAATTCTTTGATTTCAGTGACGGTTAGGTTGGGTTGGGTTAGGTTTGGTGAGGTTAGCGAGTTTTGTGAAAATCTTACAATCTCGAACTCTTTGATTTCGGTGACGGTTAGGTTGGGTTGGGTTAAGTTTGGTGAGGTAAGCGAGTTTTGTGTATATTTTTGCATTGTCGAATTCTTTGACTTCGGTGATAGTTAGGCTTGGTTATGTTAGGTTTGGTGAGGTAAGCGAGTTTTGTGTATATTTTTGCATTGTCGAATTCTTTTATTTCGGTGATAGTAGGGCTAGGTTGGGTTAAGTTTGGTGAGGTAAGCGAGTTTTGTGTATATTTTTGCGATGTCAAATTCTTTGATTTCGGTGATAGTTAGGCTAGGTTGGGTTAGGTTTGGTGAGGTTAGCAAATTTGGGGTTAATTTTTAAAATGTCGAATTCTTTGATTTCGGTGATGGTTAGGTTAGGTTGGGTTAGGTTTAGTGAGGTAAGCGAGTTTTGTGTATATTTTTGCAATGTCGAATTCTTTGATTTCGGTGACGGTTAGGTTGGGTTGGGTTAGGTTTGGTGAGGTTAGCGAGTTTTGTGAAAATCTTACAATCTCGAACTTTTTGATTTCGGTGACGGTTAGGTTGGGTTGGGTTAAGTTTGGTGAGGTAAGCGAGTTTTGTGTATATTTTTGCATTGTCGAATTCTTTGACTTCGGTGATAGTTAGGCTTGGTTGGGTTAGGTTTGGTGAGGTAAGCGAGTTTTGTGTATATTTTTGCATTGTCGAATTCTTTTATTTCGGTGATAGTAGGGCTAGGTTGGGTTAAGTTTGGTGAGGTAAGCGAGTTTTGTGTATATTTTTGCGATGTCAAATTCTTTGATTTCGGTGATAGTTAGGCTAGGTTGGGTTAGGTTTGGTGAGGTTAGCAAATTTGGGGTTAATTTTTAAAATGTCGAATTCTTTGATTTCGGTGATGGTTAGGTTAGGTTGGGTTAGGTTTAGTGAGGTAAGCGAGTTTTGTGTATATTTTTGCAATGTCGAATTCTTTGATTTCGGTGACGGTTAGGTTGGGTTGGGTTAGGTTTGGTGAGGTTAGCGAGTTTTGTGAAAATCTTACAATCTCGAACTTTTTGATTTCGGTGACGGTTAGGTTGGGTTGGGTTAAGTTTGGTGAGGTAAGCGAGTTTTGTGTATATTTTTGCATTGTCGAATTCTTTGACTTCGGTGATAGTTAGGCTTGGTTGGGTTAGGTTTGGTGAGGTAAGCGAGTTTTGTGTATATTTTTGCATTGTCGAATTCTTTTATTTCGGTGATAGTAGGGCTAGGTTGGGTTAAGTTTGGTGAGGTAAGCGAGTTTTGTGTATATTTTTGCGATTTCAAATTCTTTGATTTCGGTGATAGTTAGGCTAGGTTGGGTTAGGTTTGGTGAGGTTAGCAAATTTGGGGTTAATTTTTAAAATGTCGAATTCTTTGATTTCGGTGATGGTTAGGTTAGGTTGGGTTAGGTTTAGTGAGGTAAGCGAGTTTTGTGTATATTTTTGCAATGTCGAATTCTTTGATTTCGGTGAAGGTTAGGTTGGGTTGGGTTAGGTTTGGTGAGGTTAGCGAGTTTTGTGTAAATCTAAAAAACTCGAGTTCTTTGATTTCGATGATCGTTAAGTTAGGTTGGGTTAGGTTTGGTGAGTGAAGCGAGTTTCGTGTATATTTTTGCAATGTCGAATTCTTTGATTTCGGTGATGGTAAGGCTAGGTTGGGTGAGGGTTGGTTAGGTTCGCGAGTTTTGTGTATATTTTTGCATGGTCGAATTCTTTGTTTTCGGTGATGGTAAGGTTAGGTTGGGTTAGGTTTAGTGAGGTAAGCGAGTTTTGTATATATTTTTGCAATGTCGAATTCTTTGATTTCGGTGACGGTTAGGTTGGGTTGGGTTAGGTTGGTGAGGTTAGCGAGTTTTGTGTAAATCTTAAAAACTCGAGTTCTTTGATTTCGTTGATCGTAAAGTTAGGTTGGGTGAGGTTTGGTGAGTGAAGCAAATTTCGTGTATATTTTTGCAATGTCGAATTCTTTGATTTCGGTGATGGTTAGGTTAGGTTGGGTTAGTTTTGGTGAGTAAAGCGAGTTTTGTTTAAATTTTAAAATCTCGAATTCTTTGATTTCGGTGATGGTTAGGTTAGGTTGGGTTAGGTTTTGTGAGAAAAGCGGGTTTTGTGTATATTTTTGCATTGTCGAATTCTTTGTTTTCGGTGATAGTAAGGCTAGGTTGGGTTAGGTTTGGGGAGGTTAGCGAGTTTTGTGTATATTTTTGCATTGTCGAATTCTTTTATTTCGGTGATAGTGAGGCTAGGTTGGGTTAGGTTTGGTGAGGTTAGCGAGTTTTGTGTTTATTTTTGCAATGTCGAATTCTTTGATTTCGGTGATGGTTAGGTAAGGTTGGGTTAGGTTTAGTGAGGTAAGCGAGTTTTGTGTATATTTTTGCAATCTCGAATTCTTTGATTTCGGTGATGGTTAGGTTAGGTTGGGTTAGTTTTGGTGAGTAAAGCGAGTTTTGTTTAAATTTTAAAATCTCGAATTCTTTGATTTTGGTGATGGTTAGGTTAGGTTGGGTTAGGTTTTGTGAGAAAAGCGGGTTTTGTGTATATTTTTGCATTGTCGAATTCTTTGTTTTCGGTGATAGTAAGGCTAGGTTGTGTTAGGTTTGGTGAGGTTAGCGAGTTTTGTGTATATTTTTGCATTGTCGAATTCTTTTATTTCGTTGATAGTGAGGCTAGGTTGGGTTAGGTTTGGTGAGGTTAGCGAGTTTTGTGTTTATTTTTGCAATGTCGAATTCTTTGATTTCGGTGATGGTTAGGTTAGGTTGGGTTGGATTTGGTGAGGTAAGCGGAATTTGTGTATATTTTTGCGATGTCGAATTCTTTGATTTCGGTGATAGTTAGGCTAGGTTGGGTTAGGTTTGGTGAGGTAAGCGAGTTTTGTGTTCATTTTTAAAATGTCGAATTCTTTGATTTCGGTGATGGTTAGGTAAGGTTGGGTTAGGTTTAGTGAGGTAAGCGAGTTTTGTGTATATTTTTGCAATCTCGAATTCTTTGATTTCGGTGATGGTTAGGTTAGGTTGGGTTAGTTTTGGTGAGTAAAGCGAGTTTTGTTTAAATTTTAAAATCTCGAATTCTTTGATTTTGGTGATGGTTAGGTTAGGTTGGGTTAGGTTTTGTGAGAAAAGCGGGTTTTGTGTATATTTTTGCATTGTCGAATTCTTTGTTTTCGGTGATAGTAAGGCTAGGTTGTGTTAGGTTTGGTGAGGTTAGCGAGTTTTGTGTATATTTTTGCATTGTCGAATTCTTTTATTTCGGTGATAGTGAGGCTAGGTTGGGTTAGGTTTGGTGAGGTTAGCGAGTTTTGTGTTTATTTTTGCAATGTCGAATTCTTTGATTTCGGTGATGGTTAGGTTAGGTTGGGTTGGATTTGGTGAGGTAAGCGGAATTTGTGTATATTTTTGCGATGTCGAATTCTTTGATTTTGGTGATAGTTAGGCTAGGTTGGGTTGGGTTTGGTGAGGTAAGCGAGTTTTGTGTTCATTTTTAAAATGTCGAATTCTTTGATTTCAGTGACGGTTAGGTTGGGTTGGGTAAGGTTTGGTGAGGTTAGCGAGTTTTGTGAAAATCTTACAATCTCGAACTCTTTGATTTCGGTGACGGTTAGGTTGGGTTGGGTTAAGTTTGGTGAGGTAAGCGAGTTTTGTGTATATTTTTGCATTGTCGAATTCTTTGACTTCGGTGATAGTTAGGCTTGGTTATGTTAGGTTTGGTGAGGTAAGCGAGTTTTGTGTATATTTTTGCATTGTCGAATTCTTTTATTTCGGTGATAGTAGGGCTAGGTTGGGTTAAGTTTGGTGAGGTAAGCGAGTTTTGTGTATATTTTTGCGATGTCAAATTCTTTGATTTCGGTGATAGTTAGGCTAGGTTGGGTTAGGTTTGGTGAGGTTAGCAAATTTGGGGTTAATTTTTAAAATGTCGAATTCTTTGATTTCGGTGATGGTTAGGTTAGGTTGGGTTAGGTTTAGTGAGGTAAGCGAGTTTTGTGTATATTTTTGCAATGTCGAATTCTTTGATTTCGGTGACGGTTAGGTTGGGTTGGGTTAGGTTTGGTGAGGTTAGCGAGTTTTGTGAAAATCTTACAATCTCGAACTTTTTGATTTCGGTGACGGTTAGGTTGGGTTGGGTTAAGTTTGGTGAGGTAAGCGAGTTTTGTGTATATTTTTGCATTGTCGAATTCTTTGACTTCGGTGATAGTTAGGCTTGGTTGGGTTAGGTTTGGTGAGGTAAGCGAGTTTTGTGTATATTTTTGCATTGTCGAATTCTTTTATTTCGGTGATAGTAGGGCTAGGTTGGGTTAAGTTTGGTGAGGTAAGCGAGTTTTGTGTATATTTTTGCGATGTCAAATTCTTTGATTTCGGTGATAGTTAGGCTAGGTTGGGTTAGGTTTGGTGAGGTTAGCAAATTTGGGGTTAATTTTTAAAATGTCGAATTCTTTGATTTCGGTGATGGTTAGGTTAGGTTGGGTTAGGTTTAGTGAGGTAAGCGAGTTTTGTGTATATTTTTGCAATGTCGAATTCTTTGATTTCGGTGACGGTTAGGTTGGGTTGGGTTAGGTTTGGTGAGGTTAGCGAGTTTTGTGTAAATCTAAAAAACTCGAGTTCTTTGATTTCGATGATCGTTAAGTTAGGTTGGGTTAGGTTTGGTGAGTGAAGCGAGTTTCGTGTATATTTTTGCAATGTCGAATTCTTTGATTTCGGTGATGGTAAGGCTAGGTTGGGTGAGGGTTGGTTAGGTTCGCGAGTTTTGTGTATATTTTTGCATGGTCGAATTCTTTGTTTTCGGTGATGGTAAGGTTAGGTTGGGTTAGGTTTAGTGAGGTAAGCGAGTTTTGTATATATTTTTGCAATGTCGAATTCTTTGATTTCGGTGACGGTTAGGTTGGGTTGGGTTAGGTTGGTGAGGTTAGCGAGTTTTGTGTAAATCTTAAAAACTCGAGTTCTTTGATTTCGTTGATCGTAAAGTTAGGTTGGGTGAGGTTTGGTGAGTGAAGCAAATTTCGTGTATATTTTTGCAATGTCAAATTCTTTGATTTCGGTGATGGTTAGGTTAGGTTGGGTTAGTTTTGGTGAGTAAAGCGAGTTTTGTTTAAATTTTAAAATCTCGAATTCTTTGATTTCGGTGATGGTTAGGTTAGGTTGGGTTAGGTTTTGTGAGAAAAGCGGGTTTTGTGTATATTTTTGCATTGTCGAATTCTTTGTTTTCGGTGATAGTAAGGCTAGGTTGGGTTAGGTTTGGGGAGGTTAGCGAGTTTTGTGTATATTTTTGCATTGTCGAATTCTTTTATTTCGGTGATAGTGAGGCTAGGTTGGGTTAGGTTTGGTGAGGTTAGCGAGTTTTGTGTTTATTTTTGCAATGTCGAATTCTTTGATTTCGGTGATGGTTAGGTAAGGTTGGGTTAGGTTTAGTGAGGTAAGCGAGTTTTGTGTATATTTTTGCAATCTCGAATTCTTTGATTTCGGTGATGGTTAGGTTAGGTTGGGTTAGTTTTGGTGAGTAAAGCGAGTTTTGTTTAAATTTTAAAATCTCGAATTCTTTGATTTTGGTGATGGTTAGGTTAGGTTGGGTTAGGTTTTGTGAGAAAAGCGGGTTTTGTGTATATTTTTGCATTGTCGAATTCTTTGTTTTCGGTGATAGTAAGGCTAGGTTGTGTTAGGTTTGGTGAGGTTAGCGAGTTTTGTGTATATTTTTGCATTGTCGAATTCTTTTATTTCGTTGATAGTGAGGCTAGGTTGGGTTAGGTTTGGTGAGGTTAGCGAGTTTTGTGTTTATTTTTGCAATGTCGAATTCTTTGATTTCGGTGATGGTTAGGTTAGGTTGGGTTGGATTTGGTGAGGTAAGCGGAATTTGTGTATATTTTTGCGATGTCGAATTCTTTGATTTCGGTGATAGTTAGGCTAGGTTGGGTTAGGTTTGGTGAGGTAAGCGAGTTTTGTGTTCATTTTTAAAATGTCGAATTCTTTGATTTCGGTGATGGTTAGGTAAGGTTGGGTTAGGTTTAGTGAGGTAAGCGAGTTTTGTGTATATTTTTGCAATCTCGAATTCTTTGATTTCGGTGATGGTTAGGTTAGGTTGGGTTAGTTTTGGTGAGTGAAGCGAGTTTTGTTTAAATTTTAAAATCTCGAATTCTTTGATTTTGGTGATGGTTAGGTTAGGTTGGGTTAGGTTTTGTGAGAAAAGCGGGTTTTGTGTATATTTTTGCATTGTCGAATTCTTTGTTTTCGGTGATAGTAAGGCTAGGTTGTGTTAGGTTTGGTGAGGTTAGCGAGTTTTGTGTATATTTTTGCATTGTCGAATTCTTTTATTTCGGTGATAGTGAGGCTAGGTTGGGTTAGGTTTGGTGAGGTTAGCGAGTTTTGTGTTTATTTTTGCAATGTCGAATTTTTGATTTCGGTGATGGTTAGGTTAGGTTGGGTTGGATTTGGTGAGGTAAGCGGAATTTGTGTATATTTTTGCGATGTCGAATTCTTTGATTTTGGTGATAGTTAGGCTAGGTTGGGTTTGGTTTGGTGAGGTAAGCGAGTTTTGTGTTCATTTTTAAAATGTCGAATTCTTTGATTTCAGTGACGGTTAGGTTGGGTTGGGTTAGGTTTGGTGAGGTTAGCGAGTTTTGTGAAAATCTTACAATCTCGAACTCTTTGATTTCGGTGACGGTTAGGTTGGGTTAAGTTAAGTTTGGTGAGGTAAGCGAGTTTTGTGTATATTTTTGCATTGTCGAATTCTTTTATTTCGGTGATAGTAGGGCTAGGTTGGGTTAGGTTTGGTGAGGTAAGCGAGTTTTGTGTATATTTTTGCGATGTCAAATTCTTTGATTTCGGTGATAGTTAGGCTAGGTTGGGTTAGGTTTGGTGAGGTAAGCAAATTTGGGGTTAATTTTTAAAATGTCGAATTCTTTGATTTCGGTGATGGTTAGGTTAGGTTAGGTTAGGTTTAGTGAGGTAAGCGAGTTTTGTGTATATTTTTGCAATCTCGAATTCTTTGATTTCGGTGATGGTTAGGTTAGGTTGGGTTAGTTTTGGTGAGTAAAGCGAGTTTTGTTTAAATTTCAAAATCTCGAATTCTTTGATTTCGGTGATGGTTAGGTTGGGTTGGGTTAGGTTTGGTGAGGTTAGCGAGTTTTGTGAAAATCTTATAATCTCGAACTCTTTGATTTCGGTGACGGTTAGGTTGGGTTGGGTTAAGTTTGGTGAGGTTAGCGAGTTTTGTGTATATTTTTGCAATGTCGAATTCTTTGATTTCGGTGACTGTAAAGTTGGGTTGGGTTAGGTTTGGTGAGGTAAGCGAGTTTTGTGAAAATCTTACAATCTCGAACTCTTTGATTTCGGTGACGGTTAGGTTGGGTTGGGTTAAGTTTGGTGAGGTTAGCGAGTTTTGTGTATATTTTTGCATTGTCGAATTCTTTTATTTCGGTGATAGTAGGGCTAGGTTGGGTTAGGTTTGGTGAGGTTAGCGAGTTTTGTGTATATTTTTGCAATGTCGAATTCTTTGACTTCGGTGATAGTTAGGCTTGGTTGGGTTAGGTTTGGTGAGGTAAGCGAGTTTTGTGTATATTTTTGCGATGTCGAATTCTTTGATTTCGGTGATAGTTAGGCTAGGTTGGGTTAGGTTTGGTGAGGAAAGCGAGTTTTGTGTTTATTTTTAAAATGTCGAATTCTTTGATTTCGGTGATGGTTAGGTTAGGTTGGGTTAGGTTTAGTGAGTTAAGCGAGTTTTGTGTATATTTTTGCAATGTCGAATTCTTTGATTTCGGTGACGGTTAGGTTGGGTTGGGTTAAGTTTGGTGAGGTTAGCGAGTTTTGTGTATATTTTTGCATTGTCGAATTCTTTGACTTCGGTGATAGTTAGGCTGGTTGGGTTAGGTTTGGTGAGGTAAGCGAGTTTTGTGTATATTTTTGCATTGTCGAATTCTTTTATTTCGGTGATAGTAGGGCTAGGTTGGGTTAGGTTTGGTGAGGTTAGCGAGTTTTGTGTATATTTTTGCGATGTCGAATTCTTTGATTTCGGTGATAGTTAGGTTAGGTTGGGTTAGTTTTGGTGAGTAAAGCGAGTTTTGTTTAAATTTTAAAATCTCGAATTCTTTGATTTCGGTGATGGTTAGGTTAGGTTGGGTTAGGTTTTGTGAGAAAAGCGGGTTTTGTGTATATTTTTGCATTGTCGAATTCTTTGTTTTCGGTGATAGTAAGGCTAGGTTGGGTTAGGTTTGGTGAGGTTAGCGAGTTTTGTGTATATTTTTGCATTGTCGAATTCTTTTATTTCGGTGATAGTGAGGCTAGGTTGGGTTAGGTTTGGTGAGGTTTGCGAGTTTTGTGTATATTTTTGCGATGTCGAATTCTTTGATTTCGGTGATAGTTAGGCTAGGTTGGGTTAGGTTTGGTGAGGTTAGCGAGTTTTGTGTTTATTTTTAAAATGTCGAATTCTTTGATTTCGGTGATGGTTAGGTTAGGTTTAGTGAGGTAAGCGAGTTTTGTGTATATTTTTGCAATCTCGAATTCTTTGATTTCGGTGATGGTTAGGTTAGGTTGGGTTAGTTTTGGTGAGTAAAGCGAGTTTTGTTTAAATTTTAAAATCTCGAATTCTTTGATTTCGGTGATGGTTAGGTTAGGTTGGGTTAGGTTTTGTGAGAAAAGCGGGTTTTGTGTATATTTTTGCATTGTCGAATTCTTTGTTTTCGGTGATAGTAAGGCTAGGTTGGGTTAGGTTTGGTGAGGTTAGCGAGTTTTGTGTATATTTTTGCATTGTCGAATTCTTTTATTTCCGTGATAGTGAGGCTAGGTTGGGTTAGGTTTGGTGAGGTTAGCGAGTTTTGTGTTTATTTTTGCAATGTCGAATTCTTTGATTTCGGTGATGGTAAGGTTAGGTTGGGTTAGATTTGGTGAGGTAAGCGGGTTTTGTGTATATTTTTAAAATGTCGAATTCTTTGATTTCGGTGATGGTTAGGTTAGGTTGGGTTAGGTTTAGTGAGGTAAGCGAGTTTTGTGTATATTTTTGCATTGTCGAATTCTTTGATTTCGGTGACGGTTAGGTTGGGTTGGGTTAGGTTTGGTGAGGTTAGCGAGTTTTGTGAAAATCTTACAATCTCGAACTCTTTGATTTCGGTGACGGTTAGGTTGGGTTGGGTTAAGTTTGGTGAGGTTAGCGAGTTTTTTGTATATTTTTGCATTGTCGAATTCTTTGACTTCGGTGATAGTTAGGCTTGGTTGGGTTAGGTTTGGTGAGGTAAGCGAGTTTTGTGTATATTTTTGCATTGTCGAATTCTTTTATTTCGGTTATAGTAGGGCTAGGTTGGGTTAGGTTTGGTGAGGCAAGCGAGTTTTGTGTATATTTTTGCGATGTCGAATTCTTTGATTTCGGTGACGGTTAGGTTGGGTTGGGTTAAGTTTGGTGAGGTTAGCGAGTTTTGTGTATATTTTTGCATTGTCGAATTCTTTGACTTCGGTGATAGTTAGGCTTGGTTGGGTTAGGTTTCGTGAGGTAAGCGAGTTTTGTGTATATTTTTGCATTGTCGAATTCTTTTATTTCGGTGATAGTAGGGCTAGGTTGGGTTAGGTTTGGTGAGGTTAGCGAGTTTTGTGTATATTTTTGCGATGTCGAATTCTTTGATTTCGGTGAAAGTTAGGTTAGGTTGGGTTAGTTTTGGTGAGTAAAGCGAGTTTTGTTTAAATTTTAAAATCTCGAATTCTTTGATTTCGGTGATGGTTAGGTTAGGTTGGGTTAGGTTTTGTGAGAAAAGCGGGTTTTGTGTATATTTTTGCATTGTCGAATTCTTTGTTTTCGGTGATAGTAAGGCTAGGTTGTGTTAGGTTTGGTGAGGTTAGCGAGTTTTGTGTATATTTTTGCATTGTCGAATTCTTTTATTTCGTTGATAGTGAGGCTAGGTTGGGTTAGGTTTGGTGAGGTTAGCGAGTTTTGTGTTTATTTTTGCAATGTCGAATTCTTTGATTTCGGTGATGGTTAGGTTAGGTTGGGTTGGATTTGGTGAGGTAAGCGGAATTTGTGTATATTTTTGCGATGTCGAATTCTTTGATTTCGGTGATAGTTAGGCTAGGTTGGGTTAGGTTTGGTGAGGTAAGCGAGTTTTGTGTTCATTTTTAAAATGTCGAATTCTTTGATTTCGGTGATGGTTAGGTAAGGTTGGGTTAGGTTTAGTGAGGTAAGCGAGTTTTGTGTATATTTTTGCAATCTCGAATTCTTTGATTTCGGTGATGGTTAGGTTAGGTTGGGTTAGTTTTGGTGAGTAAAGCGAGTTTTGTTTAAATTTTAAAATCTCGAATTCTTTGATTTTGGTGATGGTTAGGTTAGGTTGGGTTAGGTTTTGTGAGAAAAGCGGGTTTTGTGTATATTTTTGCATTGTCGAATTCTTTGTTTTCGGTGATAGTAAGGCTAGGTTGTGTTAGGTTTGGTGAGGTTAGCGAGTTTTGTGTATATTTTTGCATTGTCGAATTCTTTTATTTCGGTGATAGTGAGGCTAGGTTGGGTTAGGTTTGGTGAGGTTAGCGAGTTTTGTGTTTATTTTTGCAATGTCGAATTCTTTGATTTCGGTGATGGTTAGGTTAGGTTGGGTTGGATTTGGTGAGGTAAGCGGAATTTGTGTATATTTTTGCGATGTCGAATTCTTTGATTTCGGTGATAGTTAGGCTAGGTTGGGTTAGGTTTGGTGAGGTAAGCGAGTTTTGTGTTCATTTTTAAAATGTCGAATTCTTTGATTTCGGTGATGGTTAGGTAAGGTTGGGTTAGGTTTAGTGAGGTAAGCGAGTTTTGTGTATATTTTTGCAATCTCGAATTCTTTGATTTCGGTGATGGTTAGGTTAGGTTGGGTTAGTTTTGGTGAGTAAAGCGAGTTTTGTTTAAATTTTAAAATCTCGAATTCTTTGATTTCGGTGATGGTTAGGTTAGGTTGGGTTAGGTTTTGTGAGAAAAGCGGGTTTTGTGTATATTTTTGCATTGTCGAATTCTTTGTTTTCGGTGATAGTAAGGCTAGGTTGGGTTAGGTTTGGTGAGGTTAGCGAGTTTTGTGTATATTTTTGCATTGTCGAATTCTTTTATTTCGGTGATAGTGAGGCTAGGTTGGGTTAGGTTTGGTGAGGTTTGCGAGTTTTGTGTATATTTTTGCGATGTCGAATTCTTTGATTTCGGTGATAGTTAGGCTAGGTTGGGTTAGGTTTGGTGAGGTTAGCGAGTTTTGTGTTTATTTTTAAAATGTCGAATTCTTTGATTTCGGTGATGGTTAGGTTAGGTTTAGTGAGGTAAGCGAGTTTTGTGTATATTTTTGCAATCTCGAATTCTTTGATTTCGGTGATGGTTAGGTTAGGTTGGGTTAGTTTTGGTGAGTAAAGCGAGTTTTGTTTAAATTTTAAAATCTCGAATTCTTTGATTTCGGTGATGGTTAGGTTAGGTTGGGTTAGGTTTTGTGAGAAAAGCGGGTTTTGTGTATATTTTTGCATTGTCGAATTCTTTGTTTTCGGTGATAGTAAGGCTAGGTTGGGTTAGGTTTGGTGAGGTTAGCGAGTTTTGTGTATATTTTTGCATTGTCGAATTCTTTTATTTCCGTGATAGTGAGGCTAGGTTGGGTTAGGTTTGGTGAGGTTAGCGAGTTTTGTGTTTATTTTTGCAATGTCGAATTCTTTGATTTCGGTGATGGTAAGGTTAGGTTGGGTTAGATTTGGTGAGGTAAGCGGGTTTTGTGTATATTTTTGCGATGTCGAATTCTTTGATTTTGGTGATAGTTAGGCTAGGTTGGGTTGGGTTTGGTGAGGTAAGCGAGTTTTGTGTTCATTTTTAAAATGTCGAATTCTTTGATTTCAGTGACGGTTAGGTTGGGTTGGGTTAGGTTTGGTGAGGTTAGCGAGTTTTGTGAAAATCTTACAATCTCGAACTCTTTGATTTCGGTGACGGTTAGGTTGGGTTGGGTTAAGTTTGGTGAGGTAAGCGAGTTTTGTGTATATTTTTGCATTGTCGAATTCTTTGACTTCGGTGATAGTTAGGCTTGGTTATGTTAGGTTTGGTGAGGTAAGCGAGTTTTGTGTATATTTTTGCATTGTCGAATTCTTTTATTTCGGTGATAGTAGGGCTAGGTTGGGTTAGGTTTGGTGAGGTAAGCGAGTTTTGTGTATATTTTTGCGATGTCAAATTCTTTGATTTCGGTGATAGTTAGGCTAGGTTGGGTTAGGTTTGGTGAGGTAAGCAAATTTGGGGTTAATTTTTAAAATGTCGAATTCTTTGATTTCGGTGATGGTTAGGTTAGGTTGGGTTAGGTTTAGTGAGGTAAGCGAGTTTTGTGTATATTTTTGCAATCTCGAATTCTTTGATTTCGGTGATGGTTAGGTTAGGTTGGGTTAGTTTTGGTGAGTAAAGCGAGTTTTCTTTAAATTTCAAAATCTCGAATTCTTTGATTTCGGTGATGGTTAGGTTGGGTTGGGTTAGGTTTGGTGAGGTTAGCGAGTTTTGTGAAAATCTTATAATCTCGAACTCTTTGATTTCGGTGACGGTTAGGTTGGGTTGGGTTAAGTTTGGTGAGGTTAGCGAGTTTTGTGTATATTTTTGCAATGTCGAATTCTTTGATTTCGGTGACTGTTAGGTTGGGTTGGGTTAGGTTTGGTGAGGTTAGCGAGTTTTGTGAAAATCTTACAATCTCGAACTCTTTGATTTCGGTGACGGTTAGGTTGGGTTGGGTTAAGTTTGGTGAGGTTAGCGAGTTTTGTGTATATTTTTGCATTGTCGAATTCTTTTATTTCGGTGATAGTAGGGCTAGGTTGGGTTAGGTTTGGTGAGGTTAGCGAGTTTTGTGTATATTTTTGCAATGTCGAATTCTTTGACTTCGGTGATAGTTAGGCTTGGTTGGGTTAGGTTTGGTGAGGTAAGCGAGTTTTGTGTATATTTTTGCGATGTCGAATTCTTTGATTTCGGTGATAGTTAGGCTAGGTTGGGTTAGGTTTGGTGAGGAAAGCGAGTTTTGTGTTTATTTTTAAAATGTCGAATTCTTTGATTTCGGTGATGGTTAGGTTAGGTTGGGTTAGGTTTAGTGAGTTAAGCGAGTTTTGTGTATATTTTTGCAATGTCGAATTCTTTGATTTCGGTGACGGTTAGGTTGGGTTGGGTTAAGTTTGGTGAGGTTAGCGAGTTTTGTGTATATTTTTGCATTGTCGAATTCTTTGACTTCGGTGATAGTTAGGCTGGTTGGGTTAGGTTTGGTGAGGTAAGCGAGTTTTGTGTATATTTTTGCATTGTCGAATTCTTTTATTTCGGTGATAGTAGGGCTAGGTTGGGTTAGGTTTGGTGAGGTTAGCGAGTTTTGTGTATATTTTTGCGATGTCGAATTCTTTGATTTCGGTGATAGTTAGGTTAGGTTGGGTTAGTTTTGGTGAGTAAAGCGAGTTTTGTTTAAATTTTAAAATCTCGAATTCTTTGATTTCGGTGATGGTTAGGTTAGGTTGGGTTAGGTTTTGTGAGAAAAGCGGGTTTTGTGTATATTTTTGCATTGTCGAATTCTTTGTTTTCGGTGATAGTAAGGCTAGGTTGGGTTAGGTTTGGTGAGGTTAGCGAGTTTTGTGTATATTTTTGCATTGTCGAATTCTTTTATTTCGGTGATAGTGAGGCTAGGTTGGGTTAGGTTTGGTGAGGTTTGCGAGTTTTGTGTATATTTTTGCGATGTCGAATTCTTTGATTTCGGTGATAGTTAGGCTAGGTTGGGTTAGGTTTGGTGAGGTTAGCGAGTTTTGTGTTTATTTTTAAAATGTCGAATTCTTTGATTTCGGTGATGGTTAGGTTAGGTTTAGTGAGGTAAGCGAGTTTTGTGTATATTTTTGCAATCTCGAATTCTTTGATTTCGGTGATGGTTAGGTTAGGTTGGGTTAGTTTTGGTGAGTAAAGCGAGTTTTGTTTAAATTTTAAAATCTCGAATTCTTTGATTTCGGTGATGGTTAGGTTAGGTTGGGTTAGGTTTTGTGAGAAAAGCGGGTTTTGTGTATATTTTTGCATTGTCGAATTCTTTGTTTTCGGTGATAGTAAGGCTAGGTTGGGTTAGGTTTGGTGAGGTTAGCGAGTTTTGTGTATATTTTTGCATTGTCGAATTCTTTTATTTCCGTGATAGTGAGGCTAGGTTGGGTTAGGTTTGGTGAGGTTAGCGAGTTTTGTGTTTATTTTTGCAATGTCGAATTCTTTGATTTCGGTGATGGTAAGGTTAGGTTGGGTTAGATTTGGTGAGGTAAGCGGGTTTTGTGTATATTTTTAAAATGTCGAATTCTTTGATTTCGGTGATGGTTAGGTTAGGTTGGGTTAGGTTTAGTGAGGTAAGCGAGTTTTGTGTATATTTTTGCATTGTCGAATTCTTTGATTTCGGTGACGGTTAGGTTGGGTTGGGTTAAGTTTGGTGAGGTTAGCGAGTTTTGTGTATATTTTTGCATTGTCGAATTCTTTGACTTCGGTGATAGTTAGGCTTGGTTGGGTTAGGTTTCGTGAGGTAAGCGAGTTTTGTGTATATTTTTGCATTGTCGAATTCTTTTATTTCGGTGACGGTTAGGTTGGGTTGGGTTAAGTTTGGTGAGGTTAGCGAGTTTTGTGTATATTTTTGCATTGTCGAATTCTTTGACTTCGGTGATAGTTAGGCTTGGTTGGGTTAGGTTTCGTGAGGTAAGCGAGTTTTGTGTATATTTTTGCAATGTCGAATTCTTTGATTTCGGTGATGGTTAGGTTAGGTTGGGTTAGTTTTGGTGAGTAAAGCGAGTTTTGTTTAAATTTTAAAATTTCGAATTCTTTGATTTCGGTGATGGTTAGGTTAGGTTGGGTTAGGTTTTGTGAGAAAAGCGGGTTTTGTGTATATTTTTGCATTGTCGAATTCTTTGACTTCGGTAATAGTTAGGCTTGGTTGGGTTAGGTTTGGTGAGGTAAGCGAGTTTTGTGTATATTTTTGCATTGTCGAATTCTTTTATTTCGGTGATAGTGAGGCTAGGTTGGGTTAGGTTTGGTGAGGTAAACGAGTTTTGTGTTTATTTTTAAAATGTCGAATTCTTTGATTTCGGTGATGGTTAGGTTAGGTTGGGTTAGATTTGGTGAGGTAAGCGGGTTTTGTGTATATTTTTGCGATGTCGAATTCTTTGATTTCGGTGATAGTTAGGCTAGGTCGGGTTAGGTTTGGTGAGGTAAGCGAGTTTTGTGTTTATTTTTAAAATGTCGAATTCTTTGATTTTGGTGATGGTTAGGTTAGGTTGGGTTAGGTTTAGTGAGGTAAGCGAGTTTTGTGTATATTTTTGCAATGTCGAATTCTTTGATTTCGGTGACTGTTAGGTTGGGTTGGGTTAGGTTTGGTGAGGTTAGCGAGTTTTGTGAAAATCTTACAATCTCGAACTCTTTGATTTCGGTGACGGTTAGGTTGGGTTGGGTTAAGTTTGGTGAGGTTAGCGAGTTTTGTGTATATTTTTGCATTGTCGAATTCTTTGACTTCGGTAATAGTTAGGCTTGGTTGGGTTAGGTTTGGTGAGGTAAGCGAGTTTTGTGTATATTTTTGCGATGTCGAATTCTTTGATTTCGGTGATAGTTAGGCTAGGTCGGGTAAGGTTTGGTGAGGTAAGCGAGTTTTGTGTTTATTTTTAAAATGTCGAATTCTTTGATTTCGGTGATGGTTAGGTTAGGTTGGGTTAGGTTTAGTGAGGTAAGCGAGTTTTGTGTATATTTTTGCAATGTCGAATTCTTTGATTTCGGTGATGGTTAGGTTAGGTTGGGTTAGTTTTGGTGAGTAAAGCGAGTTTTGTTTAAATTTTAAAATCTCGAATTCTTTGATTTCGGTGATGGTTAGGTTAGGTTGGGTTAGGTTTTGTGAGAAAAGCGGGTTTTGTGTATATTTTTGCATTGTCGAATTCTTTGTTTTCGGTGATAGTAAGGCTAGGTTGGGTTAGGTTTGGTGAGGTTAGCGAGTTTTGTGTATATTTTTGCATTGTCGAATTCTTTTATTTCGGTGATAGTGAGGCTAGGTTGGGTTAGGTTTGGTGAGGTTAGCGAGTTTTGTGTTTATTTTTGCAATGTCGAATTCTTTGATTTCGGTGATGGTTAGGTTAGGTTGGGTTAGATTTGGTGAGGTAAGCGGGTTTTGTGTTTATTTTTGCGATGTCGAATTCTTTGATTTCGGTGATAGTAAGGCTAGGTTGGGTTAGGTTTGGTGAGGTTAGCGAGTTTTGTGTATATTTTTGCATTGTCGAATTCTTTTATTTCGGTGATAGTGAGGCTAGGTTGGGTTAGGTTTGGTGAGGTTAGCGAGTTTTGTGTTTATTTTTGCAATGTCGAATTCTTTGATTTAGGTGATGGTTAGGTTAGGTTGGGTTAGATTTGGTGAGGTAAGCGGGTTTTGTGTATATTTTTAAAATGTCGAATTCTTTGATTTCGGTGATGGTTAGGTTAGGTTGGGTTAGGTTTAGTGAGGTAAGCGAGTTTTGTGTATATTTTTGCATTGTCGAATTCTTTTATTTCGGTGATAGTGAGGCTAGGTTGGGTTAGGTTTGGTGAGGTTAGCGAGTTTTGTGTTTATTTTTGCAATGTCGAATTCTTTGATTTCGGTGATGGTTAGGTTAGGTCGGGTTAGGTTTGGTGAGGTAAGCGAGTTTTGTGTTTATTTTTAAAATGTCGAATTCTTTGATTTCGGTGATGGTTAGGTTAGGTTGGGTTAGGTTTAGTGAGGTAAGCGAGTTTTGTGTATATTTTTGCAATGTCGAATTCTTTGATTTCGGTGATGGTTAGGTTAGGTTGGGTTAGTTTTGGTGAGTAAAGCGAGTTTTGTTTAAATTTTAAAATCTCGAATTCTTTGATTTCGGTGATGGTTAGGTTAGGTTGGGTTAGGTTTTGTGAGAAAAGCGGGTTTTGTGTATATTTTTGCATTGTCGAATTCTTTGTTTTCGGTGATAGTGAGGCTAGGTTGGGTTAGGTTTGGTGAGGTTAGCGAGTTTTGTGAAAATCTTACAATCTCGAACTCTTTGATTTTGGTGACGGTTAGGTTGGGTTGGGTTAAGTTTGGTGAGGTTAGCGAGTTTTGTGTATATTTTTGCATTGTCGAATTCTTTGACTTCGGTAATAGTTAGGCTTGGTTGGGTTAGGTTTGGTGAGGTAAGCGAGTTTTGTGTATATTTTTGCGATGTCGAATTCTTTGATTTCGGTGATAGTTAGGCTAGGTCGGGTAAGGTTTGGTGAGGTAAGCGAGTTTTGTGTTTATTTTTAAAATGTCGAATTCTTTGATTTCGGTGATGGTTAGGTTAGGTTAGGTTAGGTTTAGTGAGGTAAGCGAGTTTTGTGTATATTTTTGCAATGTCGAATTCTTTGATTTCGGTGATGGTTAGGTTAGGTTGGGTTAGTTTTGGTGAGTAAAGCGAGTTTTGTTTAAATTTTAAAATCTCGAATTCTTTGATTTCGGTGATGGTTAGGTTAGGTTGGGTTAGGTTTTGTGAGAAAAGCGGGTTTTGTGTATATTTTTGCATTGTCGAATTCATTGTTTTCGGTGATAGTAAGGCTAGGTTGGGTTAGGTTTGGTGAGGTTAGCGAGTTTTGTGTATATTTTTGCATTGTCGAATTCTTTTATTTCGGTGATAGTGAGGCTAGGTTGGGTTAGGTTTGGTGAGGTTAGCGAGTTTTGTGTTTATTTTTGCAATGTCGAATTCTTTGATTTCGGTGATGGTTAGGTTAGGTTGGGTTAGATTTGGTGAGGTAAGCGGGTTTTGTGTTTATTTTTGCGATGTCGAATTCTTTGATTTCGGTGATAGTTAGGCTAGGTCGGGTTAGGTTTGGTGAGGTAAGCGAGTTTTGTGTTTATTTTTAAAATGTCGAATTCTTTAATTTCGGTGATGGTTAGGTTAGGTTGGGTTAGGTTTAGTGAGGTAAGCGAGTTTTGTGTATATTTTTGCAATGTCGACTTCTTTGATTTCGGTGATGGTTAGGTTAGGTTGGGTTAGTTTTGGTGAGTAAAGCGAGTTTTGTTTAAATTTTAAAATCTCGAATTCTTTGATTTCGGTGATAGTTAGGTTAGGTTGGGTTAGGTTTTGTGAGAAAAGCGGGTTTTGTGTATATTTTTGCATTGTCGAATTCTTTGACTTCGGTGATAGTTAGGCTTGGTTGGGTTAGGTTTGGTGAGGTAAGCGAGTTTTGTGTATATTTTTGCATTGTCGAATTCTTTTATTTCGGTGATAGTAGGGCTAGGTTGGGTTAGGTTTGGTGAGGTTAGCGAGTTTTGTGTATATTTTTGCGATGTCGAATTCTTTGATTTCGGTGATAGTTAGGCTAGGTTGGGTTAGGTTTGGTGAGGTTAGCAAGTTTTGTGTTTATTTTTAAAATGTCGAATTCTTTGATTTCGGTGATGGTTAGGTTAGGTTGGGTTAGGTTTAGTGAGGTAAGCGAGTTTTGTATATATTTTTGCAATGTCGAATTCTTTGATTTCGGTGACGGTTAGGTTGGGTTGGGTTAGGTTTGGTGAGGTTAGCGAGTTTTGTGTAAATCTTAAAAACTCGAGTTCTTTGATTTCGTTGATCGTTAAGTTAGGTTGGGTGAGGTTTGGTGAGTGAAGCAAATTTCGTGTATATTTTTGCAATGTCGAATTCTTTGATTTCGGTGATGGTTAGGTTAGGTTGGGTTAGTTTTGGTGAGTAAAGCGAGTTTTGTTTAAATTTTAAAATCTCGAATTCTTTGATTTCGGTGATGGTTAGGTTAGGTTGGGTTAGGTTTTGTGAGAAAAGCGGGTTTTGTGTATATTTTTGCATTGTCGAATTCTTTGTTTTCGGTGATAGTGAGGCTAGGTTGGGTTAGGTTTGGTGAGGTTAGCGAGTTTTGTGAAAATCTTACAATCTCGAACTCTTTGATTTCGGTGACGGTTAGGTTGGGTTGGGTTAAGTTTGGTGAGGTTAGCGAGTTTTGTGTATATTTTTGCATTGTCGAATTCTTTTATTTCGGTGATAGTAGGGCTAGGTTGGGTTAGGTTTGGTGAGGTTAGCGAGTTTTGTGTATATTTTTGCATTGTCGAATTCTTTTATTTCGGTGATAGTGAGGCTAGGTTGGGTTAGGTTTGGTAAGGTTAGCGAGTTTTGTGTTTATTTTTGCAATGTCGAATTCTTTGATTTCGGTGATGGTTAGGTTAGGTTGGGTTAGTTTTGGTGAGTAAAGCGAGTTTTGTTTAAATTTTAAAATCTCGAATTCTTTGATTTTGGTGATGGTTAGGTTAGGTTGGGTTAGGTTTTGTGAGAAAAGCGGGTTTTGTGTATATTTTTGCAATGTCGAATTCTTTGATTTCGGTGATGGTAAGGTTAGGTTGGGTTAGGTTTAGTGAGGTAAGCGAGTTTTGTGTATATTTTTGCAATGTCGAATTCTTTGATTTCGGTGACGGTTAGGTTGGGTTGGGTTAGGTTTGGTGAGGTTAGCGAGTTTTGTGAAAATCTTACAATCTCGAACTTTTTGATTTCGGTGACGGTTAGGTTGGGTTGGGTTAAGTTTGGTGAGGTAAGCGAGTTTTGTGTATATTTTTGCATTGTCGAATTCTTTGACTTCGGTGATAGTTATTCTTGGTTGGGTTAGGTTTGGTGAGGTAAGCGAGTTTTGTGTATATTTTTGCATTGTCGAATTCTTTTATTTCGGTGATAGTAGGGCTAGGTTGGGTTAAGTTTGGTGAGGTAAGCGAGTTTTGTGTATATTTTTGCGATGTCAAATTCTTTGATTTCGGTGATAGTTAGGCTAGGTTGGGTTAGGTTTGGTGAGGTTAGCAAATTTGGGGTTAATTTTTAAAATGTCGAATTCTTTGATTTCGGTGATGGTTAGGTTAGGTTGGGTTAGGTTTAGTGAGGTAAGCGAGTTTTGTGTATATTTTTGCAATGTCGAATTCTTTGATTTCGGTGACGGTTAGGTTGGGTTGGGTTAGGTTTGGTGAGGTTAGCGAGTTTTGTGTAAATCTAAAAAACTCGAGTTCTTTGATTTCGATGATCGTTAAGTTAGGTTGGGTTAGGTTTGGTGAGTGAAGCGAGTTTCGTGTATATTTTTGCAATGTCGAATTCTTTGATTTCGGTGATGGTAAGGCTAGGTTGGGTGAGGGTTGGTTAGGTTAGCGAGTTTTGTGTATATTTTTGCATTGTCGAATTCTTTGTTTTCGGTGATGGTAAGGTTAGGTTGGGTTAGGTTTAGTGAGGTAAGCGAGTTTTGTATATATTTTTGCAATGTCGAATTCTTTGATTTCGGTGACGGTTAGGTTGGGTTGGGTTAGGTTGGTGAGGTTAGCGAGTTTTGTGTAAATCTTAAAAACTCGAGTTCTTTGATTTCGTTGATCGTAAAGTTAGGTTGGGTGAGGTTTGGTGAGTGAAGCAAATTTCGTGTATATTTTTGCAATGTCGAATTCTTTGATTTCGGTGATGGTTAGGTTAGGTTGGGTTAGTTTTGGTGAGTAAAGCGAGTTTTGTTTAAATTTTAAAATCTCGAATTCTTTGATTTCGGTGATGGTTAGGTTAGGTTGGGTTAGGTTTTGTGAGAAAAGCGGGTTTTGTGTATATTTTTGCATTGTCGAATTCTTTGTTTTCGGTGATAGTAAGGCTAGGTTGGGTTAGGTTTGGGGAGGTTAGCGAGTTTTGTGTATATTTTTGCATTGTCGAATTCTTTTATTTCGGTGATAGTGAGGCTAGGTTGGGTTAGGTTTGGTGAGGTTAGCGAGTTTTGTGTTTATTTTTGCAATGTCGAATTCTTTGATTTCGGTGATGGTTAGGTTAGGTTGGGTTAGATTTGGTGAGGTAAGCGGGTTTTGTGTATATTTTTGCGATGTCGAATTCTTTGATTTCGGTGATAGTTAGGCTAGGTCGGGTTAGGTTTGGTGAGGTAAGCGAGTTTTGTGTTTATTTTTAAAATGTCGAATTCTTTGATTTCGGTGATGGTTAGGTAAGGTTGGGTTAGGTTTAGTGAGGTAAGCGAGTTTTGTGTATATTTTTGCAATCTCGAATTCTTTGATTTCAGTGATGGTTAGGTTAGGTTGGGTTAGTTTTGGTGAGTAAAGCGAGTTTTGTTTAAATTTTAAAATCTCGAATTCTTTGATTTTGGTGATGGTTAGGTTAGGTTGGGTTAGGTTTTGTGAGAAAAGCGGGTTTTGTGTATATTTTTGCATTGTCGAATTCTTTGTTTTCGGTGATAGTAAGGCTAGGTTGTGTTAGGTTTGGTGAGGTTAGCGAGTTTTGTGTATATTTTTGCATTGTCGAATTCTTTTATTTCGGTGATAGTGAGGCTAGGTTGGGTTAGGTTTGGTGAGGTTAGCGAGTTTTGTGTTTATTTTTGCAATGTCGAATTCTTTGATTTCGGTGATGGTTAGGTTAGGTTGGGTTGGATTTGGTGAGGTAAGCGGAATTTGTGTATATTTTTGCGATGTCGAATTCTTTGATTTCGGTGATAGTTAGGCTAGGTTGGGTTAGGTTTGGTGAGGTTAGCAAATTTGGGGTTAATTTTTAAAATGTCGAATTCTTTGATTTCGGTGATGGTTAGGTTAGGTTGGGTTAGGTTTAGTGAGGTAAGCGAGTTTTGTGTATATTTTTGCAATGTCGAATTCTTTGATTTCGGTGACGGTTAGGTTGGGTTGGGTAAGGTTTGGTGAGGTTAGCGAGTTTTGTGTAAATCTAAAAAACTCGAGTTCTTTGATTTCGATGATCGTTAAGTTAGGTTGGGTTAGGTTTGGTGAGTGAAGCGAGTTTCGTGTATATTTTTGCAATGTCGAATTCTTTGATTTCGGTGATGGTTAGGTTAGGTTGGGTTAGGTTTAGTGAGGTAAGCGAGTTTTGTGTATATTATTGCAATCTCGAATTCTTTGATTTCAGTGATGGTTAGGTTAGGTTGGGTTAGTTTTGGTGAGTAAAGCGAGTTTTGTTTAAATTTTAAAATCTCGAATTTTTTAATTTTGGTCATGGTTAGGTTAGGTTGGGTTAGGTTTTGTGAGAAAAGCGGGTTTTGTGTATATTTTTGCATTGTCGAATTCTTTGTTTTCGGTGATAGTAAGGCTAGGTTGTGTTAGGTTTGGTGAGGTTAGCGAGTTTTGTGTATATTTTTGCATTGTCGAATTCTTTTATTTCGGTGATAGTGAGGCTAGGTTGGGTTAGGTTTGGTGAGGTTAGCGAGTTTTGTGTTTATTTTTGCAATGTCGAATTCTTTGATTTCGGTGATGGTTAGGTTTGGTTGGGTTAGATTTGGTGAGGTAAGCGGGTTTTGTGTATATTTTTGCGATGTCGAATTCTTTGATTTCGGTGACGGTTAGGTTGGGTTGGGTTAGGTTTGGTGAGGTTAGCGAGTTTTGTGAAAATCTTACAATCTCGAACTCTTTGATTTCGGTGACGGTTAGGTTGGGTTGGGTTAAGTTTGGTGAGGTAAGCGAGTTTTGTGTATATTTTTGCATTGTCGAATTCTTTGACTTCGGTGATAGTTAGGCTTGGTTGGGTTAGGTTTGGTGAGGTAAGCGAGTTTTGTGTATATTTTTGCATTGTCGAATTCTTTTATTTCGGTGATAGTAGGGCTAGGTTGGGTTAGGTTTGGTGAGGTAAGCGAGTTTTGTGTATATTTTTGCGATGTCAAATTCTTTGATTTCGGTGATAGTTAGGCTAGGTTGGGTTAGGTTTGGTGAGGAAAGCGAGTTTTGTGTATATTTTTGCAATGTCGAATTCTTTGATTTCGGTGACGGTTAGGTTGGGTTGGGTTAGGTTTGGTGAGGTTAGCGAGTTTTGTGTAAATCTTAAAAACTCGAGTTCTTTAATTTTGTTGATCGTTAAGTTAGGTTGGGTGAGGTTTGGTGAGTGAAGCAAATTTCGTGTATATTTTTGCAATGTCGAATTCTTTGATTTCGGTGATGGTTAGGTTAGGTTGGGTTAGATTTGGTGAGTAAAGCGAGTTTTGTTTTAATTTTAAAATCTCGAATTCTTTGATTTCGGTGATGGTTAGGTTAGGTTGGGTTAGGTTTGGTGAGGTTAGCGAGTTTTGTGTATATTTTTGCATTGTCGAATTCTTTTATTTCGGTGATAGTGAGGCTAGGTTGGGTTAGGTTTGGTGAGGTTAGCGAGTTTTGTGTTTATTTTTGCAATGTCGAATTCTTTGATTTCGGTGATGGTTAGGTTAGGTTGGGTTAGATTTGGTGAGGTAAGCGGGTTTTGTGTATATTTTTGCGATGTCGAATTCTTTGATTTCGGTGATAGTTAGGCTAGGTTGGGATAGGTTTGGTGAGGTAAGCGAGTTTTGTGTTTATTTTTAAAATGTCGAATTCTTTGATTTCGGTGATGGTTAGGTTAGGTTGGGTTAGGTTTAGTGAGGTAAGCGAGTTTTGTGTATATTTTTGCAATGTCGAATTCTTTGATTTCGGTGACGGTTAGGTTGGGTTGGGTTAGGTTTGGTGAGGTTAGCGAGTTTTGTGAAAATCTTACAATCTCGAACTCTTTGATTTCGGTGACGGTTAGGTTGGGTTGGGTTAAGTTTGGTGAGGTAAGCGAGTTTTGTGTATATTTTTGCATTGTCGAATTCTTTTATTTCGGTGATAGTAGGGCTAGGTTGGGTTAGGTTTGGTGAGGTAAGCGAGTTTTGTGTAAATCTTAAAAACTCGAGTTCTTTAATTTTGTTGATCGTTAAGTTAGGTTGGGTGAGGTTTGGTGAGTGAAGCAAATTTCGTGTATATTTTTGCAATGTCAAATTCTTTGATTTCGGTGATGGTTAGGTTAGGTTGGGTTAGTTTTGGTGAGTAAAGCGAGTTTTGTTTTAATTTTAAAATCTCGAATTCTTTGATTTCGGTGATGGTTAGGTTAGGTTGGGTTAGGTTTGGTGAGGTTAGCGAGTTTTGTGTATATTTTTGCATTGTCGAATTCTTTTATTTCGGTGATAGTGAGGCTAGGTTGGGTTAGGTTTGGTGAGGTTAGCGAGTTATGTGTTTATTTTTGCAATGTCGAATTCTTTGATTTCGGTGATGGTTAGGTTAGGTTGGGTTAGATTTGGTGAGGTAAACGGGTTTTGTGTATATTTTTGCGATGTCGAATTCTTTGACTTCGGTGATAGTTAGGCTTGGTTGGGTTAGGTTTGGTGAGGTTTGCGAGTTTTGTGTTTATTTTTAAAATGTCGAATTCTTTGATTTCGGTGATGGTTAGGTTAGGTTGGGTTAGGTTTAGTGAGGTAAGCGAGTTTTGTGTATATTTTTGCAATCTCGAATTCTTTGATTTCGGTGATGGTTAGGTTAGGTTGGGTTAGTTTTGGTGAGTAAAGCGAGTTTTGTTTAAATTTTAAAATCTCGAATTCTTTGATTTCGGTGATGGTTAGGTTAGGTTGGGTTAGGTTTTGTGAGAAAAGCGGGTTTTGTGTATATTTTTGCATTGTCGAATTCTTTGTTTTCGGTGATAGTAAGGCTAGGTTGGGTTAGGTTTGGTGAGGTTAGCGAGTTTTGTGTATAATTTTGCATTGTCGAATTCTTTTATTTCGGTGATAGTGAGGCTAGGTTGGGTTAGGTTTGGTGAGGTTAGCGAGTTTTGTGTTTATTTTTGCAATGTCGAATTCTTTGATTTCGGTGATGGTTAGGTTAGGTTGGGTTAGGTTTAGTGAGGTAAGCGAGTTTTGTGTATATTTTTGCAATGTCGAATTCTTTGATTTCGGTGACGGTTAGGTTGGGTTGGGTTAGGTTTGGTAAATTAGCGAGTTTTATGAAAATCTTACAATCTCGAACTCTTTGATTTCGGTGACGGTTAGGTTGGGTTGGGTTAAGTTTGGTGAGGTTAGCGAGTTTTGTGTATATTTTTGCATTGTCGAATTCTTTTATTTCGGTGATAGTGAGGCTAGGTTGGGTTAGGTTTGGTGAGGTTAGCGAGTTTTGTGTTTATTTTTGCAATTTCGAATTCTTTGATTTCGGTGATGGTTAGGTTAGGTTGGGTTAGATTTGGTGAGGTAAGCGGGTTTTGTGTATATTTTTGCGATGTCGAATTCTTTGATTTCGGTGATAGTTAGGCTAGGTTGGGTTAGGTTTGGTGAGGTAAGCGAGTTTTGTGTTTATTTTTAAAATGTCGAATTCTTTGATTTCGGTGATGGTTAGGTTAGGTTGGGTTAGGTTAAGTGAGGTAAGCGAGTTTTGTGTATATTTTTGCAATGTCGAATTCTTTGATTTCGGTGACGGTTAGGTTGGGTTGGGTTAGGTTTGGTGAGGTTAGCGAGTTTTGTGAAAATCTTACAATCTCGAACTCTTTGATTTCGGTGACGGTTAGGTTGGGTTGGGTTAAGTTTGGTGAGGTAAGCGAGTTTTGTGTATATTTTTGCATTGTCGAATTCTTTGACTTCGGTGATAGTTAGGCTTGGTTGGGTTAGGTTTGGTGAGGTAAGCGAGTTTTGTGTATATTTTTGCATTGTCGAATTCTTTTATTTCGGTGATAGTAGGGCTAGGTTGGGTTAGGTTTGGTGAGGTAAGCAAGTTTTGTGTATATTTTTGCGATGTCAAATTCTTTGATTTCGGTGATAGTTAGGCTAGGTTGGGTTAGGTTTGGTGAGGTTAGCAATTTGGGGTTAATTTTTAAAATGTCGAATTCTTTGATTTCGGTGATGGTTAGGTTAGGTTGGGTTAGGTTTAGTGAGGTAAGCGAGTTTTGTGTATATTTTTGCAATGTCGAATTCTTTGATTCCGGTGACGGTTAGGTTGGGTTGGGTTAGGTTTGGTGAGGTTAGCGAGTTTTGTGTAAATCTAAAAAACTCGAGTTCTTTGATTTCGATGGTCGTTAAGTTAGGTTGGGTTAGGTTTGGTGAGTGAAGCGAGTTTCGTGTTTATTTTTGCAATGTCGAATTCTTTGATTTCGGTGATGGTTAGGTTAGGTTGGGTTAGATTTGGTGAGGTTAGCGGGTTTTGTGTATATTTTTGCGATGTCGAATTCTTTGATTTCGGTGATAGTTAGGCTAGGTTGGGTTAGGTTTGGTGAGGTAAGCGAGTTTTGTGTTTATTTTTTTAAATGTCGAATTCTTTGATTTCGGTGATGGTTAGGTTAGGTTGGGTTAGGTTAAGTGAGGTAAGCGAGTTTTGTGTATATTTTTGCAATGTCGAATTCTTTGATTTCGGTGACGGTTAGGTTGGGTTGGGTTAGGTTTGGTGAGGTTAGCGAGTTTTGTGAAAATCTTACAATCTCGAACTCTTTGATTTCGGTGACGGTTAGGTTGGGTTGGGTTAAGTTTGGTGAGGTAAGCGAGTTTTGTGTATATTTTTGCATTGTCGAATTCTTTGACTTCGGTGATAGTTAGGCTTGGTTGGGTTAGGTTTGGTGAGGTAAGCGAGTTTTGTGTATATTTTTGCATTGTCGAATTCTTTTATTTCGGTGATAGTAGGGCTAGGTTGGGTTAGGTTTGGTGAGGTAAGCGAGTTTTGTGTATATTTTTGCGATGTCAAATTCTTTGATTTCGGTGATAGTTAGGCTAGGTTGGGTTAGGTTTGGTGAGGTTAGCAAATTTGGGGTTAATTTTTAAAATGTCGAATTCTTTGATTTCGGTGATGGTTAGGTTAGGTTGGGTTAGGTTTAGTGAGGTAAGCGAGTTTTGTGTATATTTTTGCAATGTCGAATTCTTTGATTTCGGTGACGGTTAGGTTGGGTTGGGTTAGGTTTGGTGAGGTTAGCGAGTTTTGTGTAAATCTAAAAAACTCGAGTTCTTTGATTTCGATGGTCGTTAAGTTAGGTTGGGTTAGGTTTGGTGAGTGAAGCGAGTTTCGTGTATATTTTTGCAATGTCGAATTCTTTGATTTCGGTGATGGTTAGGTTAGGTTGGGTTAGATTTGGTGAGGTAAGCGGGTTTTGTGTATATTTTTGCGATGTCGAATTCTTTGATTTCGGTGATAGTTAGGCTAGGTTGGGTTAGGTTTGGTGAGGTAAGCGAGTTTTGTGTTTATTTTTAAAATGTCGAATTCTTTGATTTCGGTGATGGTTAGGTTAGGTTGGGTTAGGTTAAGTGAGGTAAGCAAATTTTGTGTATATTTTTGCAATGTCGAATTCTTTGATTTCGGTGACGGTTAGGTTGGGTTGGGTTAGGTTTGGTGAGGTTAGCGAGTTTTGTGAAAATCTTACAATCTCGAACTCTTTGATTTCGGTGACGGTTAGGTTGGGTTGGGTTAAGTTTGGTGAGGTAAGCGAGTTTTGTGTATATTTTTGCATTGTCGAATTCTTTTATTTCGGTGATAGTGAGGCTAGGGTGGGTTAGGTTTGGTGAGGTTAGCGAGTTTTGTGTTTATTTTTGCAATGTCGAATTCTTTGATTTCGGTGATGGTTAGGTTAGGTTGGGTTAGATTTGGTGAGGTAAGCGGGTTTTGTGTATATTTTTGCGATGTCGAATTCTTTGACTTCGGTGATAGTTAGGCTTGGTTGGGTTAGGTTTGGTGAGGTTAGCGAGTTTTGTGTTTATTTTTGCAATGTCGAATTCTTTGATTTCGGTGATGGTTAGGTTAGGTTGGGTTAGGTTTAGTGAGGTAAGCGAGTTTTGTGTATATTTTTGCAATGTCGAATTCTTTGATTTCGGTGACGGTTAGGTTGGGTTGGGTTAGGTTTGGTGAGGTTAGCGAGTTTTATGAAAATCTTACAATCTCGAACTCTTTGATTTCGGTGACGGTTAGGTTGGGTTGGGTTAAGTTTGGTGAGGTTAGCGAGTTTTGTGTATATTTTTGCATTGTCGAATTCTTTGACTTCAATGATTGTAAGGCTTGGTTGGGTTAGGTTTGGTGAGGTAAGCGAGTTTTGTGTATATTTTTGCATTGTCGAATTCTTTGATTTCGGTGATAGTTAGGCTAGGTTGGGTTAGGGTTGGTGAGGTTAGCGAGTTTTGTGTTTATTTTTAAAATGTCGAATTCTTTGATTTCGGTGATGGTTAGGTTAGGTTGGGTTAGGTTTAGTGAGGTAAGCGAGTTTTGTGTATATTTTTGCATTGTCGAATTCTTTTATTTCGGTGATAGTAGGGCTAGGTTGGGTTAGGTTTGGTGAGGTAAGCGAGTTTTGTGTTTATTTTTAAAATGTCGAATTCTTTGATTTCGGTGATGGTTAGGTTAGGTTGGGTTAGGTTAAGTGAGGTAAGCAAATTTTGTGTATATTTTTGCAATGTCGAATTCTTTGATTTCGGTGACGGTTAGGTTGGGTTGGGTTAGGTTTGGTGAGGTTAGCGAGTTTTGTGAAAATCTTACAATCTCGAACTCTTTGATTTCGGTGACGGTTAGGTTGGGTTGGGTAAAGTTTGGTGAGGTAAGCGAGTTTTGTGTATATTTTTGCATTGTCGAATTCTTTTATTTCGGTGATAGTGAGGCTAGGGTGGGTTAGGTTTGGTGAGGTTAGCGAGTTTTGTGTTTATTTTTGCAATGTCGAATTCTTTGATTTCGGTGATGGTTAGGTTAGGTTGGGTTAGATTTGGTGAGGTAAGCGGGTTTTGTGTATATTTTTGCGATGTCGAATTTTTTGACTTCGGTGATAGTTAGGCTTGGTTGGGTTAGGTTTGGTGAGGTTAGCGAGTTTTGTGTTTATTTTTGCAATGTCGAATTCTTTGATTTCGGTGATGGTTAGGTTAGGTTGGGTTAGGTTTAGTGAGGTAAGCGAGTTTTGTGTATATTTTTGCAATGTCGAATTCTTTGATTTCGGTGACGGTTAGGTTGGGTTGGGTTAGGTTTGGTGAGGTTAGCGAGTTTTATGAAAATCTTACAATCTCGAACTCTTTGATTTCGGTGACGGTTAGGTTGGGTTTGGTTAAGTTTGGTGAGGTTAGCGAGTTTTGTGTATATTTTTGCATTGTCGAATTCTTTGACTTCAATGATAGTTAGGCTTGGTTGGGTTAGGTTTGGTGAGGTAAGCGAGTTTTGTGTATATTTTTGCATTGTCGAATTCTTTGATTTCGGTGATAGTTAGGCTAGGTTGGGTTAGGGTTGGTGAGGTTAGCGAGTTTTGTGTTTATTTTTAAAATGTCGAATTCTTTGATTTCGGTGATGGTTAGGTTAGGTTGGGTTAGGTTTAGTGAGGTTAGCGAGTTTTATGAAAATCTTACAATCTCGAACTCTTTGATTTCGGTGACGGTTAGGTTGGGTTTGGTTAAGTTTGGTGAGGTTAGCGAGTTTTGTGTATATTTTTGCATTGTCGAATTCTTTGACTTCAATGATAGTTAGGCTTGGTTGGGTTAGGTTTGGTGAGGTAAGCGAGTTTTATGTATATTTTTGCATTGTCGAATTCTTTGATTTCGGTGATAGTTAGGCTAGGTTGGGTTAGGGTTGGTGAGGTTAGCGAGTTTTGTGTTTATTTTTAAAATGTCGAATTCTTTGATTTCGGTGATGGTTAGGTTAGGTTGGGTTAGGTTTAGTGAGGTAAGCGAGTTTTGTGTATATTTTTGCAATCTCGAATTCTTTGATTTCGGTGATGGTTAGGTTAGGTTGGGTTAGTTTTGGTGAGTAAAGCGAGTTTTGTTTAAATTTTAAAATCTCGAATTCTTTGATTTCGGTGATGGTTAGGTTAGGTTGGGTTAGGTTTTGTGAGAAAAGCGGGTTTTGTGTATATTTTTGCATTGTCAAATTCTTTGTTTTCGGTGATAGTAAGGCTAGGTTGGGTTAGGTTTGGTGAGGTTAGCGAGTTTTGTGTATATTTTTGCATTGTCGAATTCTTTTATTTCGGTGATAGTGAGGCTAGGTTGGGTTAGGTTTGGTGAGGTTAGCGAGTTTCGTGTTTATTTTTGCAATGTCGAATTCTTTGATTTCGGTGATGGTTAGGTTAGGTTGGGTTAGATTTGGTGAGGTAAGCGGGTTTTGTGTATATTTTTGCGATGTCGAATTCTTTGATTTCGGTGATAGTTAGGCTAGGTCGGGTAAGGTTTGGTGAGGTAAGCGAGTTTTTCGTTTATTTTTAAAATGTCGAATTCTTTGATTTCGGTGATGGTTAGGTTAGGTTGGGTTAGGTTTAGTGAGGTAAGCGAGTTTTGTGTATATTTTTGCAATGTCGAATTCTTTGATTTCGGTGACGGTTAGGTTGGGTTGGGTTAGGTTTGGTGAGGTTAGCGAGTTTTATGAAAATCTTACAATCTCGAACTCTTTGATTTCGGTGACGGTTAGGTTGGGTTGGGTTAAGTTTGGTGAGGTTAGCGAGTTTTGTGTATATTTTTGCATTGTCGAATTCTTTGACTTCGGTGATAGTTAGGCTTGGTTGGGTTAGGTTTGGTGAGGTAAGCGAGTTTTGTGTATATTTTTGAATTGTCGAATTCTTTGATTTCGGTGATAGTTTGGCTAGGTTGGGTTAGGGTTGGTGGGGTTGGCGAGTTTTGTGTTTATTTTTAAAATGTCGAATTCTTTGATTTCGGTGATGGTTAGGTTAGGTTGGGTTAGGTTTAGTGAGGTAAGCGAGTTTTGTGTATATTTTTGCAATCTCGAATTCTTTGATTTCTGTGATGGTTAGGTTAGGTTGGGTTAGTTTTGGTGAGTAAAGCGAGTTTTGTTTAAATTTTAAAATCTCGAATTCTTTGATTTCGGTGATGGTTAGGTTAGGTTGGGTTAGGTTTTGTGAGAAAAGCGGGTTTTGTGTATATTTTTGCATTGTCGGATTCTTTGTTTTCGGTGATAGTAAGGCTAGGTTGGGTGAGGTTTGGTGAGGTTAGCGAGTTTTGTGTATATTTTTGCATTGTCGAATTCTTTTATTTCGGTGATAGTGAGGCTAGGTTGGGTTAGGTTTGGTGAGGTTAGCGAGTTTTGTGGTTATTTTTGCAATGTCGAATTCTTTGATTTCGGTGATGGTTAGGTTAGGTTGGGTTAGATTTGGTGATGTAAGCGGGTTTTGTGTATATTTTTGCGATGTCGAATTCTTTGATTTCGGTGATAGTTAGGCTAGGTCGGGTAAAATTTGGTGAGGTAAGCGAGTTTTTCGTTTATTTTTAAAATGTCGAATTCTTTGATTTCGGTGATGGTTAGGTTAGGTTGGGTTAGGTTTAGTGAGGTAAGCGAGTTTTGTGTATATTTTTGCAATGTCGAATTCTTTGATTTCGGTGATGGTTAGGTTAGGTTGGGTTAGTTTTGGTGAGTAAAGCGAGTTTTGTTTTAATTTTAAAATCTCGAAATCTTTGATTTCGGTGATGGTTAGGTTAGGTTGGGTTAGGTTTTGTGAGAAAAGCGGGTTTTGTGTATATTTTTGCATTGTCGAATTCTTTGTTTTCGGTGATAGTAAGGCTAGGTTGGGTTAGGTTTGGTGAGGTTAGCGAGTTTTGTGTTTATTTTTGCAATGTCGAATTCTTTGATTTCGGTGATGGTTAGGTTAGGTTGGGTTAGGTTTAGTGAGGTAAGCGAGTTTTGTGTATATTTTTGCAATGTCGAATTCTTTGATTTCGGTGACGGTTAGGTTGGGTTGGGTTAGGTTTGGTGAGGTTAGCGAGTTTTATGAAAATCTTACAATCTCGAACTCTTTGATTTCGGTGACGGTTAGGTTGGGTTTGGTTAAGTTTGGTGAGGTTAGCGAGTTTTGTGTATATTTTTGCATTGTCGAATTCTTTGACTTCAATGATAGTTAGGCTTGGTTGGGTTAGGTTTGGTGAGGTAAGCGAGTTTTGTGTATATTTTTGCATTGTCGAATTCTTTGATTTCGGTGATAGTTAGGCTAGGTTGGGTTAGGGTTGGTGAGGTTAGCGAGTTTTGTGTTTATTTTTAAAATGTCGAATTCTTTGATTTCGGTGATGGTTAGGTTAGGTTGGGTTAGGTTTAGTGAGGTTAGCGAGTTTTATGAAAATCTTACAATCTCGAACTCTTTGATTTCGGTGACGGTTAGGTTGGGTTTGGTTAAGTTTGGTGAGGTTAGCGAGTTTTGTGTATATTTTTGCATTGTCGAATTCTTTGACTTCAATGATAGTTAGGCTTGGTTGGGTTAGGTTTGGTGAGGTAAGCGAGTTTTATGTATATTTTTGCATTGTCGAATTCTTTGATTTCGGTGATAGTTAGGCTAGGTTGGGTTAGGGTTGGTGAGGTTAGCGAGTTTTGTGTTTATTTTTAAAATGTCGAATTCTTTGATTTCGGTGATGGTTAGGTTAGGTTGGGTTAGGTTTAGTGAGGTAAGCGAGTTTTGTGTATATTTTTGCAATCTCGAATTCTTTGATTTCGGTGATGGTTAGGTTAGGTTGGGTTAGTTTTGGTGAGTAAAGCGAGTTTTGTTTAAATTTTAAAATCTCGAATTCTTTGATTTCGGTGATGGTTAGGTTAGGTTGGGTTAGGTTTTGTGAGAAAAGCGGGTTTTGTGTATATTTTTGCATTGTCGAATTCTTTGTTTTCGGTGATAGTAAGGCTAGGTTGGGTTAGGTTTGGTGAGGTTAGCGAGTTTTGTGTATATTTTTGCATTGTCGAATTCTTTTATTTCGGTGATAGTGAGGCTAGGTTGGGTTAGGTTTGGTGAGGTTAGCGAGTTTCGTGTTTATTTTTGCAATGTCGAATTCTTTGATTTCGGTGATGGTTAGGTTAGGTTGGGTTAGATTTGGTGAGGTAAGCGGGTTTTGTGTATATTTTTGCGATGTCGAATTCTTTGATTTCGGTGATAGTTAGGCTAGGTCGGGTAAGGTTTGGTGAGGTAAGCGAGTTTTTCGTTTATTTTTAAAATGTCGAATTCTTTGATTTCGGTGATGGTTAGGTTAGGTTGGGTTAGGTTTAGTGAGGTAAGCGAGTTTTGTGTATATTTTTGCAATGTCGAATTCTTTGATTTCGGTGACGGTTAGGTTGGGTTGGGTTAGGTTTGGTGAGGTTAGCGAGTTTTATGAAAATCTTACAATCTCGAACTCTTTGATTTCGGTGACGGTTAGGTTGGGTTGGGTTAAGTTTGGTGAGGTTAGCGAGTTTTGTGTATATTTTTGCATTGTCGAATTCTTTGACTTCGGTGATAGTTAGGCTTGGTTGGGTTAGGTTTGGTGAGGTAAGCGAGTTTTGTGTATATTTTTGAATTGTCGAATTCTTTGATTTCGGTGATAGTTTGGCTAGGTTGGGTTAGGGTTGGTGAGGTTAGCGAGTTTTGTGTTTATTTTTAAAATGTCGAATTCTTTGATTTCGGTGATGGTTAGGTTAGGTTGGGTTAGGTTTAGTGAGGTAAGCGAGTTTTGTGTATATTTTTGCAATCTCGAATTCTTTGATTTCTGTGATGGTTAGGTTAGGTTGGGTTAGTTTTGGTGAGTAAAGCGAGTTTTGTTTAAATTTTAAAATCTCGAATTCTTTGATTTTGGTGATGGTTAGGTTAGGTTGGGTTAGGTTTTGTGAGAAAAGCGGGTTTTGTGTATATTTTTGCATTGTCGAATTCTTTGTTTTCGGTGATAGGAAGGCTAGGTTGGGTTAGGTTTGGTGAGGTTAGCGAGTTTTGTGTATATTTTTGCATTGTCGAATTCTTTTATTTCGGTGATAGTGAGGCTAGGTTGGGTTAGGTTTGGTGAGGTTAGCGAGTTTTGTGGTTATTTTTGCAATGTCGAATTCTTTGATTTCGGTGATGGTTAGGTTAGGTTGGGTTAGATTTGGTGATGTAAGCGGGTTTTGTGTATATTTTTGCGATGTCGAATTCTTTGATTTCGGTGATAGTTAGGCTAGGTCGGGTAAAGTTTGGTGAGGTAAGCGAGTTTTTCGTTTATTTTTAAAATGTCGAATTCTTTGATTTCGGTGATGGTTAGGTTAGGTTGGGTTAGGTTTAGTGAGGTAAGCGAGTTTTGTGTATATTTTTGCAATGTCGAATTCTTTGATTTCGGTGATGGTTAGGTTAGGTTGGGTTAGTTTTGGTGAGTAAAGCGAGTTTTGTTTTAATTTTAAAATCTCGAAATCTTTGATTTCGGTGATGGTTAGGTTAGGTTGGGTTAGGTTTTGTGAGAAAAGCGGGTTTTGTGTATATTTTTGCATTGTCGAATTCTTTGTTTTCGGTGATAGTAAGGCTAGGTTGGGTTAGGTTTGGTGAGGTTAGCGAGTTTTGTGTATATTTTTGCATTGTCGAATTCTTTTATTTCGGTGATAGTGAGGCTAGGTTGGGTTAGGTTTGGTGAGGTTAGCGAGTTTTGTGTTTATTTTTGCAATGTCGAATTCTTTGATTTCGGTGATGGTTAGGTTAGGTTGGGTTAGATTTGGTGAGGTAAGCGGGTTTTGTGTATATTTTTGCGATGTCGAATTCTTTGATTTCGGTGATAGTTAGGCTAGGTCGGGTTAGGTTTGGTGAGGTAAGCGAGTTTTGTGTTTATTTTTAAAATGTCGAATTCTTTGATTTCGGTGATGGTTAGGTTAGGTTGGGTTAGGTTTAGTGAGGTAAGCGAGTTTTGTGTATATTTTTGCAATGTCGAATTCTTTGATTTCGGTGACGGTTAGGTTGGGTTGGGTTAGGTTTGGTGAGGTTAACGAGTTTTGTGAAAATCTTACAATCTCGAACTCTTTGATTTCGGTGACGGTTAGGTTGGGTTGGGTTAAGTTTGGTGAGGTTAGCGAGTTTTGCGTATATTTTTAGATTGTCGAATTCTTTGACTTCGGTGATAGTTAGGCTTAGTTGGGTTAGGTTTGGTGAGGTAAGCGAGTTTTGTGTATATTTTTGCATTGTCGAATTCTTTTATTTCGGTGATCGTAGGGCTAGGTTGGGTTAGGTTTGGTGAGGTTAGCGAGTTTTGTGTATATTTTTGCATTGTCGAATTCTTTTATTTCGGTGATAGTGAGGCTAGGTTGGGTTAGGTTTGGTGAGGTTAGCGAGTTTTGTGTTTATTTTTGCAATGTCGAATTCTTTGATTTCGGTGATAGTGAGGCTAGGTTGGGTTAGGTTTGGTGAGGTTAGCGAGTTTTGTGTTTATTTTTGCAATGTCGAATTCTTTGATTTCGGTGATGGTTAGGTTAGGTTGGGTTAGATTTGGTGAGGTAAGCGGGTTTTGTGTATATTTTTGCGATGTCGAATTCTTTGATTTCGGTGATAGTTAGGCTAGGTCGGGTTAGGTTTGGTAAGGTAAGCGAGTTTTGTGTTTATTTTTAAAATGTCGAATTCTTTGATTTCGGTGATGGTTAGGTTAGGTTGGGTTAGTTTTGGTGAGTAAAGCGAGTTTTGTTTAAATTTTAAAATCTCGAATTCTTTGATTTCGGTGATGGTTAGGTTAGGTTGGGTTAGGTTTAGTGAGGTAAGCGAGTTTTGTGTATATTTTTGCAATGTCGAATTCTTTGATTTCGGTGACGGTTAGGTTGGGTTGGGTTAGGTTTGGTGAGGTTAGCGAGTTTTATGAAAATCTTACAATCTCGAACTCTTTGATTTCGGTGACGGTTAGGTTGGGTTGGGTTAAGTTTGGTGAGGTTAGCGAGTTTTGTGTATATTTTTGCATTGTCGAATTCTTTGACTTCGGTGATAGTTAGGCTTGGTTGGGTTAGGTTTGGTGAGGTAAGCGAGTTTTGTGTATATTTTTGCATTTTCGAATTGTTTTATTTCGGTGATAGTAGGGCTAGGTTGGGTTAGGTTTGGTGAGGTTAGCGAGTTTTGTGTATATTTTTGCAATGTCGAATTCTTTGATTTCGGTGACGGTTAGGTTGGGTTGGGTTAGGTTTGGTGAGGTTAGCGAGTTTTGTGTAAATCTTAAAAACTCGAGTTCTTTGATTTCGTTGATCGTTAAGTTAGGTTGTGTGAGGTTTGGTGAGTGAAGCTAATTTCTTGTATATTTTTGCAATGTCGAATTCTTTGATTTCGGTGATGGTTAGGTTAGGTTGGGTTAGTTTTGGTGAGTAAAGCGAGTTTTGTTTAAATTTTAAAATCTCGAATTCTTTGATTTCGGTGATGGTTAGGTTAGGTTGGGTTAGGTTTTGTGAGAAAAGCGGGTTTTGTGTATATTTTTGCATTGTCGAATTCTTTGTTTTCGGTGATAGTAAGGCTAGGTTATGTTAGGTTTGGTGAGGTTAGCGAGTTTTGTGTATATTTTTGCATTGTCGAATTCTTTTATTTCGGTGATAGTGAGGCTAGGTTGGGTTAGGTTTGGTGAGGTTAGCGAGTTTTGTGTTTATTTTTGCAATGTCGAATTCTTTGATTTCGGTGATGGTTAGGTTAGGTTGGGTTAGATTTGGTGAGGTAAGCGGGTTTTGTGTATATTTTTGCGATGTCGAATTCTTTGATTTCGGTGATGGTTAGATTAGGTTGGGTTAGTTTTGGTGAGTAAAGCGAGTTTTGTTTAAATTTTAAAATCTCGAATTCTTTGATTTCGGTGATGGTTAGGTTAGGTTGGGTTAGGTTTTGTGAAAAAAGCGGGTTTTGTGTATATTTTTGCATTGTCGAATTCTTTGTTTTCGGTGATAGAAAGGCTAGGCTGGGTTAGGTTTGGTGAGGTTAGCGAGTTTTGTGTATATTTTTGCATTGTCGAATTCTTTTATTTCGGTGATAGTAAGGCTAGGCTGGGTTAGGTTTGGTGAGGTTAGCGAGTTTTGTGTTTATTTTTGCAATGTCGAATTCTTTGATTTCGGTGATGGTTAGGTTAGGTTGGGTTAGGTTTAGTGAGGTAAGCGAGTTTTGTGTATATTTTTGCAATGTCGAATTCTTTGATTTCGGTGACGGTTAGGTTAGGTTGGGTTAGGTTTGGTGAGGTTAACGAGTTTTGTGAAAATCTTACAATCTCGAACTCTTTGATTTCGGTGACGGTTAGGTTGGGTTGGGTTAAGTTTGGTGAGGTTAGCGAGTTTTGCGTATATTTTTGCATTGTCGAATTCTTTGACTTCGGTGATAGTTAGGCTTAGTTGGGTTAGGTTTGGTGAGGTAAGCGAGTTTTGTGTATATTTTTGCATTGTCGAATTCTTTTATTTCGGTGATAGTAGGGCTAGGTTGGGTTAGGTTTGGTGAGGTAAGCGAGTTTTGTGTATATTTTTGCATTGTCGAATTCTTTTATTTCGGTGATAGTGAGGCTAGGTTGGGTAAGGTTTGGTGAGGTTAGCGAGTTTTGTGTTTATTTTTGCAATGTCGAATTCTTTGATTTCGGTGATAGTGAGGCTAGGTTGGGTTAGGTTTGGTGAGGTTAGCGAGTTTTGTGTTTATTTTTGCAATGTCGAATTCTTTGATTTCGGTGATGGTTAGGTTAGGTTGGGTTAGATTTGGTGAGGTAAGCGGGTTTTGTGTATATTTTTGCGATGTCGACTTCTTTGATTTCGGTGATAGTTAGGCTAGGTCGGGTTAGGTTTGGTGAGGTAAGCGAGTTTTGTGTTTATTTTTAAAATGTCGAATTCTTTGATTTCGGTGATGGTTAGGTTAGGTTGGGTTAGGTTTAGTGAGGTAAGCGAGTTTTGTGTATATTTTTGCAATGTCGAATTCTTTGATTTCGGTGACGGTTAGGTTGGGTTGGGTTAGGTTTGGTGAGGTTAGCGAGTTTTATGAAAATCTTACAATCTCGAACTCTTTGATTTCGGTGACGGTTAGGTTGGGTTGGGTTAAGTTTGGTGAGGTTAGCGAGTTTTGTGTATATTTTTGCATTGTCGAATTCTTTGACTTCGGTGATAGTTAGGCTTGGTTAGGTTAGGTTTGGTGAGGTAAGCGAGTTTTGTGTATATTTTTGCATTGTCGAATTGTTTTATTTCGGTGATAGTAGGGCTAGGTTGGGTTAGGTTTGGTGAGGTTAGCGAGTTTTGTGTATATTTTTGCAATGTCGAATTCTTTGATTTCGGTGACGGTTAGGTTGGGTTGGGTTAGGTTTGGTGAGGTTAGCGAGTTTTGTGTAAATCTAAAAAACTCGAGTTCTTTGATTTCGTTGATCGTTAAGTTAGGTTGGGTGAGGTTTGGTGAGTGAAGCAAATTTCGTGTATATTTTTGCAATGTCGAATTCTTTGATTTCGGTGATGGTTAGGTTAGGTTGGGTTAGATTTAGTGAGGTAAGCGAGTTTTGTGTATATTTTTGCAATCTCGAATTCTTTGATTTCGGTGATGGTTAGGTAAGTTGGGTTAGTTTTGGTGAGTAAAGCGAGTTTTGTTTAAATTTTAAAATCTCGAATTCTTTGATTTCGGTGATGGTTAGGTTAGGTTAAGTTAGATTTAGTGAGGTAAGCGAGTTTTGTGTATATTTTTGCAATCTCGAATTCTTTGATTTCGGTGATGGTTAGGTAAGTTGGGTTAGTTTTGGTGAGTAAAGCGAGTTTTGTTTAAATTTTAAAATCTCGAATTCTTTGATTTCGGTGATGGTTAGGTTAGGTTGGGTTAGGTTTTGTGAGAAAAGCGGGTTTTGTGTATATTTTTGCATTGTCGAATTCTTTGTTTTCGGTGATAGTAAGGCTAGGTTGGGTTAGGTTTGGTGAGGTTAGCGAGTTTTGTGTATATTTTTGCATTGTCGAATTCTTTTATTTCGGTGATAGTGAGGCTAGGTTGGGTTAGGTTTGGTGAGGTTAGCGAGTTTAGTGTTTATTTTTGCAATGTCGAATTCTTTGATTTCGGTGATGGTTAGGTTAGGTTGGGTTAGATTTGGTGAGGTAAGCGGGTTTTGTGTATATTTTTGCGATGTCGAATTCTTTGATTTCGGTGATAGTTAGGCTAGGTTGGGTTAGGTTTGGTGAGGTAAGCGAGTTTTGTGTTTATTTTTAAAATGTCGAATTCTTTGATTTCGGTGATGGTTAGGTTAGGTTGGGTTAGGTTAAGTGAGGTAAGCGAGTTTTGTGTATATTTTTGCAATGTCGAATTCTTTGATTTCGGTGACGGTTAGGTTGGGTTGGGTTAGGTTTGGTGAGGTTAGCGAGTTTTGTGAAAATCTAAAAAACTCGAGTTCTTTGATTTCGATGATCGTTAAGTTAGGTTGGGTTAGGTTTGGTGAGTGAAGCGAGTTTCGTGTATATTTTTGCAATGTCGAATTCTTTGATTTCGGTGATGGTAAGGCTAGGTTGGGTGAGGGTTGGTTAGGTTAGCGAGTTTTGTGTATATTTTTGCATTGTCGAATTCTTTGTTTTCGGTGATGGTAAGGTTAGGTTGGGTTAGGTTTAGTGAGGTAAGCGAGTTTTGTATATATTTTTGCAATGTCGAATTCTTTGATTTCGGTGACGGTTAGGTTGGGTTGGGTTAGGTTTGGTGAGGTTAGCGAGTTTTGTGTAAATCTTAAAAACTCGAGTTCTTTGATTTCGTTGATCGTAAAGTTAGGTTGGGTGAGGTTTGGTGAGTGAAGCAAATTTCGTGTATATTTTTGCAATGTCGAATTCTTTGATTTCGGTGATGGTTAGGTTAGGTTGGGTTAGGTTTAGTGAGGTAAGCGAGTTTTGTGTATATTTTTGCAATCTCGAATTCTTTGATTTCGGTGATGGTTAGGTTAGGTTGGGTTAGTTTTGGTGAGTAAAGCGAGTTTTGTTTAAATTTTAAAATCTCGAATTCTTTGATTTCGGTGATGGTTAGGTTAGGTTGGGTTAGGTTTTGTGAGAAAAGCGGGTTTTGTGTATATTTTTGCATTGTCGAATTCTTTGTTTTCGGTGATAGTAAGGCTAGGTTGGGTTAGGTTTGGTGAGGTTAGCGAGTTTTGTGTATATTTTTGCATTGTCGAATTCTTTTATTTCGGTGATAGTGAGGCTAGGTTGGGTTAGGTTTGGTGAGGTTAGCGAGTTTAGTGTTTATTTTTGCAATGTCGAATTCTTTGATTTCGGTGATGGTTAGGTTAGGTTGGGTTAGATTTGGTGAGGTAAGCGGGTTTTGTGTATATTTTTGCGATGTCGAATTCTTTGATTTCGGTGATAGTTAGGCTAGGTTGGGTTAGGTTTGGTGAGGTAAGCGAGTTTTGTGTTTATTTTTAAAATGTCGAATTCTTTGATTTCGGTGATGGTTAGGTTAGGTTGGGTTAGGTTTAGTGAGGTAAGCGAGTTTTGTGTATATTTTTGCAATGTCGAATTCTTTGATTTCGGTGACGGTTAGGTTGGGTTGGGTTAGGTTTGGTGAGGTTAGCGAGTTTTGTGAAAATCTAAAAAACTCGAGTTCTTTGATTTCGATGATCGTTAAGTTAGGTTGGGTTAGGTTTGGTGAGTGAAGCGAGTTTCGTGTATATTTTTGCAATGTCGAATTCATTGATTTCGGTGATGGTTCAGGCTAGGTTGGGTGAGGGTTGGTTAGGTTAGCGAGTTTTGTGTATATTTTTGCATTGTCGAATTCTTTGTTTTCGGGGATGGTTAGGTTAGGTTGGGTTAGGTTTAGTGGAGTAAGCGAGTTTTGTATATATTTTTGCAATGTCGAATTCTTTGATTTCGGTGACGGTTAGGTTGGGTTGGGTTAGGTTTGGTGAGGTTAGCGAGTTTTGTGTAAATCTTAAAAACTCGAGTTCTTTGATTTCGTTGATCGTTAAGTTAGGTTGGGTGAGGTTTGGTGAGTGAAGCAAATTTCGTGTATATTTTTGCAATGTCGAATTCTTTGATTTCGGTGATGGTTAGGTTAGGTTGGGTTAGGTTTAGTGAGGTAAGCGAGTTTTGTGTATATTTTTGCAATGTCGAATTCTTTGATTTCGGTGACGGTTAGGTTGGGTTGGGTTAGGTTTGGTGAGGTTAGCGAGTTTTATGAAAATCTTACAATCTCGAACTCTTTGATTTCGGTGACGGTAAGGTTGGGTTGGGTTAAGTTTGGTGAGGTTAGCGAGTTTTGTGTATATTTTTGCATTGTCGAATTCTTTGACTTCGGTGATAGTTAGGCTTGGTTGGGTTAGGTTTGGTGAGGTAAGCGAGTTTTGTGTATATTTTTAAATTGTCGAATTCTTTGATTTCGGTGATAGTTTGGCTAGGTTGGGTTAGGGTTGGTGAGGTTAGCGAGTTTTGTGTTTATTTTTAAAATGTCGAATTCTTTGATTTCGGTGATGGTTAGGTTAGGTTGGGTTAGGTTTAGTGAGGTAAGCGAGTTTTGTGTATATTTTTGCAATCTCGAATTCTTTGATTTCTGTGATGGTTAGGTTAGGTTGGGTTAGTTTTGGTGAGTAAAGCGAGTTTTGTTTAAATTTTAAAATCTCGAATTCTTTGATTTCGGTGATGGTTAGGTTAGGTTGGGTTAGGTTTTGTGAGAAAAGCGGGTTTTGTGTATATTTTTGCATTGTCGAATTCTTTGTTTTCGGTGATAGTAAGGCTAGGTTGGGTTAGGTTTGGTGAGGTTAGCGAGTTTTGTGTATATTTTTGCATTGTCGAATTCTTTTATTTCGGTGATAGTGAGGCTAGGTTGGGTTAGGTTTGGTGAGGTTAGCGAGTTTTGTGGTTATTTTTGCAATGTCGAATTCTTTGATTTCGGTGATGGTTAGGTTAGGTTGGGTTAGATTTGGTGATGTAAGCGGGTTTTGTGTATATTTTTGCGATGTCGAATTCTTTGATTTCGGTGATAGTTAGGCTAGGTCGGGTAAAGTTTGGTGAGGTAAGCGAGTTTTTCGTTTATTTTTAAAATGTCGAATTCTTTGATTTCGGTGATGGTTAGGTTAGGTTGGGTTAGGTTTAGTGAGGTAAGCGAGTTTTGTGTATATTTTTGCAATGTCGAATTCTTTGATTTCGGTGATGGTTAGGTTAGGTTGGGTTAGTTTTGGTGAGTAAAGCGAGTTTTGTTTTAATTTTAAAATCTCGAAATCTTTGATTTCGGTGATGGTTAGGTTAGGTTGGGTTAGGTTTTGTGAGAAAAGCGGGTTTTGTGTATATTTTTGCATTGTCGAATTCTTTGTTTTCGGTGATAGTAAGGCTAGGTTGGGTTAGGTTTGGTGAGGTTAGCGAGTTTTGTGTATATTTTTGCATTGTCGAATTCTTTTATTTCGGTGATAGTGAGGCTAGGTTGGGTTAGGTTTGGTGAGGTTAGCGAGTTTTGTGTTTATTTTTGCAATGTCGAATTCTTTGATTTCGGTGATGGTTAGGTTAGGTTGGGTTAGATTTGGTGAGGTAAGCGGGTTTTGTGTATATTTTTGCGATGTCGAATTCTTTGATTTCGGTGATAGTTAGGCTAGGTCGGGTTAGGTTTGGTGAGGTAAGCGAGTTTTGTGTTTATTTTTAAAATGTCGAATTCTTTGATTTCGGTGATGGTTAGGTTAGGTTGGGTTAGGTTTAGTGAGGTAAGCGAGTTTTGTGTATATTTTTGCAATGTCGAATTCTTTGATTTCGGTGACGGTTAGGTTGGGTTGGGTTAGGTTTGGTGAGGTTAACGAGTTTTGTGAAAATCTTACAATCTCGAACTCTTTGATTTCGGTGACGGTTAGGTTGGGTTGGGTTAAGTTTGGTGAGGTTAGCGAGTTTTGCGTATATTTTTAGATTGTCGAATTCTTTGACTTCGGTGATAGTTAGGCTTAGTTGGGTTAGGTTTGGTGAGGTAAGCGAGTTTTGTGTATATTTTTGCATTGTCGAATTCTTTTATTTCGGTGATCGTAGGGCTAGGTTGGGTTAGGTTTGGTGAGGTTAGCGAGTTTTGTGTATATTTTTGCATTGTCGAATTCTTTTATTTCGGTGATAGTGAGGCTAGGTTGGGTTAGGTTTGGTGAGGTTAGCGAGTTTTGTGTTTATTTTTGCAATGTCGAATTCTTTGATTTCGGTGATAGTGAGGCTAGGTTGGGTTAGGTTTGGTGAGGTTAGCGAGTTTTGTGTTTATTTTTGCAATGTCGAATTCTTTGATTTCGGTGATGGTTAGGTTAGGTTGGGTTAGATTTGGTGAGGTAAGCGGGTTTTGTGTATATTTTTGCGATGTCGAATTCTTTGATTTCGGTGATAGTTAGGCTAGGTCGGGTTAGGTTTGGTAAGGTAAGCGAGTTTTGTGTTTATTTTTAAAATGTCGAATTCTTTGATTTCGGTGATGGTTAGGTTAGGTTGGGTTAGTTTTGGTGAGTAAAGCGAGTTTTGTTTAAATTTTAAAATCTCGAATTCTTTGATTTCGGTGATGGTTAGGTTAGGTTGGGTTAGGTTTAGTGAGGTAAGCGAGTTTTGTGTATATTTTTGCAATGTCGAATTCTTTGATTTCGGTGACGGTTAGGTTGGGTTGGGTTAGGTTTGGTGAGGTTAGCGAGTTTTATGAAAATCTTACAATCTCGAACTCTTTGATTTCGGTGACGGTTAGGTTGGGTTGGGTTAAGTTTGGTGAGGTTAGCGAGTTTTGTGTATATTTTTGCATTGTCGAATTCTTTGACTTCGGTGATAGTTAGGCTTGGTTGGGTTAGGTTTGGTGAGGTAAGCGAGTTTTGTGTTTATTTTTAAAATGTCGAATTCTTTGATTTCGGTGATGGTTAGGTTAGGTTGGGTTAGGTTAAGTGAGGTAAGCGAGTTTTGTGTATATTTTTGCAATGTCGAATTCTTTGATTTCGGTGACGGTTAGGTTGGGTTGGGTTAGGTTTGGTGAGGTTAGCGAGTTTTGTGAAAATCTAAAAAACTCGAGTTCTTTGATTTCGATGATCGTTAAGTTAGGTTGGGTTAGGTTTGGTGAGTGAAGCGAGTTTCGTGTATATTTTTGCAATGTCGAATTCTTTGATTTCGGTGATGGTAAGGCTAGGTTGGGTGAGGGTTGGTTAGGTTAGCGAGTTTTGTGTATATTTTTGCATTGTCGAATTCTTTGTTTTCGGTGATGGTAAGGTTAGGTTGGGTTAGGTTTAGTGAGGTAAGCGAGTTTTGTATATATTTTTGCAATGTCGAATTCTTTGATTTCGGTGACGGTTAGGTTGGGTTGGGTTAGGTTTGGTGAGGTTAGCGAGTTTTGTGTAAATCTTAAAAACTCGAGTTCTTTGATTTCGTTGATCGTAAAGTTAGGTTGGGTGAGGTTTGGTGAGTGAAGCAAATTTCGTGTATATTTTTGCAATGTCGAATTCTTTGATTTCGGTGATGGTTAGGTTAGGTTGGGTTAGGTTTAGTGAGGTAAGCGAGTTTTGTGTATATTTTTGCAATCTCGAATTCTTTGATTTCGGTGATGGTTAGGTTAGGTTGGGTTAGTTTTGGTGAGTAAAGCGAGTTTTGTTTAAATTTTAAAATCTCGAATTCTTTGATTTCGGTGATGGTTAGGTTAGGTTGGGTTAGGTTTTGTGAGAAAAGCGGGTTTTGTGTATATTTTTGCATTGTCGAATTCTTTGTTTTCGGTGATAGTAAGGCTAGGTTGGGTTAGGTTTGGTGAGGTTAGCGAGTTTTGTGTATATTTTTGCATTGTCGAATTCTTTTATTTCGGTGATAGTGAGGCTAGGTTGGGTTAGGTTTGGTGAGGTTAGCGAGTTTAGTGTTTATTTTTGCAATGTCGAATTCTTTGATTTCGGTGATGGTTAGGTTAGGTTGGGTTAGATTTGGTGAGGTAAGCGGGTTTTGTGTATATTTTTGCGATGTCGAATTCTTTGATTTCGGTGATAGTTAGGCTAGGTTGGGTTAGGTTTGGTGAGGTAAGCGAGTTTTGTGTTTATTTTTAAAATGTCGAATTCTTTGATTTCGGTGATGGTTAGGTTAGGTTGGGTTAGGTTTAGTGAGGTAAGCGAGTTTTGTGTATATTTTTGCAATGTCGAATTCTTTGATTTCGGTGACGGTTAGGTTGGGTTGGGTTAGGTTTGGTGAGGTTAGCGAGTTTTGTGAAAATCTAAAAAACTCGAGTTCTTTGATTTCGATGATCGTTAAGTTAGGTTGGGTTAGGTTTGGTGAGTGAAGCGAGTTTCGTGTATATTTTTGCAATGTCGAATTCATTGATTTCGGTGATGGTTCAGGCTAGGTTGGGTGAGGGTTGGTTAGGTTAGCGAGTTTTGTGTATATTTTTGCATTGTCGAATTCTTTGTTTTCGGGGATGGTTAGGTTAGGTTGGGTTAGGTTTAGTGGAGTAAGCGAGTTTTGTATATATTTTTGCAATGTCGAATTCTTTGATTTCGGTGACGGTTAGGTTGGGTTGGGTTAGGTTTGGTGAGGTTAGCGAGTTTTGTGTAAATCTTAAAAACTCGAGTTCTTTGATTTCGTTGATCGTTAAGTTAGGTTGGGTGAGGTTTGGTGAGTGAAGCAAATTTCGTGTATATTTTTGCAATGTCGAATTCTTTGATTTCGGTGATGGTTAGGTTAGGTTGGGTTAGGTTTAGTGAGGTAAGCGAGTTTTGTGTATATTTTTGCAATGTCGAATTCTTTGATTTCGGTGACGGTTAGGTTGGGTTGGGTTAGGTTTGGTGAGGTTAGCGAGTTTTATGAAAATCTTACAATCTCGAACTCTTTGATTTCGGTGACGGTAAGGTTGGGTTGGGTTAAGTTTGGTGAGGTTAGCGAGTTTTGTGTATATTTTTGCATTGTCGAATTCTTTGACTTCGGTGATAGTAAGGCTTGGTTGGGTTAGGTTTGGTGAGGTAAGCGAGTTTTGTGTATATTTTTGAATTGTCGAATTCTTTGATTTCGGTGATAGTTTGGCTAGGTTGGGTTAGGGTTGGTGAGGTTAGCGAGTTTTGTGTTTATTTTTAAAATGTCGAATTCTTTGATTTCGGTGATGGTTAGGTTAGGTTGGGTTAGGTTTAGTGAGGTAAGCGAGTTTTGTGTATATTTTTGCAATCTCGAATTCTTTGATTTCTGTGATGGTTTAGGTTAGGTTGGGTTAGTTTTGGTGAGTAAAGCGAGTTTTGTTTAAATTTTAAAATCTCGAATTCTTTGATTTCGTGATGGTTAGGTTAGGTTGGGTTAGGTTTTGTGAGAAAAGCGGGTTTTGTGTATATTTTTGCATTGTCGAATTCTTTGTTTTCGGTGATAGTAAGGCTAGGTTGGGTTAGGTTTGGTGAGGTTAGCGAGTTTTGTGTATATTTTTGCATTGTCGAATTCTTTTATTTCGGTGATAGTGAGGCTAGGTTGGGGTTAGGTTTGGTGAGGTTAGCGAGTTTTGTGGTTATTTTTGCAATGTCGAATTCTTTGATTTCGGTGATGGTTAGGTTAGGTTGGGTTAGATTTGGTGATGTAAGCGGGTTTTGTGTATATTTTTGCGATGTCGAATTCTTTGATTTCGGTGATAGTTAGGCTAGGTCGGGTAAAGTTTGGTGAGGTAAGCGAGTTTTTCGTTTATTTTTAAAATGTCGAATTCTTTGATTTCGGTGATGGTTAGGTTAGGTTGGGTTAGGTTTAGTGAGGTAAGCGAGTTTTGTGTATATTTTTGCAATGTCGAATTCTTTGATTTCGGTGATGGTTAGGTTAGGTTGGGTTAGTTTTGGTGAGTAAAGCGAGTTTTGTTTTAATTTTAAAATCTCGAAATCTTTGATTTCGGTGATGGTTAGGTTAGGTTGGGTTAGGTTTTGTGAGAAAAGCGGGTTTTGTGTATATTTTTGCATTGTCGAATTCTTTGTTTTCGGTGATAGTAAGGCTAGGTTGGGTTAGGTTTGGTGAGGTTAGCGAGTTTTGTGTATATTTTTGCATTGTTCGAATTCTTTTATTTCGGTGATAGTGAGGCTAGGTTGGGTTAGGTTTGGTGAGGTTAGCGAGTTTTGTGTTTATTTTTGCAATGTCGAATTCTTTGATTTCGGTGATGGTTAGGTTAGGTTGGGTTAGATTTGGTGAGGTAAGCGGGTTTTGTGTATATTTTTGCGATGTCGAATTCTTTGATTTCGGTGATAGTTAGGCTAGGTCGGGTTAGGTTTGGTGAGGTAAGCGAGTTTTGTGTTTATTTTAAAATGTCGAATTCTTTGATTTCGGTGATGGTTAGGTTAGGTTGGGTTAGGTTTAGTGAGGTAAGCGAGTTTTGTGTATATTTTTGCAATGTCGAATTCTTTGATTTCGGTGACGGTTAGGTTGGGTTGGGTTAGGTTTGGTGAGGTTAACGAGTTTTGTGAAAATCTTACAATCTCGAACTCTTTGATTTCGGTGACGGTTAGGTTGGGTTGGGTTAAGTTTGGTGAGGTTAGCGAGTTTTGCGTATATTTTTAGATTGTCGAATTCTTTGACTTCGGTGATAGTTAGGCTTAGTTGGGTTAGGTTTGGTGAGGTAAGCGAGTTTTGTGTATATTTTTGCATTGTCGAATTCTTTTATTTCGGTGATCGTAGGGCTAGGTTGGGTTAGGTTTGGTGAGGTTAGCGAGTTTTGTGTATATTTTTGCATTGTCGAATTCTTTTATTTCGGTGATAGTGAGGCTAGGTTGGGTTAGGTTTGGTGAGGTTAGCGAGTTTTGTGTTTATTTTTGCAATGTCGAATTCTTTGATTTCGGTGATAGTGAGGCTAGGTTGGGTTAGGTTTGGTGAGGTTAGCGAGTTTTGTGTTTATTTTTGCAATGTCGAATTCTTTGATTTCGGTGATGGTTAGGTTAGGTTGGGTTAGATTTGGTGAGGTAAGCGGGTTTTGTGTATATTTTTGCGATGTCGAATTCTTTGATTTCGGTGATAGTTAGGCTAGGTCGGGTTAGGTTTGGTAAGGTAAGCGAGTTTTGTGTTTATTTTTAAAATGTCGAATTCTTTGATTTCGGTGATGGTTAGGTTAGGTTGGGTTAGTTTTGGTGAGTAAAGCGAGTTTTGTTTAAATTTTAAAATCTCGAATTCTTTGATTTCGGTGATGGTTAGGTTAGGTTGGGTTAGGTTTAGTGAGGTAAGCGAGTTTTGTGTATATTTTTGCAATGTCGAATTCTTTGATTTCGGTGACGGTTAGGTTGGGTTGGGTTAAGTTTGGTGAGGTTAGCGAGTTTTGTGTATATTTTTGCATTGTCGAATTCTTTGACTTCGGTGATAGTTAGGCTTGGTTGGGTTAGGTTTGGTGAGGTAAGCGAGTTTTGTGTATATTTTTGCATTTTCGAATTGTTTTATTTCGGTGATAGTAGGGCTAGGTTGGGTTAGGTTTGGTGAGGTTAGCGAGTTTTGTGTATATTTTTGCAATGTCGAATTCTTTGATTTCGGTGACGGTTAGGTTGGGTTGGGTTAGGTTTGGTGAGGTTAGCGAGTTTTGTGTAAATCTTAAAAACTCGAGTTCTTTGATTTCGTTGATCGTTAAGTTAGGTTGTGTGAGGTTTGGTGAGTGAAGCTAATTTCTTGTATATTTTTGCAATGTCGAATTCTTTGATTTCGGTGATGGTTAGGTTAGGTTGGGTTAGTTTTGGTGAGTAAAGCGAGTTTTGTTTAAATTTTAAAATCTCGAATTCTTTGATTTCGGTGATGGTTAGGTTAGGTTGGGTTAGGTTTTGTGAGAAAAGCGGGTTTTGTGTATATTTTTGCATTGTCGAATTCTTTGTTTTCGGTGATAGTAAGGCTAGGTTATGTTAGGTTTGGTGAGGTTAGCGAGTTTTGTGTATATTTTTGCATTGTCGAATTCTTTTATTTCGGTGATAGTGAGGCTAGGTTGGGTTAGGTTTGGTGAGGTTAGCGAGTTTTGTGTTTATTTTTGCAATGTCGAATTCTTTGATTTCGGTGATGGTTAGGTTAGGTTGGGTTAGATTTGGTGAGGTAAGCGGGTTTTGTGTATATTTTTGCGATGTCGAATTCTTTGATTTCGGTGAAAGTTAGGCTAGGTCGGGTTAGGTTTGGTGAGGTAAGCGAGTTTTGTGTTTATTTTTAAAATGTCGAATTCTTTGATTTCGGTGATGGTTAGGTTAGGTTGGGTTAGGTTTAGTGAGGTAAGCGAGTTTTGTGTATATTTTTGCAATGTCGAATTCTTTGATTTCGGTGATGGTTAGATTAGGTTGGGTTAGTTTTGGTGAGTAAAGCGAGTTTTGTTTAAATTTTAAAATCTCGAATTCTTTGATTTCGGTGATGGTTAGGTTAGGTTGGGTTAGGTTTTGTGAAAAAAGCGGGTTTTGTGTATATTTTTGCATTGTCAAATTCTTTGTTTTCGGTGATAGAAAGGCTAGGCTGGGTTAGGTTTGGTGAGGTTAGCGAGTTTTGTGTATATTTTTGCATTGTCGAATTCTTTTATTTCGGTGATAGTAAGGCTAGGCTGGGTTAGGTTTGGTGAGGTTAGCGAGTTTTGTGTTTATTTTTGCAATGTCGAATTCTTTGATTTCGGTGATGGTTAGGTTAGGTTGGGTTAGGTTTAGTGAGGTAAGCGAGTTTTGTGTATATTTTTGCAATGTCGAATTCTTTGATTTCGGTGACGGTTAGGTTAGGTTGGGTTAGGTTTGGTGAGGTTAACGAGTTTTGTGAAAATCTTACAATCTCGAACTCTTTGATTTCGGTGACGGTTAGGTTGGGTTGGGTTAAGTTTGGTGAGGTTAGCGAGTTTTGCGTATATTTTTGCATTGTCGAATTCTTTGACTTCGGTGATAGTTAGGCTTAGTTGGGTTAGGTTTGGTGAGGTAAGCGAGTTTTGTGTATATTTTTGCATTGTCGAATTCTTTTATTTCGGTGATAGTAGGGCTAGGTTGGGTTAGGTTTGGTGAGGTTAGCGAGTTTTGTGTATATTTTTGCATTGTCGAATTCTTTTATTTCGGTGATAGTGAGGCTAGGTTGGGTAAGGTTTGGTGAGGTTAGCGAGTTTTGTGTTTATTTTTGCAATGTCGAATTCTTTGATTTCGGTGATAGTGAGGCTAGGTTGGGTTAGGTTTGGTGAGGTTAGCGAGTTTTGTGTTTATTTTTGCAATGTCGAATTCTTTGATTTCGGTGATGGTTAGGTTAGGTTGGGTTAGATTTGGTGAGGTAAGCGGGTTTTGTGTATATTTTTGCGATGTCGAATTCTTTGATTTCGGTGATAGTTAGGCTAGGTCGGGTTAGGTTTGGTGAGGTAAGCGAGTTTTGTGTTTATTTTTAAAATGTCGAATTCTTTGATTTCGGTGATGGTTAGGTTAGGTTGGGTTAGGTTTAGTGAGGTAAGCGAGTTTTGTGTATATTTTTGCAATGTCGAATTCTTTGATTTCGGTGACGGTTAGGTTGGGTTGGGTTAGGTTTGGTGAGGTTAGCGAGTTTTATGAAAATCTTACAATCTCGAACTCTTTGATTTCGGTGACGGTTAGGTTGGGTTGGGTTAAGTTTGGTGAGGTTAGCGAGTTTTGTGTATATTTTTGCATTGTCGAATTCTTTGACTTCGGTGATAGTTAGGCTTGGTTAGGTTAGGTTTGGTGAGGTAAGCGAGTTTTGTGTATATTTTTGCATTGTCGAATTGTTTTATTTCGGTGATAGTAGGGCTAGGTTGGGTTAGGTTTGGTGAGGTTAGCGAGTTTTGTGTATATTTTTGCAATGTCGAATTCTTTGATTTCGGTGACGGTTAGGTTGGGTTGGGTTAGGTTTGGTGAGGTTAGCGAGTTTTGTGTAAATCTTAAAAACTCGAGTTCTTTGATTTCGTTGATCGTTAAGTTAGGTTGGGTGAGGTTTGGTGAGTGAAGCAAATTTCGTGTATATTTTTGCAATGTCGAATTCTTTGATTTCGGTGATGGTTAGGTTAGGTTGGGTTAGATTTAGTGAGGTCAGCGAGTTTTGTGTATATTTTTGCAATCTCGAATTCTTTGATTTCGGTGATGGTTAGGTAAGTTGGGTTAGTTTTGGTGAGTAAAGCGAGTTTTGTTTAAATTTTAAAATCTCGAATTCTTTGATTTCGGTGATGGTTAGGTTAGGTTGGGTTAGGTTTAGTGAGGTAAGCGAGTTTTGTGTATATTTTTGCAATGTCGAATTCTTTGATTTCGGTGACGGTTAGGTTGGGTTGGGTTAGGTTTGGTGAGGTTAGCGAGTTTTGTGTAAATCTAAAAAACTCGAGTTCTTTGATTTCGTTGATCGTTAAGTTAGGTTGGGTGAGGTTTGGTGAGTGAAGCAAATTTCGTGTATATTTTTGCAATGTCGAATTCTTTGATTTCGGTGATGGTTAGGTTAGGTTGGGTTAGATTTAGTGAGGTAAGCGAGTTTTGTGTATATTTTTGCAATCTCGAATTCTTTGATTTCGGTGATGGTTAGGTAAGTTGGGTTAGTTTTGGTGAGTAAAGCGAGTTTTGTTTAAATTTTAAAATCTCGAATTCTTTGATTTCGGTGATGGTTAGGTTAGGTTAAGTTAGATTTAGTGAGGTAAGCGAGTTTTGTGTATATTTTTGCAATCTCGAATTCTTTGATTTCGGTGATGGTTAGGTAAGTTGGGTTAGTTTTGGTGAGTAAAGCGAGTTTTGTTTAAATTTTAAAATCTCGAATTCTTTGATTTCGGTGATGGTTAGGTTAGGTTGGGTTAGGTTTTGTGAGAAAAGCGGGTTTTGTGTATATTTTTGCATTGTCGAATTCTTTGTTTTCGGTGATAGTAAGGCTAGGTTGGGTTAGGTTTGGTGAGGTTAGCGAGTTTTGTGTATATTTTTGCATTGTCGAATTCTTTTATTTCGGTGATAGTGAGGCTAGGTTGGGTTAGGTTTGGTGAGGTTAGCGAGTTTAGTGTTTATTTTTGCAATGTCGAATTCTTTGATTTCGGTGATGGTTAGGTTAGGTTGGGTTAGATTTGGTGAGGTAAGCGGGTTTTGTGTATATTTTTGCGATGTCGAATTCTTTGATTTCGGTGATAGTTAGGCTAGGTTGGGTTAGGTTTGGTGAGGTAAGCGAGTTTTGTGTTTATTTTTAAAATGTCGAATTCTTTGATTTCGGTGATGGTTAGGTTAGGTTGGGTTAGGTTAAGTGAGGTAAGCGAGTTTTGTGTATATTTTTGCAATGTCGAATTCTTTGATTTCGGTGACGGTTAGGTTGGGTTGGGTTAGGTTTGGTGAGGTTAGCGAGTTTTGTGTAAATCTAAAAAACTCGAGTTCTTTGATTTCGATGATCGTTAAGTTAGGTTGGGTTAGGTTTGGTGAGTGAAGCGAGTTTCGTGTATATTTTTGCAATGTCGAATTCTTTGATTTCGGTGATGGTAAGGCTAGGTTGGGTGAGGGTTGGTTAGGTTATCGAGTTTTGTGTATATTTTTGCTTTGTCGAATTCTTTGTTTTCGGTGATGGTAAGGTTAGGTTGGGTTAGGTTTAGTGAGGTAAGCGAGTTTTGTATATATTTTTGCAATGTCGAATTCTTTGATTTCGGTGACGGTTAGGTTGGGTTGGGTTAGGTTTGGTGAGGTTAGCGAGTTTTGTGTAAATCTTAAAAACTCGAGTTCTTTGATTTCGTTGATCGTTAAGTTAGGTTGGGTGAGGTTTGGTGAGTGAAGCAAATTTCGTGTATATTTTTGCAATGTCGAATTCTTTGATTTCGGTGATGGTTAGGTTAGGTTGGGTTAGGTTTAGTGAGGTAAGCGAGTTTTGTGTATATTTTTGCAATGTCGAATTCTTTGATTTCGGTGACGGTTAGGTTGGGTTGGGTTAGGTTTGGTGAGGTTAGCGAGTTTTGTGTAAATCTAAAAAACTCGAGTTCTTTGATTTCGATGATCGTTAAGTTAGGTTGGGTTAGGTTTGGTGAGTGAAGCGAGTTTCGTGTATATTTTTGCAATGTCGAATTCTTTGATTTCGGTGATGGTAAGGCTAGGTTGGGTGAGGGTTGGTTAGGTTATCGAGTTTTGTGTATATTTTTGCTTTGTCGAATTCTTTGTTTTCGGTGATGGAAAGGTTAGGTTGGGTTAGGTTTAGTGAGGTAAGCGAGTTTTGTATATATTTTTGCAATGTCGAATTCTTTGATTTCGGTGACGGTTAGGTTGGGTTGGGTTAGGTTTGGTGAGGTTAGCGAGTTTTGTGTAAATCTTAAAAACTCGAGTTCTTTGATTTCGTTGATCGTAAAGTTAGGTTGGGTGAGGTTTGGTGAGTGAAGCAAATTTCGTGTATATTTTTGCAATGTCGAATTCTTTGATTTCGGTGATGGTTAGGTTAGGTTGGGTTAGGTTTAGTGAGGTAAGCGAGTTTTATGTATATTTTTGCAATCTCGAATTCTTTGATTTCGGTGATGGTTAGGTTAGGTTGGGTTAGTTTTGGTGAGTAAAGCGAGTTTTGTTTAAATTTTAAAATCTCGAATTCTTTGATTTTGGTGATGGTTAGGTTAGGTTGGGTTAGGTTTTGTGAGAAAAGCGGGTTTTGTGTATATTTTTGCAATGTCGAATTCTTTGATTTCGGTGATGGTTAGGTTAGGTTGGGTTAGGTTTAGTGAGGTAAGCGAGTTTTGTGTATATTTTTGCAATGTCGAATTCTTTGATTTCGGTGACGGTTAGGTTGGGTTGGGTTAGGTTTGGTGAGGTTAGCGAGTTTTGTGAAAATCTAAAAAACTCGAGTTCTTTGATTTCGATGATCGTTAAGTTAGGTTGGGTTAGGTTTGGTGAGTGAAGCGAGTTTCGTGTATATTTTTGCAATGTCGAATTCATTGATTTCGGTGATGGTTCAGGCTAGGTTGGGTGAGGGTTGGTTAGGTTAGCGAGTTTTGTGTATATTTTTGCATTGTCGAATTCTTTGTTTTCGGGGATGGTTAGGTTAGGTTGGGTTAGGTTTAGTGGAGTAAGCGAGTTTTGTATATATTTTTGCAATGTCGAATTCTTTGATTTCGGTGACGGTTAGGTTGGGTTGGGTTAGGTTTGGTGAGGTTAGCGAGTTTTGTGTAAATCTTAAAAACTCGAGTTCTTTGATTTCGTTGATCGTTAAGTTAGGTTGGGTGAGGTTTGGTGAGTGAAGCAAATTTCGTGTATATTTTTGCAATGTCGAATTCTTTGATTTCGGTGATGGTTAGGTTAGGTTGGGTTAGGTTTAGTGAGGTAAGCGAGTTTTGTGTATATTTTTGCAATGTCGAATTCTTTGATTTCGGTGACGGTTAGGTTGGGTTGGGTTAGGTTTGGTGAGAATAGCGAGTTTTGTGTAAATCTAAAAAACTCGAGTTCTTTGATTTCGATGATCGTTAAGTTAGGTTGGGTTAGGTTTGGTGAGTGAAGCGATTTTCGTGTATATTTTTGCAATGTCGAATTCTTTGATTTCGGTGATGGTAAGGCTAGGTTGGGTGAGGGTTGGTTAGGTTATCGAGTTTTGTGTATATTTTTGCATTGTCGAATTCTTTGTTTTCGGTGATGGTAAGGTTAGGTTGGGTTAGGTTTAGTGAGGAAAGCGAGTTTTGTATATATTTTTGCAATGTCGAATTCTTTGATTTCGGTGACGGTTAGGTTGGGTTGGGTTAGGTTTGGTGAGGTTAGCGAGTTTTGTGTAAATCTTAAAAACTCGAGTTCTTTGATTTCGTTGATCGTAAAGTTAGGTTGGGTGAGGTTTGGTGAGTGAAGCAAATTTCGTGTATATTTTTGCAATGTCGAATTCTTTGATTTCGGTGATGGTTAGGTTAGGTTGGGTTAGGTTTAGTGAGGTAAGCGAGTTTTGTGTATATTTTTGCAATCTCGAATTCTTTGATTTCGGTGATGGTTAGGTTAGGTTGGGTTAGTTTTGGTGAGTAAAGCGAGTTTTGTTTAAATTTTAAAATCTCGAATTCTTTGATTTTGGTGATGGTTAGGTTAGGTTGGGTTAGGTTTTGTGAGAAAAGCGGGTTTTGTGTATATTTTTGCAATGTCGAATTCTTTGATTTCGGTGATGGTAAGGCTAGGTTGGGTGAGGGTTGGTTAGGTTATCGAGTTTTGTGTATATTTTTGCATTGTCGAATTCTTTGTTTTCGGTGATGGTAAGGTTAGGTTGGGTTAGGTTTAGTGAGGTAAGCGAGTTTTGTATATATTTTTGCAATGTCGAATTCTTTGATTTCGGTGACGGTTAGGTTGGGTTGGGTTAGGTTTGGTGAGGTAAGCGAGTTTTGTGTAAATCTTAAAAACTCGAGTTCTTTGATTTCGTTGATCGTAAAGTTAGGTTGGGTGAGGTTTGGTGAGTGAAGCAAATTTCGTGTATATTTTTGCAATGTCGAATTCTTTGATTTCGGTGATGGTTAGGTTAGGTTGGGTTAGGTTTAGTGAGGTAAGCGAGTTTTGTGTATATTTTTGCAATCTCGAATTCTTTGATTTCGGTGATGGTTAGGTTAGGTTGGGTTAGTTTTGGTGAGTAAAGCGAGTTTTGTTTAAATTTTAAAATCTCGAATTCTTTGATTTCGGTGATGGTTAGGTTAGGTTGGGTTAGGTTTAGTGAGGTAAGCGAGTTTTGTGTATATTTTTGCAATGTCGAATTCTTTGATTTCGGTGACGGTTAGGTTGGGTTGGGTTAGGTTAGGTGAGGTTAGCGAGTTTTGTGTAAATCTAAAAAACTCGAGTTCTTTGATTTCGATGATCGTTAAGTTAGGTTGGGTTAGTTTTGGTGAGTAAAGCGAGTTTTGTTTAAATTTTAAAATCTCGAATTCTTTGATTTCGGTGATGGTTAGGTTAGGTTGGGTTAGGTTTTGTGAGAAAAGCGGGTTTTGTGTATATTTTTGCATTGTCGAATTCTTTGTTTTCGGTGATAGTAAGGCTAGGTTGGGTTAGGTTTGGTGAGGTTAGCGAGTTTTGTGTATATTTTTGCATTGTCGAATTCTTTTATTTCGGTGATAGTGAGGCTAGGTTGGGTTAGGTTTGGTGAGGTTAGCGAGTTTAGTGTTTATTTTTGCAATGTCGAATTCTTTGATTTCGGTGATGGTTAGGTTAGGTTGGGTTAGATTTGGTGAGGTAAGCGGGTTTTGTGTATATTTTTGCGATGTCGAATTCTTTGATTTCGGTGATAGTTAGGCTAGGTTGGGTTAGGTTTGGTGAGGTAAGCGAGTTTTGTGTTTATTTTTAAAATGTCGAATTCTTTGATTTCGGTGATGGTTAGGTTAGGTTGGGTTAGGTTTAGTGAGGTAAGCGAGTTTTGTGTATATTTTTGCAATGTCGAATTCTTTGATTTCGGTGACGGTTAGGTTGGGTTGGGTTAGGTTTGGTGAGGTTAGCGAGTTTTGTGAAAATCTAAAAAACTCGAGTTCTTTGATTTCGATGATCGTTAAGTTAGGTTGGGTTAGGTTTGGTGAGTGAAGCGAGTTTCGTGTATATTTTTGCAATGTCGAATTCATTGATTTCGGTGATGGTTCAGGCTAGGTTGGGTGAGGGTTGGTTAGGTTAGCGAGTTTTGTGTATATTTTTGCATTGTCGAATTCTTTGTTTTCGGGGATGGTTAGGTTAGGTTGGGTTAGGTTTAGTGGAGTAAGCGAGTTTTGTATATATTTTTGCAATGTCGAATTCTTTGATTTCGGTGACGGTTAGGTTGGGTTGGGTTAGGTTTGGTGAGGTTAGCGAGTTTTGTGTAAATCTTAAAAACTCGAGTTCTTTGATTTCGTTGATCGTTAAGTTAGGTTGGGTGAGGTTTGGTGAGTGAAGCAAATTTCGTGTATATTTTTGCAATGTCGAACTCTTTGATTTCGGTGATGGTAAGGTTAGGTTGGGTTAGGTTTAGTGAGGTAAGCGAGTTTTGTGTATATTTTTGCAATGTCGAATTCTTTGATTTCGGTGACGGTTAGGTTGGGTTGGGTTAGGTTTGGTGAGGTTAGCGAGTTTTGTGTAAATCTAAAAAACTCGAGTTCTTTGATTTCGATGATCGTTAAGTTAGGTTGGGTTAGGTTTGGTGAGTGAAGCGAGTTTCGTGTATATTTTTGCAATGTCGAATTCTTTGATTTCGGTGATGGTAAGGCTAGGTTGGGTGAGGGTTGGTTAGGTTATCGAGTTTTGTGTATATTTTTGCTTTGTCGAATTCTTTGTTTTCGGTGATGGTAAGGTTAGGTTGGGTTAGGTTTAGTGAGGTAAGCGAGTTTTGTATATATTTTTGCAATGTCGAATTCTTTGATTTCGGTGACGGTTAGGTTGGGTTGGGTTAGGTTTGGTGAGGTTAGCGAGTTTTGTGTAAATCTTAAAAACTCGAGTTCTTTGATTTCGTTGATCGTAAAGTTAGGTTGGGTGAGGTTTGGTGAGTGAAGCAAATTTCGTGTATATTTTTGCAATGTCGAATTCTTTGATTTCGGTGATGGTTAGGTTAGGTAAGGTTAGATTTAGTGAGGTCAGCGAGTTTTGTGTATATTTTTGCAATCTCGAATTCTTTGATTTCGGTGATGGTTAGGTAAGTTGGGTTAGTTTTGGTGAGTAAAGCGAGTTTTGTTTAAATTTTAAAATCTCGAATTCTTTGATTTCGGTGATGGTTAGGTTAGGTTGGGTTAGGTTTTGTGAGAAAAGCGGGTTTTGTGTATATTTTTGCATTGTCGAATTCTTTGTTTTCGGTGATAGTAAGGCTAGGTTGGGTTAGGTTTGGTGAGGTTAGCGAGTTTTGTGTATATTTTTGCATTGTCGAATTCTTTTATTTCGGTGATAGTGAGGCTAGGTTGGGTTAGGTTTGGTGAGGTTAGCGAGTTTAGTGTTTATTTTTGCAATGTCGAATTCTTTGATTTCGGTGATGGTTAGGTTAGGTTGGGTTAGATTTGGTGAGGTAAGCGGGTTTTGTGTATATTTTTGCGATGTCGAATTCTTTGATTTCGGTGATAGTTAGGCTAGGTTGGGTTAGGTTTGGTGAGGTAAGCGAGTTTTGTGTTTATTTTTAAAATGTCGAATTCTTTGATTTCGGTGATGGTTAGGTTAGGTTGGGTTAGGTTTAGTGAGGTAAGCGAGTTTTGTGTATATTTTTGCAATGTCGAATTCTTTGATTTCGGTGACGGTTAGGTTGGGTTGGGTTAGGTTTGGTGAGGTTAGCGAGTTTTGTGAAAATCTAAAAAACTCGAGTTCTTTGATTTCGATGATCGTTAAGTTAGGTTGGGTTAGGTTTGGTGAGTGAAGCGAGTTTCGTGTATATTTTTGCAATGTCGAATTCATTGATTTCGGTGATGGTTCAGGCTAGGTTGGGTGAGGGTTGGTTAGGTTAGCGAGTTTTGTGTATATTTTTGCATTGTCGAATTCTTTGTTTTCGGGGATGGTTAGGTTAGGTTGGGTTAGGTTTAGTGGAGTAAGCGAGTTTTGTATATATTTTTGCAATGTCGAATTCTTTGATTTCGGTGACGGTTAGGTTGGGTTGGGTTAGGTTTGGTGAGGTTAGCGAGTTTTGTGTAAATCTTAAAAACTCGAGTTCTTTGATTTCGTTGATCGTAAAGTTAGGTTGGGTGAGGTTTGGTGAGTGAAGCAAATTTCGTGTATATTTTTGCAATGTCGAATTCTTTGATTTCGGTGATGGTTAGGTTAGGTAAGGTTAGATTTAGTGAGGTCAGCGAGTTTTGTGTATATTTTTGCAATCTCGAATTCTTTGATTTCGGTGATGGTTAGGTAAGTTGGGTTAGTTTTGGTGAGTAAAGCGAGTTTTGTTTAAATTTTAAAATCTCGAATTCTTTGATTTCGGTGATGGTTAGGTTAGGTTGGGTTAGGTTTAGTGAGGTAAGCGAGTTTTGTGTATATTTTTGCAATGTCGAATTCTTTGATTTCGGTGACGGTTAGGTTGGGTTGGGTTAGGTTTGGTGAGGTTAGCGAGTTTTGTGAAAATCTAAAAAACTCGAGTTCTTTGATTTCGATGATCGTTAAGTTAGGTTGGGTTAGGTTTGGTGAGTGAAGCGAGTTTCGTGTATATTTTTGCAATGTCGAATTCTTTGATTTCGGTGATGGTAAGGCTAGGTTGGGTGAGGGTTGGTTAGGTTAGCGAGTTTTGTGTATATTTTTGCATTGTCGAATTCTTTGTTTTCGGTGATGGTAAGGTTAGGTTGGGTTAGGTTTAGTGAGGTAAGCGAGTTTTGTATATATTTTTGCAATGTCGAATTCTTTGATTTCGGTGACGGTTAGGTTGGGTTGGGTTAGGTTTGGTGAGGTTAGCGAGTTTTGTGTAAATCTTAAAAACTCGAGTTCTTTGATTTCGTTGATCGTAAAGTTAGGTTGGGTGAGGTTTGGTGAGTGAAGCAAATTTCGTGTATATTTTTGCAATGTCGAATTCTTTGATTTCGGTGATGGTTAGGTTAGGTTGGGTTAGGTTTAGTGAGGTAAGCGAGTTTTGTGTATATTTTTGCAATCTCGAATTCTTTGATTTCGGTGATGGTTAGGTTAGGTTGGGTTAGTTTTGGTGAGTAAAGCGAGTTTTGTTTAAATTTTAAAATCTCGAATTCTTTGATTTCGGTGATGGTTAGGTTAGGTTGGGTTAGGTTTTGTGAGAAAAGCGGGTTTTGTGTATATTTTTGCATTGTCGAATTCTTTGTTTTCGGTGATAGTAAGGCTAGGTTGGGTTAGGTTTGGTGAGGTTAGCGAGTTTTGTGTATATTTTTGCATTGTCGAATTCTTTTATTTCGGTGATAGTGAGGCTAGGTTGGGTTAGGTTTGGTGAGGTTAGCGAGTTTAGTGTTTATTTTTGCAATGTCGAATTCTTTGATTTCGGTGATGGTTAGGTTAGGTTGGGTTAGATTTGGTGAGGTAAGCGGGTTTTGTGTATATTTTTGCGATGTCGAATTCTTTGATTTCGGTGATAGTTAGGCTAGGTTGGGTTAGGTTTGGTGAGGTAAGCGAGTTTTGTGTTTATTTTTAAAATGTCGAATTCTTTGATTTCGGTGATGGTTAGGTTAGGTTGGGTTAGGTTTAGTGAGGTAAGCGAGTTTTGTGTATATTTTTGCAATGTCGAATTCTTTGATTTCGGTGACGGTTAGGTTGGGTTGGGTTAGGTTTGGTGAGGTTAGCGAGTTTTGTGAAAATCTAAAAAACTCGAGTTCTTTGATTTCGATGATCGTTAAGTTAGGTTGGGTTAGGTTTGGTGAGTGAAGCGAGTTTCGTGTATATTTTTGCAATGTCGAATTCATTGATTTCGGTGATGGTTCAGGCTAGGTTGGGTGAGGGTTGGTTAGGTTAGCGAGTTTTGTGTATATTTTTGCATTGTCGAATTCTTTGTTTTCGGGGATGGTTAGGTTAGGTTGGGTTAGGTTTAGTGGAGTAAGCGAGTTTTGTATATATTTTTGCAATGTCGAATTCTTTGATTTCGGTGACGGTTAGGTTGGGTTGGGTTAGGTTTGGTGAGGTTAGCGAGTTTTGTGTAAATCTTAAAAACTCGAGTTCTTTGATTTCGTTGATCGTTAAGTTAGGTTGGGTGAGGTTTGGTGAGTGAAGCAAATTTCGTGTATATTTTTGCAATGTCGAATTCTTTGATTTCGGTGATGGTTAGGTTAGGTTGGGTTAGGTTTAGTGAGGTAAGCGAGTTTTGTGTATATTTTTGCAATGTCGAATTCTTTGATTTCGGTGACGGTTAGGTTGGGTTGGGTTAGGTTTGGTGAGGTTAGCGAGTTTTATGAAAATCTTACAATCTCGAACTCTTTGATTTCGGTGACGGTAAGGTTGGGTTGGGTTAAGTTTGGTGAGGTTAGCGAGTTTTGTGTATATTTTTGCATTGTCGAATTCTTTGACTTCGGTGATAGTTAGGCTTGGTTGGGTTAGGTTTGGTGAGGTAAGCGAGTTTTGTGTATATTTTTGAATTGTCGAATTCTTTGATTTCGGTGATAGTTTGGCTAGGTTGGGTTAGGGTTGGTGAGGTTAGCGAGTTTTGTGTTTATTTTTAAAATGTCGAATTCTTTGATTTCGGTGATGGTTAGGTTAGGTTGGGTTAGGTTTAGTGAGGTAAGCGAGTTTTGTGTATATTTTTGCAATCTCGAATTCTTTGATTTCTGTGATGGTTAGGTTAGGTTGGGTTAGTTTTGGTGAGTAAAGCGAGTTTTGTTTAAATTTTAAAATCTCGAATTCTTTGATTTCGGTGATGGTTAGGTTAGGTTGGGTTAGGTTTTGTGAGAAAAGCGGGTTTTGTGTATATTTTTGCATTGTCGAATTCTTTGTTTTCGGTGATAGTAAGGCTAGGTTGGGTTAGGTTTGGTGAGGTTAGCGAGTTTTGTGTATATTTTTGCATTGTCGAATTCTTTTATTTCGGTGATAGTGAGGCTAGGTTGGGTTAGGTTTGGTGAGGTTAGCGAGTTTTGTGGTTATTTTTGCAATGTCGAATTCTTTGATTTCGGTGATGGTTAGGTTAGGTTGGGTTAGATTTGGTGATGTAAGCGGGTTTTGTGTATATTTTTGCGATGTCGAATTCTTTGATTTCGGTGATAGTTAGGCTAGGTCGGGTAAAGTTTGGTGAGGTAAGCGAGTTTTTCGTTTATTTTTAAAATGTCGAATTCTTTGATTTCGGTGATGGTTAGGTTAGGTTGGGTTAGGTTTAGTGAGGTAAGCGAGTTTTGTGTATATTTTTGCAATGTCGAATTCTTTGATTTCGGTGATGGTTAGGTTGGGTTGGGTTAGGTTTGGTGAGGTTAGCGAGTTTTGTGTAAATCTTAAAAACTCGAGTTCTTTGATTTCGTTGATCGTAAAGTTAGGTTGGGTGAGGTTTGGTGAGTGAAGCAAATTTCGTGTATATTTTTGCAATGTCGAATTCTTTGATTTCGGTGATGGTTAGGTTAGGTTGGGTTAGGTTTAGTGAGGTAAGCGAGTTTTGTGTATATTTTTGCAATCTCGAATTCTTTGATTTCGGTGATGGTTAGGTTAGGTTGGGTTAGTTTTGGTGAGTAAAGCGAGTTTTGTTTAAATTTTAAAATCTCGAATTCTTTGATTTCGGTGATGGTTAGGTTAGGTTGGGTTAGGTTTTGTGAGAAAAGCGGGTTTTGTGTATATTTTTGCATTGTCGAATTCTTTGTTTTCGGTGATAGTAAGGCTAGGTTGGGTTAGGTTTGGTGAGGTTAGCGAGTTTTGTGTATATTTTTGCATTGTCGAATTCTTTTATTTCGGTGATAGTGAGGCTAGGTTGGGTTAGGTTTGGTGAGGTTAGCGAGTTTAGTGTTTATTTTTGCAATGTCGAATTCTTTGATTTCGGTGATGGTTAGGTTAGGTTGGGTTAGATTTGGTGAGGTAAGCGGGTTTTGTGTATATTTTTGCGATGTCGAATTCTTTGATTTCGGTGATAGTTAGGCTAGGTTGGGTTAGGTTTGGTGAGGTAAGCGAGTTTTGTGTTTATTTTTAAAATGTCGAATTCTTTGATTTCGGTGATGGTTAGGTTAGGTTGGGTTAGGTTTAGTGAGGTAAGCGAGTTTTGTGTATATTTTTGCAATGTCGAATTCTTTGATTTCGGTGACGGTTAGGTTGGGTTGGGTTAGGTTTGGTGAGGTTAGCGAGTTTTGTGAAAATCTAAAAAACTCGAGTTCTTTGATTTCGATGATCGTTAAGTTAGGTTGGGTTAGGTTTGGTGAGTGAAGCGAGTTTCGTGTATATTTTTGCAATGTCGAATTCATTGATTTCGGTGATGGTTCAGGCTAGGTTGGGTGAGGGTTGGTTAGGTTAGCGAGTTTTGTGTATATTTTTGCATTGTCGAATTCTTTGTTTTCGGGGATGGTTAGGTTAGGTTGGGTTAGGTTTAGTGGAGTAAGCGAGTTTTGTATATATTTTTGCAATGTCGAATTCTTTGATTTCGGTGACGGTTAGGTTGGGTTGGGTTAGGTTTGGTGAGGTTAGCGAGTTTTGTGTAAATCTTAAAAACTCGAGTTCTTTGATTTCGTTGATCGTTAAGTTAGGTTGGGTGAGGTTTGGTGAGTGAAGCAAATTTCGTGTATATTTTTGCAATGTCGAATTCTTTGATTTCGGTGATGGTTAGGTTAGGTTGGGTTAGGTTTAGTGAGGTAAGCGAGTTTTGTGTATATTTTTGCAATGTCGAATTCTTTGATTTCGGTGACGGTTAGGTTGGGTTGGGTTAGGTTTGGTGAGGTTAGCGAGTTTTATGAAAATCTTACAATCTCGAACTCTTTGATTTCGGTGACGGTAAGGTTGGGTTGGGTTAAGTTTGGTGAGGTTAGCGAGTTTTGTGTATATTTTTGCATTGTCGAATTCTTTGACTTCGGTGATAGTTAGGCTTGGTTGGGTTAGGTTTGGTGAGGTAAGCGAGTTTTGTGTATATTTTTGAATTGTCGAATTCTTTGATTTCGGTGATAGTTTGGCTAGGTTGGGTTAGGGTTGGTGAGGTTAGCGAGTTTTGTGTTTATTTTTAAAATGTCGAATTCTTTGATTTCGGTGATGGTTAGGTTAGGTTGGGTTAGGTTTAGTGAGGTAAGCGAGTTTTGTGTATATTTTTGCAATCTCGAATTCTTTGATTTCTGTGATGGTTAGGTTAGGTTGGGTTAGTTTTGGTGAGTAAAGCGAGTTTTGTTTAAATTTTAAAATCTCGAATTCTTTGATTTCGGTGATGGTTAGGTTAGGTTGGGTTAGGTTTTGTGAGAAAAGCGGGTTTTGTGTATATTTTTGCATTGTCGAATTCTTTGTTTTCGGTGATAGTAAGGCTAGGTTGGGTTAGGTTTGGTGAGGTTAGCGAGTTTTGTGTATATTTTTGCATTGTCGAATTCTTTTATTTCGGTGATAGTGAGGCTAGGTTGGGTTAGGTTTGGTGAGGTTAGCGAGTTTTGTGGTTATTTTTGCAATGTCGAATTCTTTGATTTCGGTGATGGTTAGGTTAGGTTGGGTTAGATTTGGTGATGTAAGCGGGTTTTGTGTATATTTTTGCGATGTCGAATTCTTTGATTTCGGTGATAGTTAGGCTAGGTCGGGTAAAGTTTGGTGAGGTAAGCGAGTTTTTCGTTTATTTTTAAAATGTCGAATTCTTTGATTTCGGTGATGGTTAGGTTAGGTTGGGTTAGGTTTAGTGAGGTAAGCGAGTTTTGTGTATATTTTTGCAATGTCGAATTCTTTGATTTCGGTGATGGTTAGGTTAGGTTGGGTTAGTTTTGGTGAGTAAAGCGAGTTTTGTTTTAATTTTAAAATCTCGAAATCTTTGATTTCAGTGATGGTTAGGTTAGGTTGGGTTAGGTTTTGTGAGAAAAGCGGGTTTTGTGTATATTTTTGCATTGTCGAATTCTTTGTTTTCGGTGATAGTAAGGCTAGGTTGGGTTAGGTTTGGTGAGGTTAGCGAGTTTTGTGTATATTTTTGCATTGTCGAATTCTTTTATTTCGGTGATAGTGAGGCTAGGTTGGGTTAGGTTTGAAGAGGTTAGCGAGTTTTGTGTTTATTTTTGCAATGTCGAATTCTTTGATTTCGGTGATGGTTAGGTTAGGTTGGGTTAGATTTGGTGAGGTAAGCGGGTTTTGTGTATATTTTTGCGATGTCGAATTCTTTGATTTCGGTGATAGTTAGGCTAGGTCGGGTTAGGTTTGGTGAGGTAAGCGAGTTTTGTGTTTATTTTTAAAATGTCGAATTCTTTGATTTCGGTGATGGTTAGGTTAGGTTGGGTTAGGTTTAGTGAGGTAAGCGAGTTTTGTGTATATTTTTGCAATGTCGAATTCTTTGATTTCGGTGACGGTTAGGTTGGGTTGGGTTAGGTTTGGTGAGGTTAACGAGTTTTGTGAAAATCTTACAATCTCGAACTCTTTGATTTCGGTGACGGTTAGGTTGGGTTGGGTTAAGTTTGGTGAGGTTAGCGAGTTTTGCGTATATTTTTAGATTGTCGAATTCTTTGACTTCGGTGATAGTTAGGCTTAGTTGGGTTAGGTTTGGTGAGGTAAGCGAGTTTTGTGTATATTTTTGCATTGTCGAATTCTTTTATTTCGGTGATCGTAGGGCTAGGTTGGGTTAGGTTTGGTGAGGTTAGCGAGTTTTGTGTATATTTTTGCATTGTCGAATTCTTTTATTTCGGTGATAGTGAGGCTAGGTTGGGTTAGGTTTGGTGAGGTTAGCGAGTTTTGTGTTTATTTTTGCAATGTCGAATTCTTTGATTTCGGTGATAGTGAGGCTAGGTTGGGTTAGGTTTGGTGAGGTTAGCGAGTTTTGTGTTTATTTTTGCAATGTCGAATTCTTTGATTTCGGTGATGGTTAGGTTAGGTTGGGTTAGATTTGGTGAGGTAAGCGGGTTTTGTGTATATTTTTGCGATGTCGAATTCTTTGATTTCGGTGATAGTTAGGCTAGGTCGGGTTAGGTTTGGTAAGGTAAGCGAGTTTTGTGTTTATTTTTAAAATGTCGAATTCTTTGATTTCGGTGATGGTTAGGTTAGGTTGGGTTAGTTTTGGTGAGTAAAGCGAGTTTTGTTTAAATTTTAAAATCTCGAATTCTTTGATTTCGGTGATGGTTAGGTTAGGTTGGGTTAGGTTTAGAGAGGTAAGCGAGTTTTGTGTATATTTTTGCAATGTCGAATTCTTTGATTTCGGTGACGGTTAGGTTGGGTTGGGTTAGGTTTGGTGAGGTTAGCGAGTTTTATGAAAATCTTACAATCTCGAACTCTTTGATTTCGGTGACGGTTAGGTTGGGTTGGGTTAAGTTTGGTGAGGTTAGCGAGTTTTGTGTATATTTTTGCATTGTCGAATTCTTTGACTTCGGTGATAGTTAGGCTTGGTTGGGTTAGGTTTGGTGAGGTAAGCGAGTTTTGTGTTTATTTTTAAAATGTCGAATTCTTTGATTTCGGTGATGGTTAGGTTAGGTTGGGTTAGGTTAAGTGAGGTAAGCGAGTTTTGTGTATATTTTTGCAATGTCGAATTCTTTGATTTCGGTGACGGTTAGGTTGGGTTGGGTTAGGTTTGGTGAGGTTAGCGAGTTTTGTGAAAATCTAAAAAACTCGAGTTCTTTGATTTCGATGATCGTTAAGTTAGGTTGGGTTAGGTTTGGTGAGTGAAGCGAGTTTCGTGTATATTTTTGCAATGTCGAATTCTTTGATTTCGGTGATGGTAAGGCTAGGTTGGGTGAGGGTTGGTTAGGTTAGCGAGTTTTGTGTATATTTTTGCATTGTCGAATTCTTTGTTTTCGGTGATGGTAAGGTTAGGTTGGGTTAGGTTTAGTGAGGTAAGCGAGTTTTGTATATATTTTTGCAATGTCGAATTCTTTGATTTCGGTGACGGTTAGGTTGGGTTGGGTTAGGTTTGGTGAGGTTAGCGAGTTTTGTGTAAATCTTAAAAACTCGAGTTCTTTGATTTCGTTGATCGTAAAGTTAGGTTGGGTGAGGTTTGGTGAGTGAAGCAAATTTCGTGTATATTTTTGCAATGTCGAATTCTTTGATTTCGGTGATGGTTAGGTTAGGTTGGGTTAGGTTTAGTGAGGTAAGCGAGTTTTGTGTATATTTTTGCAATCTCGAATTCTTTGATTTCGGTGATGGTTAGGTTAGGTTGGGTTAGGTTTTGTGAGAAAAGCGGGTTTTGTGTATATTTTTGCATTGTCGAATTCTTTGTTTTCGGTGATAGTAAGGCTAGGTTGGGTTAGGTTTGGTGAGGTTAGCGAGTTTTGTGTATATTTTTGCATTGTCGAATTCTTTTATTTCGGTGATAGTGAGGCTAGGTTGGGTTAGGTTTGGTGAGGTTAGCGAGTTTTGTGGTTATTTTTGCAATGTCGAATTCTTTGATTTCGGTGATGGTTAGGTTAGGTTGGGTTAGATTTGGTGATGTAAGCGGGTTTTGTGTATATTTTTGCGATGTCGAATTCTTTGATTTCGGTGATAGTTAGGCTAGGTCGGGTAAAGTTTGGTGAGGTAAGCGAGTTTTTCGTTTATTTTTAAAATGTCGAATTCTTTGATTTCGGTGATGGTTAGGTTAGGTTGGGTTAGGTTTAGTGAGGTAAGCGAGTTTTGTGTATATTTTTGCAATGTCGAATTCTTTGATTTCGGTGATGGTTAGGTTAGGTTGGGTTAGTTTTGGTGAGTAAAGCGAGTTTTGTTTTAATTTTAAAATCTCGAAATCTTTGATTTCGGTGATGGTTAGGTTAGGTTGGGTTAGGTTTTGTGAGAAAAGCGGGTTTTGTGTATATTTTTGCATTGTCGAATTCTTTGTTTTCGGTGATAGTAAGGCTAGGTTGGGTTAGGTTTGGTGAGGTTAGCGAGTTTTGTGTATATTTTTAGATTGTCGAATTCTTTGACTTCGGTGATAGTTAGGCTTAGTTGGGTTAGGTTTGGTGAGGTAAGCGAGTTTTGTGTATATTTTTGCATTGTCGAATTCTTTTATTTCGGTGATCGTAGGGCTAGGTTGGGTTAGGTTTGGTGAGGTTAGCGAGTTTTGTGTATATTTTTGCATTGTCGAATTCTTTTATTTCGGTGATAGTGAGGCTAGGTTGGGTTAGGTTTGGTGAGGTTAGCGAGTTTTGTGTTTATTTTTGCAATGTCGAATTCTTTGATTTCGGTGATAGTGAGGCTAGGTTGGGTTAGGTTTGGTGAGGTTAGCGAGTTTTGTGTTTATTTTTGCAATGTCGAATTCTTTGATTTCGGTGATGGTTAGGTTAGGTTGGGTTAGATTTGGTGAGGTAAGCGGGTTTTGTGTATATTTTTGCGATGTCGAATTCTTTGATTTCGGTGATAGTTAGGCTAGGTCGGGTTAGGTTTGGTAAGGTAAGCGAGTTTTGTGTTTATTTTTAAAATGTCGAATTCTTTGATTTCGGTGATGGTTAGGTTAGGTTGGGTTAGTTTTGGTGAGTAAAGCGAGTTTTGTTTAAATTTTAAAATCTCGAATTCTTTGATTTCGGTGATGGTTAGGTTAGGTTGGGTTAGGTTTAGAGAGGTAAGCGAGTTTTGTGTATATTTTTGCAATGTCGAATTCTTTGATTTCGGTGACGGTTAGGTTGGGTTGGGTTAGGTTTGGTGAGGTTAGCGAGTTTTATGAAAATCTTACAATCTCGAACTCTTTGATTTCGGTGACGGTTAGGTTGGGTTGGGTTAAGTTTGGTGAGGTTAGCGAGTTTTGTGTATATTTTTGCATTGTCGAATTCTTTGACTTCGGTGATAGTTAGGCTTGGTTGGGTTAGGTTTGGTGAGGTAAGCGAGTTTTGTGTTTATTTTTAAAATGTCGAATTCTTTGATTTCGGTGATGGTTAGGTTAGGTTGGGTTAGGTTAAGTGAGGTAAGCGAGTTTTGTGTATATTTTTGCAATGTCGAATTCTTTGATTTCGGTGACGGTTAGGTTGGGTTGGGTTAGGTTTGGTGAGGTTAGCGAGTTTTGTGAAAATCTAAAAAACTCGAGTTCTTTGATTTCGATGATCGTTAAGTTAGGTTGGGTTAGGTTTGGTGAGTGAAGCGAGTTTCGTGTATATTTTTGCAATGTCGAATTCTTTGATTTCGGTGATGGTAAGGCTAGGTTGGGTGAGGGTTGGTTAGGTTAGCGAGTTTTGTGTATATTTTTGCATTGTCGAATTCTTTGTTTTCGGTGATGGTAAGGTTAGGTTGGGTTAGGTTTAGTGAGGTAAGCGAGTTTTGTATATATTTTTGCAATGTCGAATTCTTTGATTTCGGTGACGGTTAGGTTGGGTTGGGTTAGGTTTGGTGAGGTTAGCGAGTTTTGTGTAAATCTTAAAAACTCGAGTTCTTTGATTTCGTTGATCGTAAAGTTAGGTTGGGTGAGGTTTGGTGAGTGAAGCAAATTTCGTGTATATTTTTGCAATGTCGAATTCTTTGATTTCGGTGATGGTTAGGTTAGGTTGGGTTAGGTTTAGTGAGGTAAGCGAGTTTTGTGTATATTTTTGTAATCTCGAATTCTTTGATTTCGGTGATGGTTAGGTTAGGTTGGGTTAGTTTTGGTGAGTAAAGCGAGTTTTGTTTAAATTTTAAAATCTCGAATTCTTTGATTTCGGTGATGGTTAGGTTAGGTTGGGTTAGGTTTTGTGAGAAAAGCGGGTTTTGTGTATATTTTTGCATTGTCGAATTCTTTGTTTTCGGTGATAGTAAGGCTAGGTTGGGTTAGGTTTGGTGAGGTTAGCGAGTTTTGTGTATATTTTTGCATTGTCGAATTCTTTTATTTCGGTGATAGTGAGGCTAGGTTGGGTTAGGTTTGGTGAGGTTAGCGAGTTTAGTGTTTATTTTTGCAATGTCGAATTCTTTGATTTCGGTGATGGTTAGGTTAGGTTGGGTTAGATTTGGTGAGGTAAGCGGGTTTTGTGTATATTTTTGCGATGTCGAATTCTTTGATTTCGGTGATAGTTAGGCTAGGTTGGGTTAGGTTTGGTGAGGTAAGCGAGTTTTGTGTTTATTTTTAAAATGTCGAATTCTTTGATTTCGGTGATGGTTAGGTTAGGTTGGGTTAGGTTTAGTGAGGTAAGCGAGTTTTGTGTATATTTTTGCAATGTCGAATTCTTTGATTTCGGTGACGGTTAGGTTGGGTTGGGTTAGGTTTGGTGAGGTTAGCGAGTTTTGTGAAAATCTAAAAAACTCGAGTTCTTTGATTTCGATGATCGTTAAGTTAGGTTGGGTTAGGTTTGGTGAGTGAAGCGAGTTTCGTGTATATTTTTGCAATGTCGAATTCATTGATTTCGGTGATGGTTCAGGCTAGGTTGGGTGAGGGTTGGTTAGGTTAGCGAGTTTTGTGTATATTTTTGCATTGTCGAATTCTTTGTTTTCGGGGATGGTTAGGTTAGGTTGGGTTAGGTTTAGTGGAGTAAGCGAGTTTTGTATATATTTTTGCAATGTCGAATTCTTTGATTTCGGTGACGGTTAGGTTGGGTTGGGTTAGGTTTGGTGAGGTTAGCGAGTTTTGTGTAAATCTTAAAAACTCGAGTTCTTTGATTTCGTTGATCGTTAAGTTAGGTTGGGTGAGGTTTGGTGAGTGAAGCAAATTTCGTGTATATTTTTGCAATGTCGAATTCTTTGATTTCGGTGATGGTTAGGTTAGGTTGGGTTAGGTTTAGTGAGGTAAGCGAGTTTTGTGTATATTTTTGCAATGTCGAATTCTTTGATTTCGGTGACGGTTAGGTTGGGTTGGGTTAGGTTTGGTGAGGTTAGCGAGTTTTATGAAAATCTTACAATCTCGAACTCTTTGATTTCGGTGACGGTAAGGTTGGGTTGGGTTAAGTTTGGTGAGGTTAGCGAGTTTTGTGTATATTTTTGCATTGTCGAATTCTTTGACTTCGGTGATAGTTAGGCTTGGTTGGGTTAGGTTTGGTGAGGTAAGCGAGTTTTGTGTATATTTTTGAATTGTCGAATTCTTTGATTTCGGTGATAGTTTGGCTAGGTTGGGTTAGGGTTGGTGAGGTTAGCGAGTTTTGTGTTTATTTTTAAAATGTCGAATTCTTTGATTTCGGTGATGGTTAGGTTAGGTTGGGTTAGGTTTAGTGAGGTAAGCGAGTTTTGTGTATATTTTTGCAATCTCGAATTCTTTGATTTCTGTGATGGTTAGGTTAGGTTGGGTTAGTTTTGGTGAGTAAAGCGAGTTTTGTTTAAATTTTAAAATCTCGAATTCTTTGATTTCGGTGATGGTTAGGTTAGGTTGGGTTAGGTTTTGTGAGAAAAGCGGGTTTTGTGTATATTTTTGCATTGTCGAATTCTTTGTTTTCGGTGATAGTAAGGCTAGGTTGGGTTAGGTTTGGTGAGGTTAGCGAGTTTTGTGTATATTTTTGCATTGTCGAATTCTTTTATTTCGGTGATAGTGAGGCTAGGTTGGGTTAGGTTTGGTGAGGTTAGCGAGTTTTGTGGTTATTTTTGCAATGTCGAATTCTTTGATTTCGGTGATGGTTAGGTTAGGTTGGGTTAGATTTGGTGATGTAAGCGGGTTTTGTGTATATTTTTGCGATGTCGAATTCTTTGATTTCGGTGATAGTTAGGCTAGGTCGGGTAAAGTTTGGTGAGGTAAGCGAGTTTTTCGTTTATTTTTAAAATGTCGAATTCTTTGATTTCGGTGATGGTTAGGTTAGGTTGGGTTAGGTTTAGTGAGGTAAGCGAGTTTTGTGTATATTTTTGCAATGTCGAATTCTTTGATTTCGGTGATGGTTAGGTTAGGTTGGGTTAGTTTTGGTGAGTAAAGCGAGTTTTGTTTTAATTTTAAAATCTCGAAATCTTTGATTTCGGTGATGGTTAGGTTAGGTTGGGTTAGGTTTTGTGAGAAAAGCGGGTTTTGTGTATATTTTTGCATTGTCGAATTCTTTGTTTTCGGTGATAGTAAGGCTAGGTTGGGTTAGGTTTGGTGAGGTTAGCGAGTTTTGTGTATATTTTTGCATTGTCGAATTCTTTTATTTCGGTGATAGTGAGGCTAGGTTGGGTTAGGTTTGGTGAGGTTAGCGAGTTTTGTGTTTATTTTTGCAATGTCGAATTCTTTGATTTCGGTGATGGTTAGGTTAGGTTGGGTTAGATTTGGTGAGGTAAGCGGGTTTTGTGTATATTTTTGCGATGTCGAATTCTTTGATTTCGGTGATAGTTAGGCTAGGTCGGGTTAGGTTTGGTGAGGTAAGCGAGTTTTGTGTTTATTTTTAAAATGTCGAATTCTTTGATTTCGGTGATGGTTAGGTTAGGTTGGGTTAGGTTTAGTGAGGTAAGCGAGTTTTGTGTATATTTTTGCAATGTCGAATTCTTTGATTTCGGTGACGGTTAGGTTGGGTTGGGTTAGGTTTGGTGAGGTTAACGAGTTTTGTGAAAATCTTACAATCTCGAACTCTTTGATTTCGGTGACGGTTAGGTTGGGTTGGGTTAAGTTTGGTGAGGTTAGCGAGTTTTGCGTATATTTTTAGATTGTCGAATTCTTTGACTTCGGTGATAGTTAGGCTTAGTTGGGTTAGGTTTGGTGAGGTAAGCGAGTTTTGTGTATATTTTTGCATTGTCGAATTCTTTTATTTCGGTGATCGTAGGGCTAGGTTGGGTTAGGTTTGGTGAGGTTAGCGAGTTTTGTGTATATTTTTGCATTGTCGAATTCTTTTATTTCGGTGATAGTGAGGCTAGGTTGGGTTAGGTTTGGTGAGGTTAGCGAGTTTTGTGTTTATTTTTGCAATGTCGAATTCTTTGATTTCGGTGATAGTGAGGCTAGGTTGGGTTAGGTTTGGTGAGGTTAGCGAGTTTTGTGTTTATTTTTGCAATGTCGAATTCTTTGATTTCGGTGATGGTTAGGTTAGGTTGGGTTAGATTTGGTGAGGTAAGCGGGTTTTGTGTATATTTTTGCGATGTCGAATTCTTTGATTTCGGTGATAGTTAGGCTAGGTCGGGTTAGGTTTGGTAAGGTAAGCGAGTTTTGTGTTTATTTTTAAAATGTCGAATTCTTTGATTTCGGTGATGGTTAGGTTAGGTTGGGTTAGTTTTGGTGAGTAAAGCGAGTTTTGTTTAAATTTTAAAATCTCGAATTCTTTGATTTCGGTGATGGTTAGGTTAGGTTGGGTTAGGTTTAGTGAGGTAAGCGAGTTTTGTGTATATTTTTGCAATGTCGAATTCTTTGATTTCGGTGACGGTTAGGTTGGGTTGGGTTAGGTTTGGTGAGGTTAGCGAGTTTTATGAAAATCTTACAATCTCGAACTCTTTGATTTCGGTGACGGTTAGGTTGGGTTGGGTTAAGTTTGGTGAGGTTAGCGAGTTTTGTGTATATTTTTGCATTGTCGAATTCTTTGACTTCGGTGATAGTTAGGCTTGGTTGGGTTAGGTTTGGTGAGGTAAGCGAGTTTTGTGTATATTTTTGCATTTTCGAATTGTTTTATTTCGGTGATAGTAGGGCTAGGTTGGGTTAGGTTTGGTGAGGTTAGCGAGTTTTGTGTATATTTTTGCAATGTCGAATTCTTTGATTTCGGTGACGGTTAGGTTGGGTTGGGTTAGGTTTGGTGAGGTTAGCGAGTTTTGTGTAAATCTTAAAAACTCGAGTTCTTTGATTTCGTTGATCGTTAAGTTAGGTTGTGTGAGGTTTGGTGAGTGAAGCTAATTTCTTGTATATTTTTGCAATGTCGAATTCTTTGATTTCGGTGATGGTTAGGTTAGGTTGGGTTAGTTTTGGTGAGTAAAGCGAGTTTTGTTTAAATTTTAAAATCTCGAATTCTTTGATTTCGGTGATGGTTAGGTTAGGTTGGGTTAGGTTTTGTGAGAAAAGCGGGTTTTGTGTATATTTTTGCATTGTCGAATTCTTTGTTTTCGGTGATAGTAAGGCTAGGTTATGTTAGGTTTGGTGAGGTTAGCGAGTTTTGTGTATATTTTTGCATTGTCGAATTCTTTTATTTCGGTGATAGTGAGGCTAGGTTGGGTTAGGTTTGGTGAGGTAAGCGAGTTTTGTGTTTATTTTTGCAATGTCGAATTCTTTGATTTCGGTGATGGTTAGGTTAGGTTGGGTTAGATTTGGTGAGGTAAGCGGGTTTTGTGTATATTTTTGCGATGTCGAATTCTTTGATTTCGGTGAAAGTTAGGCTAGGTCGGGTTAGGTTTGGTGAGGTAAGCGAGTTTTGTGTTTATTTTTAAAATGTCGAATTCTTTGATTTCGGTGATGGTTAGGTTAGGTTGGGTTAGGTTTAGTGAGGTAAGCGAGTTTTGTGTATATTTTTGCAATGTCGAATTCTTTGATTTCGGTGATGGTTAGATTAGGTTGGGTTAGTTTTGGTGAGTAAAGCGAGTTTTGTTTAAATTTTAAAATCTCGAATTCTTTGATTTCGGTGATGGTTAGGTTAGGTTGGGTTAGGTTTTGTGAAAAAAGCGGGTTTTGTGTATATTTTTGCATTGTCAAATTCTTTGTTTTCGGTGATAGAAAGGCTAGGCTGGGTTAGGTTTGGTGAGGTTAGCGAGTTTTGTGTATATTTTTGCATTGTCGAATTCTTTTATTTCGGTGATAGTAAGGCTAGGCTGGGTTAGGTTTGGTGAGGTTAGCGAGTTTTGTGTTTATTTTTGCAATGTCGAATTCTTTGATTTCGGTGATGGTTAGGTTAGGTTGGGTTAGGTTTAGTGAGGTAAGCGAGTTTTGTGTATATTTTTGCAATGTCGAATTCTTTGATTTCGGTGACGGTTAGGTTAGGTTGGGTTAGGTTTGGTGAGGTTAACGAGTTTTGTGAAAATCTTACAATCTCGAACTCTTTGATTTCGGTGACGGTTAGGTTGGGTTGGGTTAAGTTTGGTGAGGTTAGCGAGTTTTGCGTATATTTTTGCATTGTCGAATTCTTTGACTTCGGTGATAGTTAGGCTTAGTTGGGTTAGGTTTGGTGAGGTAAGCGAGTTTTGTGTATATTTTTGCATTGTCGAATTCTTTTATTTCGGTGATAGTAGGGCTAGGTTGGGTTAGGTTTGGTGAGGTTAGCGAGTTTTGTGTATATTTTTGCATTGTCGAATTCTTTTATTTCGGTGATAGTGAGGCTAGGTTGGGTAAGGTTTGGTGAGGTTAGCGAGTTTTGTGTTTATTTTTGCAATGTCGAATTCTTTGATTTCGGTGATAGTGAGGCTAGGTTGGGTTAGGTTTGGTGAGGTTAGCGAGTTTTGTGTTTATTTTTGCAATGTCGAATTCTTTGATTTCGGTGATGGTTAGGTTAGGTTGGGTTAGATTTGGTGAGGTAAGCGGGTTTTGTGTATATTTTTGCGATGTCGAATTCTTTGATTTCGGTGATAGTTAGGCTAGGTCGGGTTAGGTTTGGTGAGGTAAGCGAGTTTTGTGTTTATTTTTAAAATGTCGAATTCTTTGATTTCGGTGATGGTTAGGTTAGGTTGGGTTAGGTTTAGTGAGGTAAGCGAGTTTTGTGTATATTTTTGCAATGTCGAATTCTTTGATTTCGGTGACGGTTAGGTTGGGTTGGGTTAGGTTTGGTGAGGTTAGCGAGTTTTATGAAAATCTTACAATCTCGAACTCTTTGATTTCGGTGACGGTTAGGTTGGGTTGGGTTAAGTTTGGTGAGGTTAGCGAGTTTTGTGTATATTTTTGCATTGTCGAATTCTTTGACTTCGGTGATAGTTAGGCTTGGTTAGGTTAGGTTTGGTGAGGTAAGCGAGTTTTGTGTATATTTTTGCATTGTCGAATTGTTTTATTTCGGTGATAGTAGGGCTAGGTTGGGTTAGGTTTGGTGAGGTTAGCGAGTTTTGTGTATATTTTTGCAATGTCGAATTCTTTGATTTCGGTGACGGTTAGGTTGGGTTGGGTTAGGTTTGGTGAGGTTAGCGAGTTTTGTGTAAATCTTAAAAACTCGAGTTCTTTGATTTCGTTGATCGTTAAGTTAGGTTGGGTGAGGTTTGGTGAGTGAAGCAAATTTCGTGTATATTTTTGCAATGTCGAATTCTTTGATTTCGGTGATGGTTAGGTTAGGTTGGGTTAGATTTAGTGAGGTCAGCGAGTTTTGTGTATATTTTTGCAATCTCGAATTCTTTGATTTCGGTGATGGTTAGGTAAGTTGGGTTAGTTTTGGTGAGTAAAGCGAGTTTTGTTTAAATTTTAAAATCTCGAATTCTTTGATTTCGGTGATGGTTAGGTTAGGTTGGGTTAGGTTTAGTGAGGTAAGCGAGTTTTGTGTATATTTTTGCAATGTCGAATTCTTTGATTTCGGTGACGGTTAGGTTGGGTTGGGTTAGGTTTGGTGAGGTTAGCGAGTTTTGTGTAAATCTAAAAAACTCGAGTTCTTTGATTTCGTTGATCGTTAAGTTAGGTTGGGTGAGGTTTGGTGAGTGAAGCAAATTTCGTGTATATTTTTGCAATGTCGAATTCTTTGATTTCGGTGATGGTTAGGTTAGGTTGGGTTAGATTTAGTGAGGTAAGCGAGTTTTGTGTATATTTTTGCAATCTCGAATTCTTTGATTTCGGTGATGGTTAGGTAAGTTGGGTTAGTTTTGGTGAGTAAAGCGAGTTTTGTTTAAATTTTAAAATCTCGAATTCTTTGATTTCGGTGATGGTTAGGTTAGGTTAAGTTAGATTTAGTGAGGTAAGCGAGTTTTGTGTATATTTTTGCAATCTCGAATTCTTTGATTTCGGTGATGGTTAGGTAAGTTGGGTTAGTTTTGGTGAGTAAAGCGAGTTTTGTTTAAATTTTAAAATCTCGAATTCTTTGATTTCGGTGATGGTTAGGTTAGGTTGGGTTAGGTTTTGTGAGAAAAGCGGGTTTTGTGTATATTTTTGCATTGTCGAATTCTTTGTTTTCGGTGATAGTAAGGCTAGGTTGGGTTAGGTTTGGTGAGGTTAGCGAGTTTTGTGTATATTTTTGCATTGTCGAATTCTTTTATTTCGGTGATAGTGAGGCTAGGTTGGGTTAGGTTTGGTGAGGTTAGCGAGTTTAGTGTTTATTTTTGCAATGTCGAATTCTTTGATTTCGGTGATGGTTAGGTTAGGTTGGGTTAGATTTGGTGAGGTAAGCGGGTTTTGTGTATATTTTTGCGATGTCGAATTCTTTGATTTCGGTGATAGTTAGGCTAGGTTGGGTTAGGTTTGGTGAGGTAAGCGAGTTTTGTGTTTATTTTTAAAATGTCGAATTCTTTGATTTCGGTGATGGTTAGGTTAGGTTGGGTTAGGTTAAGTGAGGTAAGCGAGTTTTGTGTATATTTTTGCAATGTCGAATTCTTTGATTTCGGTGACGGTTAGGTTGGGTTGGGTTAGGTTTGGTGAGGTTAGCGAGTTTTGTGAAAATCTAAAAAACTCGAGTTCTTTGATTTCGATGATCGTTAAGTTAGGTTGGGTTAGGTTTGGTGAGTGAAGCGAGTTTCGTGTATATTTTTGCAATGTCGAATTCTTTGATTTCGGTGATGGTAAGGCTAGGTTGGGTGAGGGTTGGTTAGGTTAGCGAGTTTTGTGTATATTTTTGCATTGTCGAATTCTTTGTTTTCGGTGATGGTAAGGTTAGGTTGGGTTAGGTTTAGTGAGGTAAGCGAGTTTTGTATATATTTTTGCAATGTCGAATTCTTTGATTTCGGTGACGGTTAGGTTGGGTTGGGTTAGGTTTGGTGAGGTTAGCGAGTTTTGTGTAAATCTTAAAAACTCGAGTTCTTTGATTTCGTTGATCGTAAAGTTAGGTTGGGTGAGGTTTGGTGAGTGAAGCAAATTTCGTGTATATTTTTGCAATGTCGAATTCTTTGATTTCGGTGATGGTTAGGTTAGGTTGGGTTAGGTTTAGTGAGGTAAGCGAGTTTTGTGTATATTTTTGCAATCTCGAATTCTTTGATTTCGGTGATGGTTAGGTTAGGTTGGGTTAGTTTTGGTGAGTAAAGCGAGTTTTGTTTAAATTTTAAAATCTCGAATTCTTTGATTTCGGTGATGGTTAGGTTAGGTTGGGTTAGGTTTTGTGAGAAAAGCGGGTTTTGTGTATATTTTTGCATTGTCGAATTCTTTGTTTTCGGTGATAGTAAGGCTAGGTTGGGTTAGGTTTGGTGAGGTTAGCGAGTTTTGTGTATATTTTTGCATTGTCGAATTCTTTTATTTCGGTGATAGTGAGGCTAGGTTGGGTTAGGTTTGGTGAGGTTAGCGAGTTTAGTGTTTATTTTTGCAATGTCGAATTCTTTGATTTCGGTGATGGTTAGGTTAGGTTGGGTTAGATTTGGTGAGGTAAGCGGGTTTTGTGTATATTTTTGCGATGTCGAATTCTTTGATTTCGGTGATAGTTAAGCTAGGTTGGGTTAGGTTTGGTGAGGTAAGCGAGTTTTGTGTTTATTTTTAAAATGTCGAATTCTTTGATTTCGGTGATGGTTAGGTTAGGTTGGGTTAGGTTTAGTGAGGTAAGCGAGTTTTGTGTATATTTTTGCAATGTCGAATTCTTTGATTTCGGTGACGGTTAGGTTGGGTTGTGTTAGGTTTGGTGAGGTTAGCGAGTTTTGTGAAAATCTAAAAAACTCGAGTTCTTTGATTTCGATGATCGTTAAGTTAGGTTGGGTTAGGTTTGGTGAGGTAAGCGGGTTTTGTGTATATTTTTGCGATGTCGAATTCTTTGATTTCGGTGATAGTTAGGCTAGGTTGGGTTAGGTTTGGTGAGGTAAGCGAGTTTTGTGTTTATTTTTAAAATGTCGAATTCTTTGATTTCGGTGATGGTTAGGTTAGGTTGGGTTAGGTTTAGTGAGGTAAGCGAGTTTTGTGTATATTTTTGCAATGTCGAATTCTTTGATTTCGGTGACGGTTAGGTTGGGTTGGGTTAGGTTTGGTGAGGTTAGCGAGTTTTGTGAAAATCTAAAAAACTCGAGTTCTTTGATTTCGATGATCGTTAAGTTAGGTTGGGTTAGGTTTGGTGAGTGAAGCGAGTTTCGTGTATATTTTTGCAATGTCGAATTCATTGATTTCGGTGATGGTTCAGGCTAGGTTGGGTGAGGGTTGGTTAGGTTAGCGAGTTTTGTGTATATTTTTGCATTGTCGAATTCTTTGTTTTCGGGGATGGTTAGGTTAGGTTGGGTTAGGTTTAGTGGAGTAAGCGAGTTTTGTATATATTTTTGCAATGTCGAATTCTTTGATTTCGGTGACGGTTAGGTTGGGTTGGGTTAGGTTTGGTGAGGTTAGCGAGTTTTGTGTAAATCTTAAAAACTCGAGTTCTTTGATTTCGTTGATCGTTAAGTTAGGTTGGGTGAGGTTTGGTGAGTGAAGCAAATTTCGTGTATATTTTTGCAATGTCGAATTCTTTGATTTCGGTGATGGTTAGGTTAGGTTGGGTTAGGTTTAGTGAGGTAAGCGAGTTTTGTGTATATTTTTGCAATGTCGAATTCTTTGATTTCGGTGACGGTTAGGTTGGGTTGGGTTAGGTTTGGTGAGGTTAGCGAGTTTTGTGTAAATCTAAAAAACTCGAGTTCTTTGATTTCGATGATCGTTAAGTTAGGTTGGGTTAGGTTTGGTGAGTGAAGCGAGTTTCGTGTATATTTTTGCAATGTCGAATTCTTTGATTTCGGTGATGGTAAGGCTAGGTTGGGTGAGGGTTGGTTAGGTTATCGAGTTTTGTGTATATTTTTGCTTTGTCGAATTCTTTGTTTTCGGTGATGGTAAGGTTAGGTTGGGTTAGGTTTAGTGAGGTAAGCGAGTTTTGTATATATTTTTGCAATGTCGAATTCTTTGATTTCGGTGACGGTTAGGTTGGGTTGGGTTAGGTTTGGTGAGGTTAGCGAGTTTTGTGTAAATCTTAAAAACTCGAGTTCTTTGATTTCGTTGATCGTAAAGTTAGGTTGGGTGAGGTTTGGTGAGTGAAGCAAATTTCGTGTATATTTTTGCAATGTCGAATTCTTTGATTTCGGTGATGGTTAGGTTAGGTTGGGTTAGGTTTAGTGAGGTAAGCGAGTTTTATGTATATTTTTGCAATCTCGAATTCTTTGATTTCGGTGATGGTTAGGTTAGGTTGGGTTAGTTTTGGTGAGTAAAGCGAGTTTTGTTTAAATTTTAAAATCTCGAATTCTTTGATTTTGGTGATGGTTAGGTTAGGTTGGGTTAGGTTTTGTGAGAAAAGCGGGTTTTGTGTATATTTTTGCAATGTCGAATTCTTTGATTTCGGTGATGGTTAGGTTAGGTTGGGTTAGGTTTAGTGAGGTAAGCGAGTTTTGTGTATATTTTTGCAATGTCGAATTCTTTGATTTCGGTGACGGTTAGGTTGGGTTGGGTTAGGTTTGGTGAGGTTAGCGAGTTTTGTGAAAATCTAAAAAACTCGAGTTCTTTGATTTCGATGATCGTTAAGTTAGGTTGGGTTAGGTTTGGTGAGTGAAGCGAGTTTCGTGTATATTTTTGCAATGTCGAATTCATTGATTTCGGTGATGGTTCAGGCTAGGTTGGGTGAGGGTTGGTTAGGTTAGCGAGTTTTGTGTATATTTTTGCATTGTCGAATTCTTTGTTTTCGGGGATGGTTAGGTTAGGTTGGGTTAGGTTTAGTGGAGTAAGCGAGTTTTGTATATATTTTTGCAATGTCGAATTCTTTGATTTCGGTGACGGTTAGGTTGGGTTGGGTTAGGTTTGGTGAGGTTAGCGAGTTTTGTGTAAATCTTAAAAACTCGAGTTCTTTGATTTCGTTGATCGTTAAGTTAGGTTGGGTGAGGTTTGGTGAGTGAAGCAAATTTCGTGTATATTTTTGCAATGTCGAATTCTTTGATTTCGGTGATGGTTAGGTTAGGTTGGGTTAGGTTTAGTGAGGTAAGCGAGTTTTGTGTATATTTTTGCAATGTCGAATTCTTTGATTTCGGTGACGGTTAGGTTGGGTTGGGTTAGGTTTGGTGAGAATAGCGAGTTTTGTGTAAATCTAAAAAACTCGAGTTCTTTGATTTCGATGATCGTTAAGTTAGGTTGGGTTAGGTTTGGTGAGTGAAGCGATTTTCGTGTATATTTTTGCAATGTCGAATTCTTTGATTTCGGTGATGGTAAGGCTAGGTTGGGTGAGGGTTGGTTAGGTTATCGAGTTTTGTGTATATTTTTGCATTGTCGAATTCTTTGTTTTCGGTGATGGTAAGGTTAGGTTGGGTTAGGTTTAGTGAGGAAAGCGAGTTTTGTATATATTTTTGCAATGTCGAATTCTTTGATTTCGGTGACGGTTAGGTTGGGTTGGGTTAGGTTTGGTGAGGTTAGCGAGTTTTGTGTAAATCTTAAAAACTCGAGTTCTTTGATTTCGTTGATCGTAAAGTTAGGTTGGGTGAGGTTTGGTGAGTGAAGCAAATTTCGTGTATATTTTTGCAATGTCGAATTCTTTGATTTCGGTGATGGTTAGGTTAGGTTGGGTTAGGTTTAGTGAGGTAAGCGAGTTTTGTGTATATTTTTGCAATCTCGAATTCTTTGATTTCGGTGATGGTTAGGTTAGGTTGGGTTAGTTTTGGTGAGTAAAGCGAGTTTTGTTTAAATTTTAAAATCTCGAATTCTTTGATTTTGGTGATGGTTAGGTTAGGTTGGGTTAGGTTTTGTGAGAAAAGCGGGTTTTGTGTATATTTTTGCAATGTCGAATTCTTTGATTTCGGTGATGGTAAGGCTAGGTTGGGTGAGGGTTGGTTAGGTTATCGAGTTTTGTGTATATTTTTGCATTGTCGAATTCTTTGTTTTCGGTGATGGTAAGGTTAGGTTGGGTTAGGTTTAGTGAGGTAAGCGAGTTTTGTATATATTTTTGCAATGTCGAATTCTTTGATTTCGGTGACGGTTAGGTTGGGTTGGGTTAGGTTTGGTGAGGTAAGCGAGTTTTGTGTAAATCTTAAAAACTCGAGTTCTTTGATTTCGTTGATCGTAAAGTTAGGTTGGGTGAGGTTTGGTGAGTGAAGCAAATTTCGTGTATATTTTTGCAATGTCGAATTCTTTGATTTCGGTGATGGTTAGGTTAGGTTGGGTTAGGTTTAGTGAGGTAAGCGAGTTTTGTGTATATTTTTGCAATCTCGAATTCTTTGATTTCGGTGATGGTTAGGTTAGGTTGGGTTAGTTTTGGTGAGTAAAGCGAGTTTTGTTTAAATTTTAAAATCTCGAATTCTTTGATTTCGGTGATGGTTAGGTTAGGTTGGGTTAGGTTTAGTGAGGTAAGCGAGTTTTGTGTATATTTTTGCAATGTCGAATTCTTTGATTTCGGTGACGGTTAGGTTGGGTTGGGTTAGGTTAGGTGAGGTTAGCGAGTTTTGTGTAAATCTAAAAAACTCGAGTTCTTTGATTTCGATGATCGTTAAGTTAGGTTGGGTTAGTTTTGGTGAGTAAAGCGAGTTTTGTTTAAATTTTAAAATCTCGAATTCTTTGATTTCGGTGATGGTTAGGTTAGGTTGGGTTAGGTTTTGTGAGAAAAGCGGGTTTTGTGTATATTTTTGCATTGTCGAATTCTTTGTTTTCGGTGATAGTAAGGCTAGGTTGGGTTAGGTTTGGTGAGGTTAGCGAGTTTTGTGTATATTTTTGCATTGTCGAATTCTTTTATTTCGGTGATAGTGAGGCTAGGTTGGGTTAGGTTTGGTGAGGTTAGCGAGTTTAGTGTTTATTTTTGCAATGTCGAATTCTTTGATTTCGGTGATGGTTAGGTTAGGTTGGGTTAGATTTGGTGAGGTAAGCGGGTTTTGTGTATATTTTTGCGATGTCGAATTCTTTGATTTCGGTGATAGTTAGGCTAGGTTGGGTTAGGTTTGGTGAGGTAAGCGAGTTTTGTGTTTATTTTTAAAATGTCGAATTCTTTGATTTCGGTGATGGTTAGGTTAGGTTGGGTTAGGTTTAGTGAGGTAAGCGAGTTTTGTGTATATTTTTGCAATGTCGAATTCTTTGATTTCGGTGACGGTTAGGTTGGGTTGGGTTAGGTTTGGTGAGGTTAGCGAGTTTTGTGAAAATCTAAAAAACTCGAGTTCTTTGATTTCGATGATCGTTAAGTTAGGTTGGGTTAGGTTTGGTGAGTGAAGCGAGTTTCGTGTATATTTTTGCAATGTCGAATTCATTGATTTCGGTGATGGTTCAGGCTAGGTTGGGTGAGGGTTGGTTAGGTTAGCGAGTTTTGTGTATATTTTTGCATTGTCGAATTCTTTGTTTTCGGGGATGGTTAGGTTAGGTTGGGTTAGGTTTAGTGGAGTAAGCGAGTTTTGTATATATTTTTGCAATGTCGAATTCTTTGATTTCGGTGACGGTTAGGTTGGGTTGGGTTAGGTTTGGTGAGGTTAGCGAGTTTTGTGTAAATCTTAAAAACTCGAGTTCTTTGATTTCGTTGATCGTTAAGTTAGGTTGGGTGAGGTTTGGTGAGTGAAGCAAATTTCGTGTATATTTTTGCAATGTCGAACTCTTTGATTTCGGTGATGGTTAGGTTAGGTTGGGTTAGGTTTAGTGAGGTAAGCGAGTTTTGTGTATATTTTTGCAATGTCGAATTCTTTGATTTCGGTGACGGTTAGGTTGGGTTGGGTTAGGTTTGGTGAGGTTAGCGAGTTTTGTGTAAATCTAAAAAACTCGAGTTCTTTGATTTCGATGATCGTTAAGTTAGGTTGGGTTAGGTTTGGTGAGTGAAGCGAGTTTCGTGTATATTTTTGCAATGTCGAATTCTTTGATTTCGGTGATGGTAAGGCTAGGTTGGGTGAGGGTTGGTTAGGTTATCGAGTTTTGTGTATATTTTTGCTTTGTCGAATTCTTTGTTTTCGGTGATGGTAAGGTTAGGTTGGGTTAGGTTTAGTGAGGTAAGCGAGTTTTGTATATATTTTTGCAATGTCGAATTCTTTGATTTCGGTGACGGTTAGGTTGGGTTGGGTTAGGTTTGGTGAGGTTAGCGAGTTTTGTGTAAATCTTAAAAACTCGAGTTCTTTGATTTCGTTGATCGTAAAGTTAGGTTGGGTGAGGTTTGGTGAGTGAAGCAAATTTCGTGTATATTTTTGCAATGTCGAATTCTTTGATTTCGGTGATGGTTAGGTTAGGTAAGGTTAGATTTAGTGAGGTCAGCGAGTTTTGTGTATATTTTTGCAATCTCGAATTCTTTGATTTCGGTGATGGTTAGGTAAGTTGGGTTAGTTTTGGTGAGTAAAGCGAGTTTTGTTTAAATTTTAAAATCTCGAATTCTTTGATTTTGGTGATGGTTAGGTTAGGTTGGGTTAGGTTTTGTGAGAAAAGCGGGTTTTGTGTATATTTTTGCAATGTCGAATTCTTTGATTTCGGTGATGGTAAGGCTAGGTTGGGTGAGGGTTGGTTAGGTTATCGAGTTTTGTGTATATTTTTGCATTGTCGAATTCTTTGTTTTCGGTGATGGTAAGGTTAGGTTGGGTTAGGTTTAGTGAGGAAAGCGAGTTTTGTATATATTTTTGCAATGTCGAATTCTTTGATTTCGGTGACGGTTAGGTTGGGTTGGGTTAGGTTTGGTGAGGTAAGCGAGTTTTGTGTAAATCTTAAAAACTCGAGTTCTTTGATTTCGTTGATCGTAAAGTTAGGTTGGGTGAGGTTTGGTGAGTGAAGCAAATTTCGTGTATATTTTTGCAATGTTGAATTCTTTGATTTCGGTGATGGTTAGGTTAGGTTGGGTTAGGTTTAGTGAGGAAAGCGAGTTTTGTATATATTTTTGCAATGTCGAATTCTTTGATTTCGGTGACGGTTAGGTTGGGTTGGGTTAGGTTTGGTGAGGTTAGCGAGTTTTGTGTAAATCTTAAAAACTCGAGTTCTTTGATTTCGTTGATCGTAAAGTTAGGTTGGGTGAGGTTTGGTGAGTGAAGCAAATTTCGTGTATATTTTTGCAATGTCGAATTCTTTGATTTCGGTGATGGTAAGGTTAGGTTGGGTTAGGTTTAGTGAGGTAAGCGAGTTTTGTGTATATTTTTGCAATCTCGAATTCTTTGATTTCGGTGATGGTTAGGTTAGGTTGGGTTAGTTTTGGTGAGTAAAGCGAGTTTTGTTTAAATTTTAAAATCTCGAATTCTTTGATTTTGGTGATGGTTAGGTTAGGTTGGGTTAGGTTTTGTGAGAAAAGCGGGTTTTGTGTATATTTTTGCAATGTCGAATTCTTTGATTTCGGTGATGGTAAGGCTAGGTTGGGTGAGGGTTGGTTAGGTTATCGAGTTTTGTGTATATTTTTGCATTGTCGAATTCTTTGTTTTCGGTGATGGTAAGGTTAGGTTGGGTTAGGTTTAGTGAGGTAAGCGAGTTTTGTATATATTTTTGCAATGTCGAATTCTTTGATTTCGGTGACGGTTAGGTTGGGTTGGGTTAGGTTTGGTGAGGTAAGCGAGTTTTGTGTAAATCTTAAAAACTCGAGTTCTTTGATTTCGTTGATCGTAAAGTTAGGTTGGGTGAGGTTTGGTGAGTGAAGCAAATTTCGTGTATATTTTTGCAATGTTGAATTCTTTGATTTCGGTGATGGTTAGGTTAGGTTGGGTTAGGTTTAGTGAGGTAAGCGAGTTTTGTGTATATTTTTGCAATCTCGAATTCTTTGATTTCGGTGATGGTTAGGTTAGGTTGGGTTAGTTTTGGTGAGTAAAGCGAGTTTTGTTTAAATTTTAAAATCTCGAATTCTTTGATTTCGGTGATGGTTAGGTTAGGTTGGGTTAGGTTTAGTGAGGTAAGCGAGTTTTGTGTATATTTTTGCAATGTCGAATTCTTTGATTTCGGTGACGGTTAGGTTGGGTTGGGTTAGGTTAGGTGAGGTTAGCGAGTTTTGTGTAAATCTAAAAAACTCGAGTTCTTTGATTTCGATGATCGTTAAGTTAGGTTGGGTTAGTTTTGGTGAGTAAAGCGAGTTTTGTTTAAATTTTAAAATCTCGAATTCTTTGATTTCGGTGATGGTTAGGTTAGGTTGGGTTAGGTTTTGTGAGAAAAGCGGGTTTTGTGTATATTTTTGCATTGTCGAATTCTTTGTTTTCGGTGATAGTAAGGCTAGGTTGGGTTAGGTTTGGTGAGGTTAGCGAGTTTTGTGTATATTTTTGCATTGTCGAATTCTTTTATTTCGGTGATAGTGAGGCTAGGTTGGGTTAGGTTTGGTGAGGTTAGCGAGTTTAGTGTTTATTTTTGCAATGTCGAATTCTTTGATTTCGGTGATGGTTAGGTTAGGTTGGGTTAGATTTGGTGAGGTAAGCGGGTTTTGTGTATATTTTTGCGATGTCGAATTCTTTGATTTCGGTGATAGTTAGGCTAGGTTGGGTTAGGTTTGGTGAGGTAAGCGAGTTTTGTGTTTATTTTTAAAATGTCGAATTCTTTGATTTCGGTGATGGTTAGGTTAGGTTGGGTTAGGTTTAGTGAGGTAAGCGAGTTTTGTGTATATTTTTGCAATGTCGAATTCTTTGATTTCGGTGACGGTTAGGTTGGGTTGGGTTAGGTTTGGTGAGGTTAGCGAGTTTTGTGAAAATCTAAAAAACTCGAGTTCTTTGATTTCGATGATCGTTAAGTTAGGTTGGGTTAGGTTTGGTGAGTGAAGCGAGTTTCGTGTATATTTTTGCAATGTCGAATTCATTGATTTCGGTGATGGTTCAGGCTAGGTTGGGTGAGGGTTGGTTAGGTTAGCGAGTTTTGTGTATATTTTTGCATTGTCGAATTCTTTGTTTTCGGGGATGGTTAGGTTAGGTTGGGTTAGGTTAAGTGGAGTAAGCGAGTTTTGTATATATTTTTGCAATGTCGAATTCTTTGATTTCGGTGACGGTTAGGTTGGGTTGGGTTAGGTTTGGTGAGGTTAGCGAGTTTTGTGTAAATCTTAAAAACTCGAGTTCTTTGATTTCGTTGATCGTTAAGTTAGGTTGGGTGAGGTTTGGTGAGTGAAGCAAATTTCGTGTATATTTTTGCAATGTCGAATTCTTTGATTTCGGTGATGGTTAGGTTAGGTTGGGTTAGGTTTAGTGAGGTAAGCGAGTTTTGTGTATATTTTTGCAATGTCGAATTCTTTGATTTCGGTGACGGTTAGGTTGGGTTGGGTTAGGTTTGGTGAGGTTAGCGAGTTTTGTGAAAATCTAAAAAACTCGAGTTCTTTGATTTCGATGATCGTTAAGTTAGGTTGGGTTAGGTTTGGTGAGTGAAGCGAGTTTCGTGTATATTTTTGCAATGTCGAATTCATTGATTTCGGTGATGGTTCAGGCTAGGTTGGGTGAGGGTTGGTTAGGTTAGCGAGTTTTGTGTATATTTTTGCATTGTCGAATTCTTTTATTTCGGTGATAGTGAGGCTAGGTTGGGTTAGGTTTGGTGAGGTTAGCGAGTTTTGTGTTTATTTTTGCAATGTCGAATTCTTTGATTTCGGTGATAGTGAGGCTAGGTTGGGTTAGGTTTGGTGAGGTTAGCGAGTTTTGTGTTTATTTTTGCAATGTCGAATTCTTTGATTTCGGTGATGGTTAGGTTAGGTTGGGTTGGATTTGGTGAGGTAAGCGGAATTTGTGTATATTTTTGCGATGTCGAATTCTTTGATTTTGGTGATAGTTAGGCTAGGTTGGGTTTGGTTTGGTGAGGTAAGCGAGTTTTGTGTTCATTTTTAAAATGTCGAATTCTTTGATTTCAGTGACGGTTAGGTTGGGTTGGGTTAGGTTTGGTGAGGTTAGCGAGTTTTGTGAAAATCTTACAATCTCGAACTCTTTGATTTCGGTGACGGTTAGGTTGGGTTGGGTTAAGTTTGGTGAGGTAAGCGAGTTTTGTGTATATTTTTGCATTGTCGAATTCTTTTATTTCGGTGATAGTAGGGCTAGGTTGGGTTAGGTTTGGTGAGGTAAGCGAGTTTTGTGTATATTTTTGCGATGTCAAATTCTTTGATTTCGGTGATAGTTAGGCTAGGTTGGGTTAGGTTTGGTGAGGTAAGCAAATTTGGGGTTAATTTTTAAAATGTCGAATTCTTTGATTTCGGTGATGGTTAGGTTAAGTTAGGTTAGGTTTAGTGAGGTAAGCGAGTTTTGTGTATATTTTTGCAATCTCGAATTCTTTGATTTCGGTGATGGTTAGGTTAGGTTGGGTTAGTTTTGGTGAGTAAAGCGAGTTTTGTTTAAATTTCAAAATCTCGAATTCTTTGATTTCGGTGATGGTTAGGTTGGGTTGGGTTAGGTTTGGTGAGGTTAGCGAGTTTTGTGAAAATCTTATAATCTCGAACTCTTTGATTTCGGTGACGGTTAGGTTGGGTTGGGTTAAGTTTGGTGAGGTTAGCGAGTTTTGTGTATATTTTTGCAATGTCGAATTCTTTGATTTCGGTGACTGTTAGGTTGGGTTGGGTTAGGTTTGGTGAGGTAAGCGAGTTTTGTGAAAATCTTACAATCTCGAACTCTTTGATTTCGGTGACGGTTAGGTTGGGTTGGGTTAAGTTTGGTGAGGTTAGCGAGTTTTGTGTATATTTTTGCATTGTCGAATTCTTTTATTTCGGTGATAGTAGGGCTAGGTTGGGTTAGGTTTGGTGAGGTTAGCGAGTTTTGTGTATATTTTTGCAATGTCGAATTCTTTGACTTCGGTGATAGTTAGGCTTGGTTGGGTTAGGTTTGGTGAGGTAAGCGAGTTTTGTGTATATTTTTGCGATGTCGAATTCTTTGATTTCGGTGATAGTTAGGCTAGGTTGGGTTAGGTTTGGTGAGGAAAGCGAGTTTTGTGTTTATTTTTAAAATGTCGAATTCTTTGATTTCGGTGATGGTTAGGTTAGGTTGGGTTAGGTTTAGTGAGTTAAGCGAGTTTTGTGTATATTTTTGCAATGTCGAATTCTTTGATTTCGGTGACGGTTAGGTTGGGTTGGGTTAAGTTTGGTGAGGTTAGCGAGTTTTGTGTATATTTTTGCATTGTCGAATTCTTTGACTTCGGTGATAGTTAGGCTGGTTGGGTTAGGTTTGGTGAGGTAAGCGAGTTTTGTGTATATTTTTGCATTGTCGAATTCTTTTATTTCGGTGATAGTAGGGCTAGGTTGGGTTAGGTTTGGTGAGGTTAGCGAGTTTTGTGTATATTTTTGCGATGTCGAATTCTTTGATTTCGGTGATAGTTAGGTTAGGTTGGGTTAGTTTTGGTGAGTAAAGCGAGTTTTGTTTAAATTTTAAAATCTCGAATTCTTTGATTTCGGTGATGGTTAGGTTAGGTTGGGTTAGGTTTTGTGAGAAAAGCGGGTTTTGTGTATATTTTTGCATTGTCGAATTCTTTGTTTTCGGTGATAGTAAGGCTAGGTTGGGTTAGGTTTGGTGAGGTTAGCGAGTTTTGTGTATATTTTTGCATTGTCGAATTCTTTTATTTCGGTGATAGTGAGGCTAGGTTGGGTTAGGTTTGGTGAGGTTTGCGAGTTTTGTGTATATTTTTGCGATGTCGAATTCTTTGATTTCGGTGATAGTTAGGCTAGGTTGGGTTAGGTTTGGTGAGGTTAGCGAGTTTTGTGTTTATTTTTAAAATGTCGAATTCTTTGATTTCGGTGATGGTTAGGTTAGGTTTAGTGAGGTAAGCGAGTTTTGTGTATATTTTTGCAATCTCGAATTCTTTGATTTCGGTGATGGTTAGGTTAGGTTGGGTTAGTTTTGGTGAGTAAAGCGAGTTTTGTTTAAATTTTAAAATCTCGAATTCTTTGATTTCGGTGATGGTTAGGTTAGGTTGGGTTAGGTTTTGTGAGAAAAGCGGGTTTTGTGTATATTTTTGCATTGTCGAATTCTTTGTTTTCGGTGATAGTAAGGCTAGGTTGGGTTAGGTTTGGTGAGGTTAGCGAGTTTTGTGTATATTTTTGCATTGTCGAATTCTTTTATTTCCGTGATAGTGAGGCTAGGTTGGGTTAGGTTTGGTGAGGTTAGCGAGTTTTGTGTTTATTTTTGCAATGTCGAATTCTTTGATTTCGGTGATGGTAAGGTTAGGTTGGGTTAGATTTGGTGAGGTAAGCGGGTTTTGTGTATATTTTTAAAATGTCGAATTCTTTGATTTCGGTGATGGTTAGGTTAGGTTGGGTTAGGTTTAGTGAGGTAAGCGAGTTTTGTGTATATTTTTGCATTGTCGAATTCTTTGATTTCGGTGACGGTTAGGTTGGGTTGGGTTAGGTTTGGTGAGGTTAGCGAGTTTTGTGAAAATCTTACAATCTCGAACTCTTTGATTTCGGTGACGGTTAGGTTGGGTTGGGTTAAGTTTGGTGAGGTTAGCGAGTTTTTTGTATATTTTTGCATTGTCGAATTCTTTGACTTCGGTGATAGTTAGGCTTGAATGGGTTAGGTTTGGTGAGGTAAGCGAGTTTTGTGTATATTTTTGCATTGTCGAATTCTTTTATTTCGGTTATAGTAGGGCTAGGTTGGGTTAGGTTTGGTGAGGTTAGCGAGTTTTGTGTATATTTTTGCGATGTCGAATTCTTTGATTTCGGTGACGGTTAGGTTGGGTTGGGTTAAGTTTGGTGAGGTTAGCGAGTTTTGTGTATATTTTTGCATTGTCGAATTCTTTGACTTCGGTGATAGTTAGGCTTGGTTGGGTTAGGTTTCGTGAGGTAAGCGAGTTTTGTGTATATTTTTGCATTGTCGAATTCTTTTATTTCGGTGATAGTAGGGCTAGGTTGGGTTAGGTTTGGTGAGGTTAGCGAGTTTTGTGTATATTTTTGCGATGTCGAATTCTTTGATTTCGGTGAAAGTTAGGTTAGGTTGGGTTAGTTTTGGTGAGTAAAGCGAGTTTTGTTTAAATTTTAAAATCTCGAATTCTTTGATTTCGGTGATGGTTAGGTTAGGTTGGGTTAGGTTTTGTGAGAAAAGCGGGTTTTGTGTATATTTTTGCATTGTCGAATTCTTTGTTTTCGGTGATAGTAAGGCTAGGTTGTGTTAGGTTTGGTGAGGTTAGCGAGTTTTGTGTATATTTTTGCATTGTCGAATTCTTTTATTTCGTTGATAGTGAGGCTAGGTTGGGTTAGGTTTGGTGAGGTTAGCGAGTTTTGTGTTTATTTTTGCAATGTCGAATTCTTTGATTTCGGTGATGGTTAGGTTAGGTTGGGTTGGATTTGGTGAGGTAAGCGGAATTTGTGTATATTTTTGCGATGTCGAATTCTTTGATTTCGGTGATAGTTAGGCTAGGTTGGGTTAGGTTTGGTGAGGTAAGCGAGTTTTGTGTTCATTTTTAAAATGTCGAATTCTTTGATTTCGGTGATGGTTAGGTAAGGTTGGGTTAGGTTTAGTGAGGTAAGCGAGTTTTGTGTATATTTTTGCAATCTCGAATTCTTTGATTTCGGTGATGGTTAGGTTAGGTTGGGTTAGTTTTGGTGAGTAAAGCGAGTTTTGTTTAAATTTTAAAATCTCGAATTCTTTGATTTTGGTGATGGTTAGGTTAGGTTGGGTTAGGTTTTGTGAGAAAAGCGGGTTTTGTGTATATTTTTGCATTGTCGAATTCTTTGTTTTCGGTGATAGTAAGGCTAGGTTGTGTTAGGTTTGGTGAGGTTAGCGAGTTTTGTGTATATTTTTGCATTGTCGAATTCTTTTATTTCGGTGATAGTGAGGCTAGGTTGGGTTAGGTTTGGTGAGGTTAGCGAGTTTTGTGTTTATTTTTGCAATGTCGAATTCTTTGATTTCGGTGATGGTTAGGTTAGGTTGGGTTGGATTTGGTGAGGTAAGCGGAATTTGTGTATATTTTTGCGATGTCGAATTCTTTGATTTCGGTGATAGTTAGGCTAGGTTGGGTTAGGTTTGGTGAGGTAAGCGAGTTTTGTGTTCATTTTTAAAATGTCGAATTCTTTGATTTCGGTGATGGTTAGGTAAGGTTGGGTTAGGTTTAGTGAGGTAAGCGAGTTTTGTGTATATTTTTGCAATCTCGAATTCTTTGATTTCGGTGATGGTTAGGTTAGGTTGGGTTAGTTTTGGTGAGTAAAGCGAGTTTTGTTTAAATTTTAAAATCTCGAATTCTTTGATTTCGGTGATGGTTAGGTTAGGTTGGGTTAGGTTTTGTGAGAAAAGCGGGTTTTGTGTATATTTTTGCATTGTCGAATTCTTTGTTTTCGGTGATAGTAAGGCTAGGTTGGGTTAGGTTTAGTGAGGTTAGCGAGTTTTGTGTATATTTTTGCATTGTCGAATTCTTTTATTTCGGTGATAGTGAGGCTAGGTTGGGTTAGGTTTGGTGAGGTTTGCGAGTTTTGTGTATATTTTTGCGATGTCGAATTCTTTGATTTCGGTGATAGTTAGGCAAGGTTGGGTTAGGTTTGGTGAGGTTAGCGAGTTTTGTGTTTATTTTTAAAATGTCGAATTCTTTGATTTCGGTGATGGTTAGGTTAGGTTTAGTGAGGTAAGCGAGTTTTGTGTATATTTTTGCAATCTCGAATTCTTTGATTTCGGTGATGGTTAGGTTAGGTTGGGTTAGTTTTGGTGAGTAAAGCGAGTTTTGTTTAAATTTTAAAATCTCGAATTCTTTGATTTCGGTGATGGTTAGGTTAGGTTGGGTTGGATTTGGTGAGGTAAGCGGAATTTGTGTATATTTTTGCGATGTCGAATTCTTTGATTTCGGTGATAGTTAGGCTAGGTTGGGTTAGGTTTGGTGAGGTAAGCGAGTTTTGTGTTCATTTTTAAAATGTCGAATTCTTTGATTTCGGTGATGGTTAGGTAAGGTTGGGTTAGGTTTAGTGAGGTAAGCGAGTTTTGTGTATATTTTTGCAATCTCGAATTCTTTGATTTCGGTGATGGTTAGGTTAGGTTGGGTTAGTTTTGGTGAGTAAAGCGAGTTTTGTTTAAATTTTAAAATCTCGAATTCTTTGATTTCGGTGATGGTTAGGTTAGGTTGGGTTAGGTTTTGTGAGAAAAGCGGGTTTTGTGTATATTTTTGCATTGTCGAATTCTTTGTTTTCGGTGATAGTAAGGCTAGGTTGGGTTAGGTTTAGTGAGGTTAGCGAGTTTTGTGTATATTTTTGCATTGTCGAATTCTTTTATTTCGGTGATAGTGAGGCTAGGTTGGGTTAGGTTTGGTGAGGTTTGCGAGTTTTGTGTATATTTTTGCGATGTCGAATTCTTTGATTTCGGTGATAGTTAGGCTAGGTTGGGTTGGGTTTGGTGAGGTAAGCGAGTTTTGTGTTCATTTTTAAAATGTCGAATTCTTTGATTTCAGTGACGGTTAGGTTGGGTTGGGTTAGGTTTGGTGAGGTTAGCGAGTTTTGTGAAAATCTTACAATCTCGAACTCTTTGATTTCGGTGACGGTTAGGTTGGGTTGGGTTAAGTTTGGTGAGGTAAGCGAGTTTTGTGTATATTTTTGCATTGTCGAATTCTTTGACTTCGGTGATAGTTAGGCTTGGTTATGTTAGGTTTGGTGAGGTAAGCGAGTTTTGTGTATATTTTTGCATTGTCGAATTCTTTTATTTCGGTGATAGTAGGGCTAGGTTGGGTTAGGTTTGGTGAGGTAAGCGAGTTTTGTGTATATTTTTGCGATGTCAAATTCTTTGATTTCGGTGATAGTTAGGCTAGGTTGGGTTAGGTTTGGTGAGGTAAGCAAATTTGGGGTTAATTTTTAAAATGTCGAATTCTTTGATTTCGGTGATGGTTAGGTTAGGTTGGGTTAGGTTTAGTGAGGTAAGCGAGTTTTGTGTATATTTTTGCAATCTCGAATTCTTTGATTTCGGTGATGGTTAGGTTAGGTTGGGTTAGTTTTGGTGAGTAAAGCGAGTTTTGTTTAAATTTCAAAATCTCGAATTCTTTGATTTCGGTGATGGTTAGGTTGGGTTGGGTTAGGTTTGGTGAGGTTAGCGAGTTTTGTGAAAATCTTATAATCTCGAACTCTTTGATTTCGGTGACGGTTAGGTTGGGTTGGGTTAAGTTTGGTGAGGTTAGCGAGTTTTGTGTATATTTTTGCAATGTCGAATTCTTTGATTTCGGTGACTGTTAGGTTGGGTTGGGTTAGGTTTGGTGAGGTTAGCGAGTTTTGTGAAAATCTTACAATCTCGAACTCTTTGATTTCGGTGACGGTTAGGTTGGGTTGGGTTAAGTTTGGTGAGGTTAGCGAGTTTTGTGTATATTTTTGCATTGTCGAATTCTTTTATTTCGGTGATAGTAGGGCTAGGTTGGGTTAGGTTTGGTGAGGTTAGCGAGTTTTGTGTATATTTTTGCAATGTCGAATTCTTTGACTTCGGTGATAGTTAGGCTTGGTTGGGTTAGGTTTGGTGAGGTAAGCGAGTTTTGTGTATATTTTTGCGATGTCGAATTCTTTGATTTCGGTGATAGTTAGGCTAGGTTGGGTTAGGTTTGGTGAGGAAAGCGAGTTTTGTGTTTATTTTTAAAATGTCGAATTCTTTGATTTCGGTGATGGTTAGGTTAGGTTGGGTTAGGTTTAGTGAGTTAAGCGAGTTTTGTGTATATTTTTGCAATGTCGAATTCTTTGATTTCGGTGACGGTTAGGTTGGGTTGGGTTAAGTTTGGTGAGGTTAGCGAGTTTTGTGTATATTTTTGCATTGTCGAATTCTTTGACTTCGGTGATAGTTAGGCTGGTTGGGTTAGGTTTGGTGAGGTAAGCGAGTTTTGTGTATATTTTTGCATTGTCGAATTCTTTTATTTCGGTGATAGTAGGGCTAGGTTGGGTTAGGTTTGGTGAGGTTAGCGAGTTTTGTGTATATTTTTGCGATGTCGAATTCTTTGATTTCGGTGATAGTTAGGTTAGGTTGGGTTAGTTTTGGTGAGTAAAGCGAGTTTTGTTTAAATTTTAAAATCTCGAATTCTTTGATTTCGGTGATGGTTAGGTTAGGTTGGGTTAGGTTTTGTGAGAAAAGCGGGTTTTGTGTATATTTTTGCATTGTCGAATTCTTTGTTTTCGGTGATAGTAAGGCTAGGTTGGGTTAGGTTTGGTGAGGTTAGCGAGTTTTGTGTATATTTTTGCATTGTCGAATTCTTTTATTTCGGTGATAGTGAGGCTAGGTTGGGTTAGGTTTGGTGAGGTTTGCGAGTTTTGTGTATATTTTTGCGATGTCGAATTCTTTGATTTCGGTGATAGTTAGGCTAGGTTGGGTTAGGTTTGGTGAGGTTAGCGAGTTTTGTGTTTATTTTTAAAATGTCGAATTCTTTGATTTCGGTGATGGTTAGGTTAGGTTTAGTGAGGTAAGCGAGTTTTGTGTATATTTTTGCAATCTCGAATTCTTTGATTTCGGTGATGGTTAGGTTAGGTTGGGTTAGTTTTGGTGAGTAAAGCGAGTTTTGTTTAAATTTTAAAATCTCGAATTCTTTGATTTCGGTGATGGTTAGGTTAGGTTGGGTTAGGTTTTGTGAGAAAAGCGGGTTTTGTGTATATTTTTGCATTGTCGAATTCTTTGTTTTCGGTGATAGTAAGGCTAGGTTGGGTTAGGTTTGGTGAGGTTAGCGAGTTTTGTGTATATTTTTGCATTGTCGAATTCTTTTATTTCCGTGATAGTGAGGCTAGGTTGGGTTAGGTTTGGTGAGGTTAGCGAGTTTTGTGTTTATTTTTGCAATGTCGAATTCTTTGATTTCGGTGATGGTAAGGTTAGGTTGGGTTAGATTTGGTGAGGTAAGCGGGTTTTGTGTATATTTTTGCGATGTCGAATTCTTTGATTTTGGTGATAGTTAGGCTAGGTTGGGTTGGGTTTGGTGAGGTAAGCGAGTTTTGTGTTCATTTTTAAAATGTCGAATTCTTTGATTTCAGTGACGGTTAGGTTGGGTTGGGTTAGGTTTGGTGAGGTTAGCGAGTTTTGTGAAAATCTTACAATCTCGAACTCTTTGATTTCGGTGACGGTTAGGTTGGGTTGGGTTAAGTTTGGTGAGGTAAGCGAGTTTTGTGTATATTTTTGCATTGTCGAATTCTTTGACTTCGGTGATAGTTAGGCTTGGTTATGTTAGGTTTGGTGAGGTAAGCGAGTTTTGTGTATATTTTTGCATTGTCGAATTCTTTTATTTCGGTGATAGTAGGGCTAGGTTGGGTTAGGTTTGGTGAGGTAAGCGAGTTTTGTGTATATTTTTGCGATGTCAAATTCTTTGATTTCGGTGATAGTTAGGCTAGGTTGGGTTAGGTTTGGTGAGGTAAGCAAATTTGGGGTTAATTTTTAAAATGTCGAATTCTTTGATTTCGGTGATGGTTAGGTTAGGTTGGGTTAGGTTTAGTGAGGTAAGCGAGTTTTGTGTATATTTTTGCAATCTCGAATTCTTTGATTTCGGTGATGGTTAGGTTAGGTTGGGTTAGTTTTGGTGAGTAAAGCGAGTTTTGTTTAAATTTCAAAATCTCGAATTCTTTGATTTCGGTGATGGTTAGGTTGGGTTGGGTTAGGTTTGGTGAGGTTAGCGAGTTTTGTGAAAATCTTATAATCTCGAACTCTTTGATTTCGGTGACGGTTAGGTTGGGTTGGGTTAAGTTTGGTGAGGTTAGCGAGTTTTGTGTATATTTTTGCAATGTCGAATTCTTTGATTTCGGTGACTGTTAGGTTGGGTTGGGTTAGGTTTGGTGAGGTTAGCGAGTTTTGTGAAAATCTTACAATCTCGAACTCTTTGATTTCGGTGACGGTTAGGTTGGGTTGGGTTAAGTTTGGTGAGGTTAGCGAGTTTTGTGTATATTTTTGCATTGTCGAATTCTTTTATTTCGGTGATAGTAGGGCTAGGTTGGGTTAGGTTTGGTGAGGTTAGCGAGTTTTGTGTATATTTTTGCAATGTCGAATTCTTTGACTTCGGTGATAGTTAGGCTTGGTTGGGTTAGGTTTGGTGAGGTAAGCGAGTTTTGTGTATATTTTTGCGATGTCGAATTCTTTGATTTCGGTGATAGTTAGGCTAGGTTGGGTTAGGTTTGGTGAGGAAAGCGAGTTTTGTGTTTATTTTTAAAATGTCGAATTCTTTGATTTCGGTGATGGTTAGGTTAGGTTGGGTTAGGTTTTGTGAGAAAAGCGGGTTTTGTGTATATTTTTGCATTGTCGAATTCTTTGTTTTCGGTGATAGTAAGGCTAGGTTGTGTTAGGTTTGGTGAGGTTAGCGAGTTTTGTGTATATTTTTGCATTGTCGAATTCTTTTATTTCGTTGATAGTGAGGCTAGGTTGGGTTAGGTTTGGTGAGGTTAGCGAGTTTTGTGTTTATTTTTGCAATGTCGAATTCTTTGATTTCGGTGATGGTTAGGTTAGGTTGGGTTGGATTTGGTGAGGTAAGCGGAATTTGTGTATATTTTTGCGATGTCGAATTCTTTGATTTCGGTGATAGTTAGGCTAGGTTGGGTTAGGTTTGGTGAGGTAAGCGAGTTTTGTGTTCATTTTTAAAATGTCGAATTCTTTGATTTCGGTGATGGTTAGGTAAGGTTGGGTTAGGTTTAGTGAGGTAAGCGAGTTTTGTGTATATTTTTGCAATCTCGAATTCTTTGATTTCGGTGATGGTTAGGTTAGGTTGGGTTAGTTTTGGTGAGTAAAGCGAGTTTTGTTTAAATTTTAAAATCTCGAATTCTTTGATTTTGGTGATGGTTAGGTTAGGTTGGGTTAGGTTTTGTGAGAAAAGCGGGTTTTGTGTATATTTTTGCATTGTCGAATTCTTTGTTTTCGGTGATAGTAAGGCTAGGTTGTGTTAGGTTTGGTGAGGTTAGCGAGTTTTGTGTATATTTTTGCATTGTCGAATTCTTTTATTTCGGTGATAGTGAGGCTAGGTTGGGTTAGGTTTGGTGAGGTTAGCGAGTTTTGTGTTTATTTTTGCAATGTCGAATTCTTTGATTTCGGTGATGGTTAGGTTAGGTTGGGTTGGATTTGGTGAGGTAAGCGGAATTTGTGTATATTTTTGCGATGTCGAATTCTTTGATTTCGGTGATAGTTAGGCTAGGTTGGGTTAGGTTTGGTGAGGTAAGCGAGTTTTGTGTTCATTTTTAAAATGTCGAATTCTTTGATTTCGGTGATGGTTAGGTAAGGTTGGGTTAGGTTTAGTGAGGTAAGCGAGTTTTGTGTATATTTTTGCAATCTCGAATTCTTTGATTTCGGTGATGGTTAGGTTAGGTTGGGTTAGTTTTGGTGAGTAAAGCGAGTTTTGTTTAAATTTTAAAATCTCGAATTCTTTGATTTCGGTGATGGTTAGGTTAGGTTGGGTTAGGTTTTGTGAGAAAAGCGGGTTTTGTGTATATTTTTGCATTGTCGAATTCTTTGTTTTCGGTGATAGTAAGGCTAGGTTGGGTTAGGTTTAGTGAGGTTAGCGAGTTTTGTGTATATTTTTGCATTGTCGAATTCTTTTATTTCGGTGATAGTGAGGCTAGGTTGGGTTAGGTTTGGTGAGGTTTGCGAGTTTTGTGTATATTTTTGCGATGTCGAATTCTTTGATTTCGGTGATAGTTAGGCTAGGTTGGGTTAGGTTTGGTGAGGTTAGCGAGTTTTGTGTTTATTTTTAAAATGTCGAATTCTTTGATTTCGGTGATGGTTAGGTTAGGTTTAGTGAGGTAAGCGAGTTTTGTGTATATTTTTGCAATCTCGAATTCTTTGATTTCGGTGATGGTTAGGTTAGGTTGGGTTAGTTTTGGTGAGTAAAGCGAGTTTTGTTTAAATTTTAAAATCTCGAATTCTTTGATTTCGGTGATGGTTAGGTTAGGTTGGGTTAGGTTTTGTGAGAAAAGCGGGTTTTGTGTATATTTTTGCATTGTCGAATTCTTTGTTTTCGGTGATAGTAAGGCTAGGTTGGGTTAGGTTTGGTGAGGTTAGCGAGTTTTGTGTATATTTTTGCATTGTCGAATTCTTTTATTTCCGTGATAGTGAGGCTAGGTTGGGTTAGGTTTGGTGAGGTTAGCGAGTTTTGTGTTTATTTTTGCAATGTCGAATTCTTTGATTTCGGTGATGGTAAGGTTAGGTTGGGTTAGATTTGGTGAGGTAAGCGGGTTTTGTGTATATTTTTGCGATGTCGAATTCTTTGATTTTGGTGATAGTTAGGCTAGGTTGGGTTGGGTTTGGTGAGGTAAGCGAGTTTTGTGTTCATTTTTAAAATGTCGAATTCTTTGATTTCAGTGACGGTTAGGTTGGGTTGGGTTAGGTTTGGTGAGGTTAGCGAGTTTTGTGAAAATCTTACAATCTCGAACTCTTTGATTTCGGTGACGGTTAGGTTGGGTTGGGTTAAGTTTGGTGAGGTAAGCGAGTTTTGTGTATATTTTTGCATTGTCGAATTCTTTGACTTCGGTGATAGTTAGGCTTGGTTATGTTAGGTTTGGTGAGGTAAGCGAGTTTTGTGTATATTTTTGCATTGTCGAATTCTTTTATTTCGGTGATAGTAGGGCTAGGTTGGGTTAGGTTTGGTGAGGTAAGCGAGTTTTGTGTATATTTTTGCGATGTCAAATTCTTTGATTTCGGTGATAGTTAGGCTAGGTTGGGTTAGGTTTGGTGAGGTAAGCAAATTTGGGGTTAATTTTTAAAATGTCGAATTCTTTGATTTCGGTGATAGTTAGGCTAGGTTGGGTTAGGTTTGGTGAGGTAAGCGAGTTTTGTGTATATTTTTGCATTGTCGAATTCTTTTATTTCGGTGATAGTAGGGCTAGGTTGGGTTAGGTTTGGTGAGGTAAGCGAGTTTTGTGTATATTTTTGCGATGTCAAATTCTTTGATTTCGGTGATAGTTAGGCTAGGTTGGGTTAGGTTTGGTGAGGTAAGCAAATTTGGGGTTAATTTTTAAAATGTCGAATTCTTTGTTTTCGGTGATAGTAAGGCTAGGTTGTGTTAGGTTTGGTGAGGTTAGCGAGTTTTGTGTATATTTTTGCATTGTCGAATTCTTTTATTTCGTTGATAGTGAGGCTAGGTTGGGTTAGGTTTGGTGAGGTTAGCGAGTTTTGTGTTTATTTTTGCAATGTCGAATTCTTTGATTTCGGTGATGGTTAGGTTAGGTTGGGTTGGATTTGGTGAGGTAAGCGGAATTTGTGTATATTTTTGCGATGTCGAATTCTTTGATTTCGGTGATAGTTAGGCTAGGTTGGGTTAGGTTTGGTGAGGTAAGCGAGTTTTGTGTTCATTTTTAAAATGTCGAATTCTTTGATTTCGGTGATGGTTAGGTAAGGTTGGGTTAGGTTTAGTGAGGTAAGCGAGTTTTGTGTATATTTTTGCAATCTCGAATTCTTTGATTTCGGTGATGGTTAGGTTAGGTTGGGTTAGTTTTGGTGAGTAAAGCGAGTTTTGTTTAAATTTTAAAATCTCGAATTCTTTGATTTTGGTGATGGTTAGGTTAGGTTGGGTTAGGTTTTGTGAGAAAAGCGGGTTTTGTGTATATTTTTGCATTGTCGAATTCTTTGTTTTCGGTGATAGTAAGGCTAGGTTGTGTTAGGTTTGGTGAGGTTAGCGAGTTTTGTGTATATTTTTGCATTGTCGAATTCTTTTATTTCGGTGATAGTGAGGCTAGGTTGGGTTAGGTTTGGTGAGGTTAGCGAGTTTTGTGTTTATTTTTGCAATGTCGAATTCTTTGATTTCGGTGATGGTTAGGTTAGGTTGGGTTGGATTTGGTGAGGTAAGCGGAATTTGTGTATATTTTTGCGATGTCGAATTCTTTGATTTCGGTGATAGTTAGGCTAGGTTGGGTTAGGTTTGGTGAGGTAAGCGAGTTTTGTGTTCATTTTTAAAATGTCGAATTCTTTGATTTCGGTGATGGTTAGGTAAGGTTGGGTTAGGTTTAGTGAGGTAAGCGAGTTTTGTGTATATTTTTGCAATCTCGAATTCTTTGATTTCGGTGATGGTTAGGTTAGGTTGGGTTAGTTTTGGTGAGTAAAGCGAGTTTTGTTTAAATTTTAAAATCTCGAATTCTTTGATTTCGGTGATGGTTAGGTTAGGTTGGGTTAGGTTTTGTGAGAAAAGCGGGTTTTGTGTATATTTTTGCATTGTCGAATTCTTTGTTTTCGGTGATAGTAAGGCTAGGTTGGGTTAGGTTTAGTGAGGTTAGCGAGTTTTGTGTATATTTTTGCATTGTCGAATTCTTTTATTTCGGTGATAGTGAGGCTAGGTTGGGTTAGGTTTGGTGAGGTTTGCGAGTTTTGTGTATATTTTTGCGATGTCGAATTCTTTGATTTCGGTGATAGTTAGGCTAGGTTGGGTTAGGTTTGGTGAGGTTAGCGAGTTTTGTGTTTATTTTTAAAATGTCGAATTCTTTGATTTCGGTGATGGTTAGGTTAGGTTTAGTGAGGTAAGCGAGTTTTGTGTATATTTTTGCAATCTCGAATTCTTTGATTTCGGTGATGGTTAGGTTAGGTTGGGTTAGTTTTGGTGAGTAAAGCGAGTTTTGTTTAAATTTTAAAATCTCGAATTCTTTGATTTCGGTGATGGTTAGGTTAGGTTGGGTTAGGTTTTGTGAGAAAAGCGGGTTTTGTGTATATTTTTGCATTGTCGAATTCTTTGTTTTCGGTGATAGTAAGGCTAGGTTGGGTTAGGTTTGGTGAGGTTAGCGAGTTTTGTGTATATTTTTGCATTGTCGAATTCTTTTATTTCCGTGATAGTGAGGCTAGGTTGGGTTAGGTTTGGTGAGGTTAGCGAGTTTTGTGTTTATTTTTGCAATGTCGAATTCTTTGATTTCGGTGATGGTAAGGTTAGGTTGGGTTAGATTTGGTGAGGTAAGCGGGTTTTGTGTATATTTTTGCGATGTCGAATTCTTTGATTTTGGTGATAGTTAGGCTAGGTTGGGTTGGGTTTGGTGAGGTAAGCGAGTTTTGTGTTCATTTTTAAAATGTCGAATTCTTTGATTTCAGTGACGGTTAGGTTGGGTTGGGTTAGGTTTGGTGAGGTTAGCGAGTTTTGTGAAAATCTTACAATCTCGAACTCTTTGATTTCGGTGACGGTTAGGTTGGGTTGGGTTAAGTTTGGTGAGGTAAGCGAGTTTTGTGTATATTTTTGCATTGTCGAATTCTTTGACTTCGGTGATAGTTAGGCTTGGTTATGTTAGGTTTGGTGAGGTAAGCGAGTTTTGTGTATATTTTTGCATTGTCGAATTCTTTTATTTCGGTGATAGTAGGGCTAGGTTGGGTTAGGTTTGGTGAGGTAAGCGAGTTTTGTGTATATTTTTGCGATGTCAAATTCTTTGATTTCGGTGATAGTTAGGCTAGGTTGGGTTAGGTTTGGTGAGGTAAGCAAATTTGGGGTTAATTTTTAAAATGTCGAATTCTTTGATTTCGGTGATGGTTAGGTTAGGTTGGGTTAGGTTTAGTGAGGTAAGCGAGTTTTGTGTATATTTTTGCAATCTCGAATTCTTTGATTTCGGTGATGGTTAGGTTAGGTTGGGTTAGTTTTGGTGAGTAAAGCGAGTTTTGTTTAAATTTCAAAATCTCGAATTCTTTGATTTCGGTGATGGTTAGGTTGGGTTGGGTTAGGTTTGGTGAGGTTAGCGAGTTTTGTGAAAATCTTATAATCTCGAACTCTTTGATTTCGGTGACGGTTAGGTTGGGTTGGGTTAAGTTTGGTGAGGTTAGCGAGTTTTGTGTATATTTTTGCAATGTCGAATTCTTTGATTTCGGTGACTGTTAGGTTGGGTTGGGTTAGGTTTGGTGAGGTTAGCGAGTTTTGTGAAAATCTTACAATCTCGAACTCTTTGATTTCGGTGACGGTTAGGTTGGGTTGGGTTAAGTTTGGTGAGGTTAGCGAGTTTTGTGTATATTTTTGCATTGTCGAATTCTTTTATTTCGGTGATAGTAGGGCTAGGTTGGGTTAGGTTTGGTGAGGTTAGCGAGTTTTGTGTATATTTTTGCAATGTCGAATTCTTTGACTTCGGTGATAGTTAGGCTTGGTTGGGTTAGGTTTGGTGAGGTAAGCGAGTTTTGTGTATATTTTTGCGATGTCGAATTCTTTGATTTCGGTGATAGTTAGGCTAGGTTGGGTTAGGTTTGGTGAGGAAAGCGAGTTTTGTGTTTATTTTTAAAATGTCGAATTCTTTGATTTCGGTGATGGTTAGGTTAGGTTGGGTTAGGTTTAGTGAGTTAAGCGAGTTTTGTGTATATTTTTGCAATGTCGAATTCTTTGATTTCGGTGACGGTTAGGTTGGGTTGGGTTAAGTTTGGTGAGGTTAGCGAGTTTTGTGTATATTTTTGCATTGTCGAATTCTTTGACTTCGGTGATAGTTAGGCTGGTTGGGTTAGGTTTGGTGAGGTAAGCGAGTTTTGTGTATATTTTTGCATTGTCGAATTCTTTTATTTCGGTGATAGTAGGGCTAGGTTGGGTTAGGTTTGGTGAGGTTAGCGAGTTTTGTGTATATTTTTGCGATGTCGAATTCTTTGATTTCGGTGAAAGTTAGGTTAGGTTGGGTTAGTTTTGGTGAGTAAAGCGAGTTTTGTTTAAATTTTAAAATCTCGAATTCTTTGATTTCGGTGATGGTTAGGTTAGGTTGGGTTAGGTTTTGTGAGAAAAGCGGGTTTTGTGTATATTTTTGCATTGTCGAATTCTTTGTTTTCGGTGATAGTAAGGCTAGGTTGGGTTAGGTTTGGTGAGGTTAGCGAGTTTTGTGTATATTTTTGCATTGTCGAATTCTTTTATTTCGGTGATAGTGAGGCTAGGTTGGGTTAGGTTTGGTGAGGTTAGCGAGTTTTGTGTTTATTTTTGCAATGTCGAATTCTTTGATTTCGGTGATGGTTAGGTTAGGTTGGGTTAGATTTGGTGAGGTAAGCGGGTTTTGTGTATATTTTTGCGATGTCGAATTCTTTGATTTCGGTGATAGTTAGGCTAGGTCGGGTTAGGTTTGGTGAGGTAAGCGAGTTTTGTGTTTATTTTTAAAATGTCGAATTCTTTGATTTCGGTGATGGTTAGGTTAGGTTGGGTTAGGTTTAGTGAGGTAAGCGAGTTTTGTGTATATTTTTGCAATGTCGAATTCTTTGATTTCGGTGATGGTTAGGTTAGGTTGGGTTAGTTTTGGTGAGTAAAGCGAGTTTTGTTTAAATTTTAAAATTTCGAATTCTTTGATTTCGGTGATGGTAAGGTTAGGTTGGGTTAGGTTTTGTGAGAAAAGCGGGTTTTGTGTATATTTTTGCATTGTCGAATTCTTTGACTTCGGTAATAGTTAGGCTTGGTTGGGTTAGGTTTGGTGAGGTAAGCGAGTTTTGTGTATATTTTTGCATTGTCGAATTCTTTTATTTCGGTGATAGTGAGGCTAGGTTGGGTTAGGTTTGGTGAGGTAAACGAGTTTTGTGTTTATTTTTAAAATGTCGAATTCTTTGATTTCGGTGATGGTTAGGTTAGGTTGGGTTAGATTTGGTGAGGTAAGCGGGTTTTGTGTATATTTTTGCGATGTCGAATTCTTTGATTTCGGTGATAGTTAGGCTAGGTCGGGTTAGGTTTGGTGAGGTAAGCGAGTTTTGTGTTTATTTTTAAAATGTCGAATTCTTTGATTTTGGTGATGGTTAGGTTAGGTTGGGTTAGGTTTAGTGAGGTAAGCGAGTTTTGTGTATATTTTTGCAATGTCGAATTCTTTGATTTCGGTGACTGTTAGGTTGGGTTGGGTTAGGTTTGGTGAGGTTAGCGAGTTTTGTGAAAATCTTACAATCTCGAACTCTTTGATTTCGGTGACGGTTAGGTTGGGTTGGGTTAAGTTTGGTGAGGTTAGCGAGTTTTGTGTATATTTTTGCATTGTCGAATTCTTTGACTTCGGTAATAGTTAGGCTTGGTTGGGTTAGGTTTGGTGAGGTAAGCGAGTTTTGTGTATATTTTTGCGATGTCGAATTCTTTGATTTCGGTGATAGTTAGGCTAGGTCGGGTAAGGTTTGGTGAGGTAAGCGAGTTTTGTGTTTATTTTTAAAATGTCGAATTCTTTGATTTCGGTGATGGTTAGGTTAGGTTGGGTTAGGTTTAGTGAGGTAAGCGAGTTTTGTGTATATTTTTGCAATGTCGAATTCTTTGATTTCGGTGATGGTTAGGTTAGGTTGGGTTAGTTTTGGTGAGTAAAGCGAGTTTTGTTTAAATTTTAAAATCTCGAATTCTTTGATTTCGGTGATGGTTAGGTTAGGTTGGGTTAGGTTTTGTGAGAAAAGCGGGTTTTGTGTATATTTTTGCATTGTCGAATTCTTTGTTTTCGGTGATAGTAAGGCTAGGTTGGGTTAGGTTTGGTGAGGTTAGCGAGTTTTGTGTATATTTTTGCATTGTCGAATTCTTTTATTTCGGTGATAGTGAGGCTAGGTTGGGTTAGGTTTGGTGAGGTTAGCGAGTTTTGTGTTTATTTTTGCAATGTCGAATTCTTTGATTTCGGTGATGGTTAGGTTAGGTTGGGTTAGATTTGGTGAGGTAAGCGGGTTTTGTGTTTATTTTTGCGATGTCGAATTCTTTGATTTCGGTGATAGTAAGGCTAGGTTGGGTTAGGTTTGGTGAGGTTAGCGAGTTTTGTGTATATTTTTGCATTGTCGAATTCTTTTATTTCGGTGATAGTGAGGCTAGGTTGGGTTAGGTTTGGTGAGGTTAGCGAGTTTTGTGTTTATTTTTGCAATGTCGAATTCTTTGATTTCGGTGATGGTTAGGTTAGGTTGGGTTAGATTTGGTGAGGTAAGCGGGTTTTGTGTATATTTTTAAAATGTCGAATTCTTTGATTTCGGTGATGGTTAGGTTAGGTTGGGTTAGGTTTAGTGAGGTAAGCGAGTTTTGTGTATATTTTTGCAATGTCGAATTCTTTGATTTCGGTGATGGTTAGGTTAGGTTGGGTTAGTTTTGGTGAGTAAAGCGAGTTTTGTTTAAATTTTAAAATCTCGAATTCTTTGATTTCGGTGATGGTTAGGTTAGGTTGGGTTAGGTTTTGTGAGAAAAGCGGGTTTTGTGTATATTTTTGCATTGTCGAATTCTTTGTTTTCGGTGATAGTGAGGCTAGGTTGGGTTAGGTTTGGTGAGGTTAGCGAGTTTTGTGAAAATCTTACAATCTCGAACTCTTTGATTTTGGTGACGGTTAGGTTGGGTTGGGTTAAGTTTGGTGAGGTTAGCGAGTTTTGTGTATATTTTTGCATTGTCGAATTCTTTGACTTCGGTAATAGTTAGGCTTGGTTGGGTTAGGTTTGGTGAGGTAAGCGAGTTTTGTGTATATTTTTGCGATGTCGAATTCTTTGATTTCGGTGATAGTTAGGCTAGGTCGGGTAAGGTTTGGTGAGGTAAGCGAGTTTTGTGTTAATTTTTAAAATGTCGAATTCTTTGATTTCGGTGATGGTTAGGTTAGGTTAGGTTAGGTTTAGTGAGGTAAGCGAGTTTTGTGTATATTTTTGCAATGTCGAATTCTTTGATTTCGGTGATGGTTAGGTTAGGTTGGGTTAGTTTTGGTGAGTAAAGCGAGTTTTGTTTAAATTTTAAAATCTCGAATTCTTTGATTTCGGTGATGGTTAGGTTAGGTTGGGTTAGGTTTTGTGAGAAAAGCGGGTTTTGTGTATATTTTTGCATTGTCGAATTCTTTGTTTTCGGTGATAGTAAGGCTAGGTTGGGTTAGGTTTGGTGAGGTTAGCGAGTTTTGTGTATATTTTTGCATTGTCGAATTCTTTTATTTCGGTGATAGTGAGGCTAGGTTGGGTTAGGTTTGGTGAGGTTAGCGAGTTTTGTGTTTATTTTTGCAATGTCGAATTCTTTGATTTCGGTGATGGTTAGGTTAGGTTGGGTTAGATTTGGTGAGGTAAGCGGGTTTTGTGTTTATTTTTGCGATGTCGAATTCTTTGATTTCGGTGATAGTTAGGCTAGGTCGGGTTAGGTTTGGTGAGGTAAGCGAGTTTTGTGTTTATTTTTAAAATGTCGAATTCTTTAATTTCGGTGATGGTTAGGTTAGGTTGGGTTAGGTTTAGTGAGGTAAGCGAGTTTTGTGTATATTTTTGCAATGTCGACTTCTTTGATTTCGGTGATGGTTAGGTTAGGTTGGGTTAGTTTTGGTGAGTAAAGCGAGTTTTGTTTAAATTTTAAAATCTCGAATTCTTTGATTTCGGTGATAGTTAGGTTAGGTTGGGTTAGGTTTTGTGAGAAAAGCGGGTTTTGTGTATATTTTTGCATTGTCGAATTCTTTGACTTCGGTGATAGTTAGGCTTGGTTGGGTTAGGTTTGGTGAGGTAAGCGAGTTTTGTGTATATTTTTGCATTGTCGAATTCTTTTATTTCGGTGATAGTAGGGCTAGGTTGGGTTAGGTTTGGTGAGGTTAGCGAGTTTTGTGTATATTTTTGCGATGTCGAATTCTTTGATTTCGGTGATAGTTAGGCTAGGTTGGGTTAGGTTTGGTGAGGTTAGCAAGTTTTGTGTTTATTTTTAAAATGTCGAATTCTTTGATTTCGGTGATGGTTAGGTTAGGTTGGGTTAGGTTTAGTGAGGTAAGCGAGTTTTGTATATATTTTTGCAATGTCGAATTCTTTGATTTCGGTGACGGTTAGGTTGGGTTGGGTTAGGTTTGGTGAGGTTAGCGAGTTTTGTGTAAATCTTAAAAACTCGAGTTCTTTGATTTCGTTGATCGTTAAGTTAGGTTGGGTGAGGTTTGGTGAGTGAAGCAAATTTCGTGTATATTTTTGCAATGTCGAATTCTTTGATTTCGGTGATGGTTAGGTTAGGTTGGGTTAGTTTTGGTGAGTAAAGCGAGTTTTGTTTAAATTTTAAAATCTCGAATTCTTTGATTTCGGTGATGGTTAGGTTAGGTTGGGTTAGGTTTTGTGAGAAAAGCGGGTTTTGTGTATATTTTTGCATTGTCGAATTCTTTGTTTTCGGTGATAGTGAGGCTAGGTTGGGTTAGGTTTGGTGAGGTTAGCGAGTTTTGTGAAAATCTTAGGATCTCGAACTCTTTGATTTCGGTGACGGTTAGGTTGGGTTGGGTTAAGTTTGGTGAGGTTAGCGAGTTTTGTGTATATTTTTGCATTGTCGAATTCTTTTATTTCGGTGATAGTAGGGCTAGGTTGGGTTAGGTTTGGTGAGGTTAGCGAGTTTTGTGTATATTTTTGCATTGTCGAATTCTTTTATTTCGGTGATAGTGAGGCTAGGTTGGGTTAGGTTTGGTAAGGTTAGCGAGTTTTGTGTTTATTTTTGCAATGTCGAATTCTTTGATTTCGGTGATGGTTAGGTTAGGTTGGGTTAGTTTTGGTGAGTAAAGCGAGTTTTGTTTAAATTTTAAAATCTCGAATTCTTTGATTTTGGTGATGGTTAGGTTAGGTTGGGTTAGGTTTTGTGAGAAAAGCGGGTTTTGTGTATATTTTTGCAATGTCGAATTCTTTGATTTCGGTGATGGTTAGGTTAGGTTGGGTTAGGTTTAGTGAGGTAAGCGAGTTTTGTGTATATTTTTGCAATGTCGAATTCTTTGATTTCGGTGACGGTTAGGTTGGGTTGGGTTAGGTTTGGTGAGGTTAGCGAGTTTTGTGAAAATCTTACAATCTCGAACTTTTTGATTTCGGTGACGGTTAGGTTGGGTTGGGTTAAGTTTGGTGAGGTAAGCGAGTTTTGTGTATATTTTTGCATTGTCGAATTCTTTGACTTCGGTGATAGTTATTCTTGGTTGGGTTAGGTTTGGTGAGGTAAGCGAGTTTTGTGTATATTTTTGCATTGTCGAATTCTTTTATTTCGGTGATAGTAGGGCTAGGTTGGGTTAAGTTTGGTGAGGTAAGCGAGTTTTGTGTATATTTTTGCGATGTCAAATTCTTTGATTTCGGTGATAGTTAGGCTAGGTTGGGTTAGGTTTGGTGAGGTTAGCAAATTTGGGGTTAATTTTTAAAATGTCGAATTCTTTGATTTCGGTGATGGTTAGGTTAGGTTGGGTTAGGTTTAGTGAGGTAAGCGAGTTTTGTGTATATTTTTGCAATGTCGAATTCTTTGATTTCGGTGACGGTTAGGTTGGGTTGGGTTAGGTTTGGTGAGGTTAGCGAGTTTTGTGTAAATCTAAAAAACTCGAGTTCTTTGATTTCGATGATCGTTAAGTTAGGTTGGGTTAGGTTTGGTGAGTGAAGCGAGTTTCGTGTATATTTTTGCAATGTCGAATTCTTTGATTTCGGTGATGGTAAGGCTAGGTTGGGTGAGGGTTGGTTAGGTTAGCGAGTTTTGTGTATATTTTTGCATTGTCGAATTCTTTGTTTTCGGTGATGGTAAGGTTAGGTTGGGTTAGGTTTAGTGAGGTAAGCGAGTTTTGTATATATTTTTGCAATGTCGAATTCTTTGATTTCGGTGACGGTTAGGTTGGGTTGGGTTAGGTTGGTGAGGTTAGCGAGTTTTGTGTAAATCTTAAAAACTCGAGTTCTTTGATTTCGTTGATCGTAAAGTTAGGTTGGGTGAGGTTTGGTGAGTGAAGCAAATTTCGTGTATATTTTTGCAATGTCGAATTCTTTGATTTCGGTGATGGTTAGGTTAGGTTGGGTTAGTTTTGGTGAGTAAAGCGAGTTTTGTTTAAATTTTAAAATCTCGAATTCTTTGATTTCGGTGATGGTTAGGTTAGGTTGGGTTAGGTTTTGTGAGAAAAGCGGGTTTTGTGTATATTTTTGCATTGTCGAATTCTTTGTTTTCGGTGATAGTAAGGCTAGGTTGGGTTAGGTTTGGGGAGGTTAGCGAGTTTTGTGTATATTTTTGCATTGTCGAATTCTTTTATTTCGGTGATAGTGAGGCTAGGTTGGGTTAGGTTTGGTGAGGTTAGCGAGTTTTGTGTTTATTTTTGCAATGTCGAATTCTTTGATTTCGGTGATGGTTAGGTTAGGTTGGGTTAGATTTGGTGAGGTAAGCGGGTTTTGTGTATATTTTTGCGATGTCGAATTCTTTGATTTCGGTGATAGTTAGGCTAGGTCGGGTTAGGTTTGGTGAGGTAAGCGAGTTTTGTGTTTATTTTTAAAATGTCGAATTCTTTGATTTCGGTGATGGTTAGGTAAGGTTGGGTTAGGTTTAGTGAGGTAAGCGAGTTTTGTGTATATTTTTGCAATCTCGAATTCTTTGATTTCAGTGATGGTTAGGTTAGGTTGGGTTAGTTTTGGTGAGTAAAGCGAGTTTTGTTTAAATTTTAAAATCTCGAATTCTTTGATTTTGGTGATGGTTAGGTTAGGTTGGGTTAGGTTTTGTGAGAAAAGCGGGTTTTGTGTATATTTTTGCATTGTCGAATTCTTTGTTTTCGGTGATAGTAAGGCTAGGTTGTGTTAGGTTTGGTGAGGTTAGCGAGTTTTGTGTATATTTTTGCATTGTCGAATTCTTTTATTTCGGTGATAGTGAGGCTAGGTTGGGTTAGGTTTGGTGAGGTTAGCGAGTTTTGTGTTTATTTTTGCAATGTCGAATTCTTTGATTTCGGTGATGGTTAGGTTAGGTTGGGTTGGATTTGGTGAGGTAAGCGGAATTTGTGTATATTTTTGCGATGTCGAATTCTTTGATTTCGGTGATAGTTAGGCTAGGTTGGGTTAGGTTTGGTGAGGTTAGCAAATTTGGGGTTAATTTTTAAAATGTCGAATTCTTTGATTTCGGTGATGGTTAGGTTAGGTTGGGTTAGGTTTAGTGAGGTAAGCGAGTTTTGTGTATATTTTTGCAATGTCGAATTCTTTGATTTCGGTGACGGTTAGGTTGGGTTGGGTTAGGTTTGGTGAGGTTAGCGAGTTTTGTGTAAATCTAAAAAACTCGAGTTCTTTGATTTCGATGATCGTTAAGTTAGGTTGGGTTAGGTTTGGTGAGTGAAGCGAGTTTCGTGTATATTTTTGCAATGTCGAATTCTTTGATTTCGGTGATGGTTAGGTTAGGTTGGGTTAGGTTTAGTGAGGTAAGCGAGTTTTGTGTATATTATTGCAATCTCGAATTCTTTGATTTCAGTGATGGTTAGGTTAGGTTGGGTTAGTTTTGGTGAGTAAAGCGAGTTTTGTTTAAATTTTAAAATCTCGAATTTTTTAATTTTGGTCATGGTTAGGTTAGGTTGGGTTAGGTTTTGTGAGAAAAGCGGGTTTTGTGTATATTTTTGCATTGTCGAATTCTTTGTTTTCGGTGATAGTAAGGCTAGGTTGTGTTAGGTTTGGTGAGGTTAGCGAGTTTTGTGTATATTTTTGCATTGTCGAATTCTTTTATTTCGGTGATAGTGAGGCTAGGTTGGGTTAGGTTTGGTGAGGTTAGCGAGTTTTGTGTTTATTTTTGCAATGTCGAATTCTTTGATTTCGGTGATGGTTAGGTTTGGTTGGGTTAGATTTGGTGAGGTAAGCGGGTTTTGTGTATATTTTTGCGATGTCGAATTCTTTGATTTCGGTGACGGTTAGGTTGGGTTGGGTTAGGTTTGGTGAGGTTAGCGAGTTTTGTGAAAATCTTACAATCTCGAACTCTTTGATTTCGGTGACGGTTAGGTTGGGTTGGGTTAAGTTTGGTGAGGTAAGCGAGTTTTGTGTATATTTTTGCATTGTCGAATTCTTTGACTTCGGTGATAGTTAGGCTTGGTTGGGTTAGGTTTGGTGAGGTAAGCGAGTTTTGTGTATATTTTTGCATTGTCGAATTCTTTTATTTCGGTGATAGTAGGGCTAGGTTGGGTTAGGTTTGGTGAGGTAAGCGAGTTTTGTGTATATTTTTGCGATGTCAAATTCTTTGATTTCGGTGATAGTTAGGCTAGGTTGGGTTAGGTTTGGTGAGGAAAGCGAGTTTTGTGTATATTTTTGCAATGTCGAATTCTTTGATTTCGGTGACGGTTAGGTTGGGTTGGGTTAGGTTTGGTGAGGTTAGCGAGTTTTGTGTAAATCTTAAAAACTCGAGTTCTTTAATTTTGTTGATCGTTAAGTTAGGTTGGGTGAGGTTTGGTGAGTGAAGCAAATTTCGTGTATATTTTTGCAATGTCGAATTCTTTGATTTCGGTGATGGTTAGGTTAGGTTGGGTTAGATTTGGTGAGTAAAGCGAGTTTTGTTTTAATTTTAAAATCTCGAATTCTTTGATTTCGGTGATGGTTAGGTTAGGTTGGGTTAGGTTTGGTGAGGTTAGCGAGTTTTGTGTATATTTTTGCATTGTCGAATTCTTTTATTTCGGTGATAGTGAGGCTAGGTTGGGTTAGGTTTGGTGAGGTTAGCGAGTTTTGTGTTTATTTTTGCAATGTCGAATTCTTTGATTTCGGTGATGGTTAGGTTAGGTTGGGTTAGATTTGGAGAGGTAAGCGGGTTTTGTGTATATTTTTGCGATGTCGAATTCTTTGATTTCGGTGATAGTTAGGCTAGGTTGGGATAGGTTTGGTGAGGTAAGCGAGTTTTGTGTTTATTTTTAAAATGTCGAATTCTTTGATTTCGGTGATGGTTAGGTTAGGTTGGGTTAGGTTTAGTGAGGTAAGCGAGTTTTGTGTATATTTTTGCAATGTCGAATTCTTTGATTTCGGTGACGGTTAGGTTGGGTTGGGTTAGGTTTGGTGAGGTTAGCGAGTTTTGTGAAAATCTTACAATCTCGAACTCTTTGATTTCGGTGACGGTTAGGTTGGGTTGGGTTAAGTTTGGTGAGGTAAGCGAGTTTTGTGTATATTTTTGCATTGTCGAATTCTTTTATTTCGGTGATAGTAGGGCTAGGTTGGGTTAGGTTTGGTGAGGTAAGCGAGTTTTGTGTAAATCTTAAAAACTCGAGTTCTTTAATTTTGTTGATCGTTAAGTTAGGTTGGGTGAGGTTTGGTGAGTGAAGCAAATTTCGTGTATATTTTTGCAATGTCAAATTCTTTGATTTCGGTGATGGTTAGGTTAGGTTGGGTTAGTTTTGGTGAGTAAAGCGAGTTTTGTTTTAATTTTAAAATCTCGAATTCTTTGATTTCGGTGATGGTTAGGTTAGGTTGGGTTAGGTTTGGTGAGGTTAGCGAGTTTTGTGTATATTTTTGCATTGTCGAATTCTTTTATTTCGGTGATAGTGAGGCTAGGTTGGGTTAGGTTTGGTGAGGTTAGCGAGTTATGTGTTTATTTTTGCAATGTCGAATTCTTTGATTTCGGTGATGGTTAGGTTAGGTTGGGTTAGATTTGGTGAGGTAAACGGGTTTTGTGTATATTTTTGCGATGTCGAATTCTTTGACTTCGGTGATAGTTAGGCTTGGTTGGGTTAGGTTTGGTGAGGTTTGCGAGTTTTGTGTTTATTTTTAAAATGTCGAATTCTTTGATTTCGGTGATGGTTAGGTTAGGTTGGGTTAGGTTTAGTGAGGTAAGCGAGTTTTGTGTATATTTTTGCAATCTCGAATTCTTTGATTTCGGTGATGGTTAGGTTAGGTTGGGTTAGTTTTGGTGAGTAAAGCGAGTTTTGTTTAAATTTTAAAATCTCGAATTCTTTGATTTCGGTGATGGTTAGGTTAGGTTGGGTTAGGTTTTGTGAGAAAAGCGGGTTTTGTGTATATTTTTGCATTGTCGAATTCTTTGTTTTCGGTGATAGTAAGGCTAGGTTGGGTTAGGTTTGGTGAGGTTAGCGAGTTTTGTGTATAATTTTGCATTGTCGAATTCTTTTATTTCGGTGATAGTGAGGCTAGGTTGGGTTAGGTTTGGTGAGGTTAGCGAGTTTTGTGTTTATTTTTGCAATGTCGAATTCTTTGATTTCGGTGATGGTTAGGTTAGGTTGGGTTAGGTTTAGTGAGGTAAGCGAGTTTTGTGTATATTTTTGCAATGTCGAATTCTTTGATTTCGGTGACGGTTAGGTTGGGTTGGGTTAGGTTTGGTAAATTAGCGAGTTTTATGAAAATCTTACAATCTCGAACTCTTTGATTTCGGTGACGGTTAGGTTGGGTTGGGTTAAGTTTGGTGAGGTTAGCGAGTTTTGTGTATATTTTTGCATTGTCGAATTCTTTTATTTCGGTGATAGTGAGGCTAGGTTGGGTTAGGTTTGGTGAGGTTAGCGAGTTTTGTGTTTATTTTTGCAATTTCGAATTCTTTGATTTCGGTGATGGTTAGGTTAGGTTGGGTTAGATTTGGTGAGGTAAGCGGGTTTTGTGTATATTTTTGCGATGTCGAATTCTTTGATTTCGGTGATAGTTAGGCTAGGTTGGGTTAGGTTTGGTGAGGTAAGCGAGTTTTGTGTTTATTTTTAAAATGTCGAATTCTTTGATTTCGGTGATGGTTAGGTTAGGTTGGGTTAGGTTAAGTGAGGTAAGCGAGTTTTGTGTATATTTTTGCAATGTCGAATTCTTTGATTTCGGTGACGGTTAGGTTGGGTTGGGTTAGGTTTGGTGAGGTTAGCGAGTTTTGTGAAAATCTTACAATCTCGAACTCTTTGATTTCGGTGACGGTTAGGTTGGGTTGGGTTAAGTTTGGTGAGGTAAGCGAGTTTTGTGTATATTTTTGCATTGTCGAATTCTTTGACTTCGGTGATAGTTAGGCTTGGTTGGGTTAGGTTTGGTGAGGTAAGCGAGTTTTGTGTATATTTTTGCATTGTCGAATTCTTTTATTTCGGTGATAGTAGGGCTAGGTTGGGTTAGGTTTGGTGAGGTAAGCAAGTTTTGTGTATATTTTTGCGATGTCAAATTCTTTGATTTCGGTGATAGTTAGGCTAGGTTGGGTTAGGTTTGGTGAGGTTAGCAAATTTGGGGTTAATTTTTAAAATGTCGAATTCTTTGATTTCGGTGATGGTTAGGTTAGGTTGGGTTAGGTTTAGTGAGGTAAGCGAGTTTTGTGTATATTTTTGCAATGTCGAATTCTTTGATTCCGGTGACGGTTAGGTTGGGTTGGGTTAGGTTTGGTGAGGTTAGCGAGTTTTGTGTAAATCTAAAAAACTCGAGTTCTTTGATTTCGATGGTCGTTAAGTTAGGTTGGGTTAGGTTTGGTGAGTGAAGCGAGTTTCGTGTTTATTTTTGCAATGTCGAATTCTTTGATTTCGGTGATGGTTAGGTTAGGTTGGGTTAGATTTGGTGAGGTTAGCGGGTTTTGTGTATATTTTTGCGATGTCGAATTCTTTGATTTCGGTGATAGTTAGGCTAGGTTGGGTTAGGTTTGGTGAGGTAAGCGAGTTTTGTGTTTATTTTTTTAAATGTCGAATTCTTTGATTTCGGTGATGGTTAGGTTAGGTTGGGTTAGGTTAAGTGAGGTAAGCGAGTTTTGTGTATATTTTTGCAATGTCGAATTCTTTGATTTCGGTGACGGTTAGGTTGGGTTGGGTTAGGTTTGGTGAGGTTAGCGAGTTTTGTGAAAATCTTACAATCTCGAACTCTTTGATTTCGGTGACGGTTAGGTTGGGTTGGGTTAAGTTTGGTGAGGTAAGTGTTCCGACTTTTGTAATGACGTGTGGCAAACAGTCTTATTAACTGATTGTCGATTGGCATTATTGACGAGTTGGCATTAGTGTCGGCCCAAGCGGAAATACGCGACGGTCGACAGAGTTCGAGCAGACGGCGTACGGACAACTTGTGTTCCGTACGCTCCGCTGAACCACCACGTGCAAATTTTACATTTCAATAAACTACATCAAACCATTATCGAAGTCTTTTCCATGATGGTCACTTCGAACCGGACACCAGTAACCTAGGCCACAACACCAAACGGACAAACCAATAGGAAAAAACGTGGTCGAGAAAAAATGGATGTCAATTAAGAAATCGGTATCGTTCCTTTGTTACTATCCATACCTTTCCAATACTAATAACATGTTTGCTTCTATTTCAGCAATATATTGATTGATGTACAGAGGTACATGACCGCGTGATTGACGCAGAAAATATATAAATAAAAACATAACCTACAAAGACGCATGGGACACAGAGGTAATCCAAAATTATCGGAACGATCACATAAACATCGTAAAGGATATTCAAGTAAGTGAATGTATTCAATCTCAGGCAATCTGTTCAAAAGGCAATCATGTGGGTAGGTCAGTTTTAAAATATGTTTTAAAGTATAACAATTAATTAACGCGATTGTATAAAATAATATCGCGCTACGAAGGAATGTTTCATCGGTCGCATCGAATTTCGTATTAAAAGTGTAAAATCAGATGTAGTGTAAAATTAGCAAAGCACGTGGAGAATTATACTTGTAGCCCCAAAGTGGATTAAATCAAGTACATACCGGTATATTCATATCGGTAGATCTTTGTTTCTTAATGTGTGTAGAAACACCCTCCCCCCCCCCCCCTTCCACGATAAATGTGGAATTATACTTGTAGCCCCAAAGTGGCTTAAACCAAGTACATACCGGTATATTCATAGCGGTAGATCTTTGTTTCTTAATGTGTGTAGAAACACCCTCCCCCCCCCCCCTTCCACGATAAATGTGGAATTATACTTGTAGCCCCAAAGTGGCTTAAACCAAGTACATACCGGTATATTCATATCGGTAGATCTTTGTTTCTTAATGTGTGTAGAAACACCCTCCCCCCCCCCCCCTTCCACGATAAATGTGGAATTACACTTGTAGCCCCAAAGTGGATTAAATCAAGTACATACCGGCATATTCATACATCGGTAGATCTCTTTGTTTCATAATGTGTGATGAAACAGTGGTGATTTAAAATAAATCACAAGACTTGTAGCCCCAAAGTGGTTTAAATCAAGCACCCACCAATTTAGGGTTGTAATTTCTTCCAAAATATGTTGGATAGATTCTGGTGATAATAGTTAAAGTAGAATATTAAGATTCACGGTTAATCATTGAATATTATTACCTTATCTCTACGAATAGTTCAATTGACAGCTATAGTAGAGAACAACTGTATTTATGAGACGAAATAGTGCAACTTTCTGAAACAAATGTCAAGTGCTGAAAACGAGGAAATAGAAGCTTTGACTTCCAAGTCGCATAAAGGTCGAAATCCAACTAGGGACGTAGAACCTATTAGAGACAGGTCAAGCTCTAGAATACATCAGACTCGAAGTCAGACTCAATCGATAGAAATATTAGCGAAGGAAAATAAAGTAGAAGTTATAATGACGTCAATAGAATTAAGGTATTCAGGCGCGGTACAAAGACTAAAAGGAAAAATAGATAAATCCTCCGAATTAGATGAAGGACAGTATCAAACCATTAAAGAAGCATACGATTATGTCCGAAAACTCCATTACGAATATTTAGATAACCTTACAGACATACCGAAAGCGGCCAAAATAGACGAAGAGTACGATGCAATTACAATAACAGTTAAAAATCTTAAAGCAGCATTAGATTGCCAATCCTTTCAAGATAGTAAACTAAAGGTAGAGCAAGCAACAATTAAATTTGCTAGAGATAAGTTACCGACGTTAACCATTCCCACATTTCAGGGAGATCCATCTGAATGGCAATCGTTTCAACAAGCTTTTAAGAATATAATAGGAAACAAAACGGAATATTCGAATGTCACGAAATTGCAATATTTGCATCAATCCTTAATCGGTCCCGCTTTGGCAGCTGTATCAGGTTTAGATATTAGCTCAGACAATTACGAAATAGCTTGGAGTATTTTAGACAAGCAATATAATTTACCAAGACTTAATCTCAAAACTAGGATTAATTCACTTTGTGACTTAAAATTAATCACAAGAGAATCACATATCGAATTGAGAAATCTATTGAATCAGGTAACAGTGTGTATTAAAAACATTGAATCGTTGGGTTACGCGAGAGAAATTTTAGATCCATGGGTAACATGTTTAGTTCTAAGGAAATTACCTTTTAATATAGTAAGAGACTGGGAAATATCGCTGGTTAGCAGAGAAATGCCACCATATGAAAGTTTAGAGACATTCTTGCAGAATAGATGTAATGTATTACAATCTACTGCATCTGTAACTACGGTGAAGGAATTCCCTCATAGTCGTCAAAGAATCATGAGAACTCATGTCGCGAACAAAAACCCATCAAGTAAGGTAAACGCATGCGCATTCTGTCGAAATAATCATTTCATAGGCAAATGTGATAAATTCAAAGCAAAATCCAGTATGGAAAGAAATGAATTCGTTAAATCTAATAACATGTGTTTTAAATGTTTAAATTCATCGCATAAGATAACAAATTGCAAGTCTAACTATAATTGCTTAAGGTGCAAACAAAACCATCACACTTTGTTGCATCAGGACGATACATTTAGTTCCAATAATACGGGAAGGAAGTCAATTAATGCTCATTCTACTCATTTCTCTCAAAGGGAGATAATTTTACCGACGGTACAAGTAGACATTATAACGTCCAATGGAACGGTCGTTAAGGGTCGCACATTATTAGATTCCGGCTCACAAGTCAACTATGTTACCACATCTTTCGCTAAGAAGAATAACTTCAAGTTAGAGAAAATCTCTCAAAAAATTGTAGGTATCGCTAATCAAGAAAGTAGCATTCGTCACATCACCAAGGTGACCATAAGGTCTTCAACCACTAATTACTCAACCAAAGTGTTGTGTTTGGTATTACCAGAAATTACTGGCGAAATTCCAACTGTGAAACTGGATCAACAGTTAATTTCAATACCAGCGGGAATCAAGTTATCAGATCCCCTTTGGAATAAACCGACGCCAATCGATTTCTTGCTCGGCGCCGAGATTTGCGTTCATGCTATGAAAGCAGGAACCATCCAGTTAGGAAAAGGTATGCCTATCTTAAAGGATACCGAATTCGGATGGACAATAGTTGGTCCATATCCCGAAGTAAATAATGCTCCAGGGAAGAGCCACATAGGCTTAAGTCAATTAGACAGTCACATTCAAAACTTTTGGATGATCGACCAGGTTCCTATGGTAAAACATCAATCTCTTGAGGAGAAAAGATGTGAGGAACATTTCCAAGCACACACATCACGAGATAAAAACGGTAGATTTTGTGTAGCTTTACCATATAAAAATTCCCCGGTAGTATTAGGAAGTTCATTACACATTGCGGAGAAAAGACACAAAACTTTGGAAAGACGTTTTTTAGCCAATAATAATTTAAAAATGGAATACAATAAAGTTTTAGAAGAGTACATAAATTTAGGACATATGTCAGAGTGTGAACCTCCGGAGGCACATGAGGTTCATTGTTATTTACCTCATCACGTCGTGGTTAAGGAGTCTAGCCTTACCACTAAATATCGTGTAGTTTTTGATGCGTCCGCAAAGACAACGTCTAATATCTCACTAAATAATATTTTGATGGTGGGACCTAGTGTCCAATCAGATTTGTTAAGTTTACTACTCAACTTTCGACTCCATAAATACGTGATTACTGCGGATATTAAGCAGATGTACCGACAGATTCAAATAGCAGAGAAAAATAAAAATGTACAACGAATCATTTGGCGAACAGATCCCCAGAGTAAATTCAAGCATTACAAGCTTAATACAGTAACATTCGGAACTGCTTCAGCCCCATTTTTAGCTACTAGATGTCTAAATCAGTTAGCAGAGGAGAATAGAAACAAATATCCCATCGCTAGTAAAGTGATCGAACGTGATTTTTATGTTGATGATTTGCTCACGGGAACTAATACTATTGAAGCTGGTAAATTATTAAAGGTTCAACTGGAAACCATATTATTATCAGCCGGTATGCCCTTAAGCAAATGGACATCGAACAACTCCGATATAATCACGGATGTTAAAGCTGACGATTGTTCAGATTTTAACTTCTCTAACGAATCACACAAAACTTTAGGTTTATTTTGGAAACCGCGGGAAGACGTTTTTGTATTTAAGGTTCAAACCGAAGTCGAGACTGAAAATATAACAAAAAGAAACTTTTTATCAGTAATTAGTCAGATCTTCGACCCATTAGGACTATTATCTCCATTGTTAATTAATTATAAGATATTAATGCAATCTGTCTGGCAACAAACCATTGGTTGGGATGAATTCATTCCTCAGACAATCTTCAAAAAATGGAAAGATTGTCAATTATCCAATACAGTCATGAAACTTTATAAAATTCCTAGATTGATAATACTAAATAATGTCATTAATATACAGGCACACGGATTTTGTGACGCATCCGAGAAAGCTTATGGTGCTTGTATTTATGTAAAATGTACTGATCAATTGGGAAATTCCAAATGTCATCTTGTGTGTTCTCGTTCGAGAGTCGCTCCGCTCAGTTTTGTAACTATTCCGCGTTTAGAGCTGTGCTCCGCTATGTTATTATCAAAGTTAATGAAGTCAACAATAGACCAATTAACAATTCATATTAATGAAAAATATTATTGGACGGATTCAACCGTCGCATTGCATTGGATTAGAGGAGAGTCATGTAAATGGACCACCTTCGTTGCCAATCGAGTGGCCGAAATCCAATCAATATCTCAACCCATTGAGTGGTACCATGTCTCCTCTACAGACAATCCAGCAGATTTAATTTCTCGAGGGACTCAACCATCAGAATTAAATCATAATTCGTTATGGTGGGACGGCCCTAGTTGGTTGAAATTAGACGAATCACGATGGCCTCGAAGACCTCCTGAGATCACAATAGATCTTCCAGAGAGAAGGGTAGTCACTAACGCTACCCTTGTGAGGGAAAATAATTGGATAGATAAATATTCTCATCTTCCAAGACTCCTTCGAGTTTTATCATATGTTCGTCGGCCACTAAGGAATAAACAATTAAACGTTAAAGAAAATAACGAACCGTCCGCTTTAGAATTAAAAGATGCTTTAAATAATTTGATAAGGTTATCGCAAATGGAATCATTTCCATTGGAATATCGTTTGCTGAGCAAGGGACATCCAATTCCCAGTAGCAGTAAATTAGCTAAATTGTCCCCTCTATTCCACGAGAATTTAATTTGTGTTGGAAGTAGACTTCCTCTGGGAACAACTCTATCAACGTCACCCATTATCTTGTCAAATAAGCATAAACTTACACACATGATTGTCCGAGATGCGCACTTGAAATATATTCACTTGGGTACTCAAGCCTTACTGTCGTTATTGCGGCAGACCTATTGGCCATTGGCCGGACATAATACTGTCAAAGGAGTGGTGCGTTCATGTGTCATTTGTTTCAGAAATAAACCACTGTCACACAATAGATTAATGGGATTACTCCCGCTTGAACGTACCACTGCGAATTTTCCTTTCAGTCATGTGGGGATAGATTTCGCAGGACCTTTTCCTGTGAAGAGTGGTTGCAATAAGAATTCTAAGATAATTAAGGGTTACGTTTGTGTCTTTGTGTGTTTTTCCAGTAAGGCAGTTCACTTGGAACTTGTCGGAGACTTAACGAGTTCAAATTTCTTAAATTGTTTAAGAAGATTCGTAGCCAGACGTGGCAGGCCCAATACGATATATTCCGACAATGCTACTAATTTTGTCGGTGCAAGTCGTGAACTCGTTAATTTAGTAAAATTAATTTACGAACGTCCTCATGAGGAGAAGCTACTACGGTATGTAGCCTCCGAAGGGATTCGTTGGAAGTTTAACCCGCCAAGGGCGCCTCACATGGGAGGGCTGTGGGAAGCAGCGGTTAAATCCATGAAGATTCATTTAAACAAGGTGTTAAAGGCCACCACCTTAAATTTCGAATCATTTTGTACGGTATTGACTCAAATAGAAGCTTGCATGAATTCCCGTCCTCTTAGTCCCTTGTCTTCGGATCCACTAGACCTTTTACCCCTCACACCTGGACATTTCTTAATTGGCAGATCCTTACTCGCTCTTCCAATGGAGGTTAAATATAACACTAATGTCCATGCCAATCTGCTTCAGATACAATTGACCACAGCAGCATTTTGGAAACGTTGGTCGGCGGAATATTTACATTCTTTGCAGTTACGACACAAATGGAAGAAGGACTCGAGCAACAATCTGAGTGTGGGTCAAATGGTCCTGTTAAAGGAGGAACACATGCTGCCAACCCGATGGGTCTTGGGTCGAGTCACTAAATTGTATCCCGGACCAGATGGCAGAGTTCGAGTCGTCGACGTCTTTACTGCCAGCGGAGAGTTTCGTCGGTCCAGTCATCTAGTGGCGCCATTGCCGATTCTACCACAAGGACCACTTGACAGGAAGGAAGATCAGCAAGATGGAGGAGAAACAGCAGCTTCAATTCCGTCAACTTCGGTAGCTTAGTTTAACCCGAAGACACTACCCCCAACGCATATTACTTATAAGATGTAATCATGAGTTTAAATCATTCAATGTTAATAGTAGTACTCCGTAATTCACTTTAATTGTGTTGTGTGTATAATTTAAGCTATTTTCATTTTAACATTCGGCAGTATATATCTCCGAATTTAATCTAATCATTTTGTCTTTATAATATAAGACTTGTCTCATGTCATCACTCGGAAGGATATCCGAGTTTAAAATAAACTGTTCAAATTTGACAGTTAAAATTAGATTCATGATTTGTTAATGTTAGTCTCCAAGCCACACTTAATGGAGCATCTTAAATTATTTCATGTCTACTTAATTATAACCTGCCGGGAGTCATCCGCAGGTCTTATGTTTCTTGTTATGAAAACATAAGTTAACTCTTACTGTTTATAGTATTTATGTGAATCATAGAATAAGTAAATATTATAATACTGAACATTTTGATGTTTAACGTAGAGACATCTATAATCATAGTTCGCCTTCATTTCCTGCTTGTAGGAATGAATGAATGACTTTCCAATTTACTTTTAATTTAGCAATGTTTATGCTACTTGTTGATGAAATCAAGTTAACTTAGGAGCATTACACTCATTAATCAAGTTTAATTGATCGGTAATAGCTGATCTGTCGTGACAACTGTAACAGTGTCAACATTGTATTGTCTAAGTTAACATCAAGATGAGGAATGCTTAAGTTTTAAACCATATACAGTCCACTCTCTCTTCTTTAAAGTAAACTTATCTTGTAATGCTTATTCACAGCTTCAAAGGAGATTTCAAAAACTTTAATGTAAATAGAAACAACATTCACCAGAGGTATACCTATAAGTTGAAATATTACTGAACCAATAAATTGATTTTATCCTCACACTGGATGAGGCAAAGGTTTCATTATTCACCCTCTATTTAATTATTTTAAGAGCTATGATTTATTGTAAACGACTCGTCAGTAATGCTGTAACTCTGTAGAATAACTGTATTGTTCAACAGTTTTCCTATGTGGGACTATGTTCCGACTTTTGTAATGACGTGTGGCAAACAGTCTTATTAACTGATTGTCGATTGGCATTATTGACGAGTTGGCATTAGTGTCGGCCCAAGCGGAAATACGCGACGGTCGACAGAGTTCGAGCAGACGGCGTACGGACAACTTGTGTTCCGTACGCTCCGCTGAACCACCACGTGCAAATTTTACATTTCAATAAACTACATCAAACCATTATCGAAGTCTTTTCCAGTAAGCGAGTTTTGTGTATATTTTTGCATTGTCGAATTCTTTGACTTCGGTGATAGTTAGGCTTGGTTGGGTTAGGTTTGGTGAGGTAAGCGAGTTTTGTGTATATTTTTGCATTGTCGAATTCTTTTATTTCGGTGATAGTAGGGCTAGGTTGGGTTAGGTTTGGTGAGGTAAGCGAGTTTTGTGTATATTTTTGCGATGTCAAATTCTTTGATTTCGGTGATAGTTAGGCTAGGTTGGGTTAGGTTTGGTGAGGTTAGCAAATTTGGGGTTAATTTTTAAAATGTCGAATTCTTTGATTTCGGTGATGGTTAGGTTAGGTTGGGTTAGGTTTAGTGAGGTAAGCGAGTTTTGTGTATATTTTTGCAATGTCGAATTCTTTGATTTCGGTGACGGTTAGGTTGGGTTGGGTTAGGTTTGGTGAGGTTAGCGAGTTTTGTGTAAATCTAAAAAACTCGAGTTCTTTGATTTCGATGGTCGTTAAGTTAGGTTGGGTTAGGTTTGGTGAGTGAAGCGAGTTTCGTGTATATTTTTGCAATGTCGAATTCTTTGATTTCGGTGATGGTTAGGTTAGGTTGGGTTAGATTTGGTGAGGTAAGCGGGTTTTGTGTATATTTTTGCGATGTCGAATTCTTTGATTTCGGTGATAGTTAGGCTAGGTTGGGTTAGGTTTGGTGAGGTAAGCGAGTTTTGTGTTTATTTTTAAAATGTCGAATTCTTTGATTTCGGTGATGGTTAGGTTAGGTTGGGTTAGGTTAAGTGAGGTAAGCAAATTTTGTGTATATTTTTGCAATGTCGAATTCTTTGATTTCGGTGACGGTTAGGTTGGGTTGGGTTAGGTTTGGTGAGGTTAGCGAGTTTTGTGAAAATCTTACAATCTCGAACTCTTTGATTTCGGTGACGGTTAGGTTGGGTTGGGTTAAGTTTGGTGAGGTAAGCGAGTTTTGTGTATATTTTTGCATTGTCGAATTCTTTTATTTCGGTGATAGTGAGGCTAGGGTGGGTTAGGTTTGGTGAGGTTAGCGAGTTTTGTGTTTATTTTTGCAATGTCGAATTCTTTGATTTCGGTGATGGTTAGGTTAGGTTGGGTTAGAATTGGTGAGGTAAGCGGGTTTTGTGTATATTTTTGCGATGTCGAATTCTTTGACTTCGGTGATAGTTAGGCTTGGTTGGGTTAGGTTTGGTGAGGTTAGCGAGTTTTGTGTTTATTTTTGCAATGTCGAATTCTTTGATTTCGGTGATGGTTAGGTTAGGTTGGGTTAGGTTTAGTGAGGTAAGCGAGTTTTGTGTATATTTTTGCAATGTCGAATTCTTTGATTTCGGTGACGGTTAGGTTGGGTTGGGTTAGGTTTGGTGAGGTTAGCGAGTTTTATGAAAATCTTACAATCTCGAACTCTTTGATTTCGGTGACGGTTAGGTTGGGTTGGGTTAAGTTTGGTGAGGTTAGCGAGTTTTGTGTATATTTTTGCATTGTCGAATTCTTTGACTTCAATGATTGTTAGGCTTGGTTGGGTTAGGTTTGGTGAGGTAAGCGAGTTTTGTGTATATTTTTGCATTGTCGAATTCTTTGATTTCGGTGATAGTTAGGCTAGGTTGGGTTAGGGTTGGTGAGGTTAGCGAGTTTTGTGTTTATTTTTAAAATGTCGAATTCTTTGATTTCGGTGATGGTTAGGTTAGGTTGGGTTAGGTTTAGTGAGGTAAGCGAGTTTTGTGTATATTTTTGCATTGTCGAATTCTTTTATTTCGGTGATAGTAGGGCTAGGTTGGGTTAGGTTTGGTGAGGTAAGCGAGTTTTGTGTTTATTTTTAAAATGTCGAATTCTTTGATTTCGGTGATGGTTAGGTTAGGTTGGGTTAGGTTAAGTGAGGTAAGCAAATTTTGTGTATATTTTTGCAATGTCGAATTCTTTGATTTCGGTGACGGTTAGGTTGGGTTGGGTTAGGTTTGGTGAGGTTAGCGAGTTTTGTGAAAATCTTACAATCTCGAACTCTTTGATTTCGGTGACGGTTAGGTTGGGTTGGGTTAAGTTTGGTGAGGTAAGCGAGTTTTGTGTATATTTTTGCATTGTCGAATTCTTTTATTTCGGTGATAGTGAGGCTAGGGTGGGTTAGGTTTGGTGAGGTTAGCGAGTTTTGTGTTTATTTTTGCAATGTCGAATTCTTTGATTTCGGTGATGGTTAGGTTAGGTTGGGTTAGATTTGGTGAGGTAAGCGGGTTTTGTGTATATTTTTGCGATGTCGAATTCTTTGACTTCGGTGATAGTTAGGCTTGGTTGGGTTAGGTTTGGTGAGGTTAGCGAGTTTTGTGTTTATTTTTGCAATGTCGAATTCTTTGATTTCGGTGATGGTTAGGTTAGGTTGGGTTAGGTTTAGTGAGGTAAGCGAGTTTTGTGTATATTTTTGCAATGTCGAATTCTTTGATTTCGGTGACGGTTAGGTTGGGTTGGGTTAGGTTTGGTGAGGTTAGCGAGTTTTATGAAAATCTTACAATCTCGAACTCTTTGATTTCGGTGACGGTTAGGTTGGGTTTGGTTAAGTTTGGTGAGGTTAGCGAGTTTTGTGTATATTTTTGCATTGTCGAATTCTTTGACTTCAATGATAGTTAGGCTTGGTTGGGTTAGGTTTGGTGAGGTAAGCGAGTTTTGTGTATATTTTTGCATTGTCGAATTCTTTGATTTCGGTGATAGTTAGGCTAGGTTGGGTTAGGGTTGGTGAGGTTAGCGAGTTTTGTGTTTATTTTTAAAATGTCGAATTCTTTGATTTCGGTGATGGTTAGGTTAGGTTGGGTTAGGTTAAGTGAGGTTAGCGAGTTTTATGAAAATCTTACAATCTCGAACTCTTTGATTTCGGTGACGGTTAGGTTGGGTTTGGTTAAGTTTGGTGAGGTTAGCGAGTTTTGTGTATATTTTTGCATTGTCGAATTCTTTGACTTCAATGATAGTAAGGCTTGGTTGGGTTAGGTTTGGTGAGGTAAGCGAGTTTTATGTATATTTTTGCATTGTCGAATTCTTTGATTTCGGTGATAGTTAGGCTAGGTTGGGTTAGGGTTGGTGAGGTTAGCGAGTTTTGTGTTTATTTTTAAAATGTCGAATTCTTTGATTTCGGTGATGGTTAGGTTAGGTTGGGTTAGGTTTAGTGAGGTAAGCGAGTTTTGTGTATATTTTTGCAATCTCGAATTCTTTGATTTCGGTGATGGTTAGGTTAGGTTGGGTTAGTTTTGGTGAGTAAAGCGAGTTTTGTTTAAATTTTAAAATCTCGAATTCTTTGATTTCGGTGATGGTTAGGTTAGGTTGGGTTAGGTTTTGTGAGAAAAGCGGGTTTTGTGTATATTTTTGCATTGTCGAATTCTTTGTTTTCGGTGATAGTAAGGCTAGGTTGGGTTAGGTTTGGTGAGGTTAGCGAGTTTTGTGTATATTTTTGCATTGTCGAATTCTTTTATTTCGGTGATAGTGAGGCTAGGTTGGGTTAGGTTTGGTGAGGTTAGCGAGTTTCGTGTTTATTTTTGCAATGTCGAATTCTTTGATTTCGGTGATGGTTAGGTTAGGTTGGGTTAGATTTGGTGAGGTAAGCGGGTTTTGTGTATATTTTTGCGATGTCGAATTCTTTGATTTCGGTGATAGTTAGGCTAGGTCGGGTAAGGTTTGGTGAGGTAAGCGAGTTTTTCGTTTATTTTTAAAATGTCGAATTCTTTGATTTCGGTGATGGTTAGGTTAGGTTGGGTTAGGTTTAGTGAGGTAAGCGAGTTTTGTGTATATTTTTGCAATGTCGAATTCTTTGATTTCGGTGACGGTTAGGTTGGGTTGGGTTAGGTTTGGTGAGGTTAGCGAGTTTTATGAAAATCTTACAATCTCGAACTCTTTGATTTCGGTGACGGTTAGGTTGGGTTGGGTTAAGTTTGGTGAGGTTAGCGAGTTTTGTGTATATTTTTGCATTGTCGAATTCTTTGACTTCGGTGATAGTTAGGCTTGGTTGGGTTAGGTTTGGTGAGGTAAGCGAGTTTTGTGTATATTTTTGAATTGTCGAATTCTTTGATTTCGGTGATAGTTTGGCTAGGTTGGGTTAGGGTTGGTGAGGTTAGCGAGTTTTGTGTTTATTTTTAAAATGTCGAATTCTTTGATTTCGGTGATGGTTAGGTTAGGTTGGGTTAGGTTTAGTGAGGTAAGCGAGTTTTGTGTATATTTTTGCAATCTCGAATTCTTTGATTTCTGTGATGGTTAGGTTAGGTTGGGTTAGTTTTGGTGAGTAAAGCGAGTTTTGTTTAAATTTTAAAATCTCGAATTCTTTGATTTCGGTGATGGTTAGGTTAGGTTGGGTTAGGTTTTGTGAGAAAAGCGGGTTTTGTGTATATTTTTGCATTGTCGAATTCTTTGTTTTCGGTGATAGTAAGGCTAGGTTGGGTTAGGTTTGGTGAGGTTAGCGAGTTTTGTGTATATTTTTGCATTGTCGAATTCTTTTATTTCGGTGATAGTGAGGCTAGGTTGGGTTAGGTTTGGTGAGGTTAGCGAGTTTTGTGGTTATTTTTGCAATGTCGAATTCTTTGATTTCGGTGATGGTTAGGTTAGGTTGGGTTAGATTTGGTGATGTAAGCGGGTTTTGTGTATATTTTTGCGATGTCGAATTCTTTGATTTCGGTGATAGTTAGGCTAGGTCGGGTAAAGTTTGGTGAGGTAAGCGAGTTTTTCGTTTATTTTTAAAATGTCGAATTCTTTGATTTCGGTGATGGTTAGGTTAGGTTGGGTTAGGTTTAGTGAGGTAAGCGAGTTTTGTGTATATTTTTGCAATGTCGAATTCTTTGATTTCGGTGATGGTTAGGTTAGGTTGGGTTAGTTTTGGTGAGTAAAGCGAGTTTTGTTTTAATTTTAAAATCTCGAAATCTTTGATTTCGGTGATGGTTAGGTTAGGTTGGGTTAGGTTTTGTGAGAAAAGCGGGTTTTGTGTATATTTTTGCATTGTCGAATTCTTTGTTTTCGGTGATAGTAAGGCTAGGTTGGGTTAGGTTTGGTGAGGTTAGCGAGTTTTGTGTATATTTTTGCATTGTCGAATTCTTTTATTTCGGTGATAGTGAGGCTAGGTTGGGTTAGGTTTGGTGAGGTTAGCGAGTTTTGTGTTTATTTTTGCAATGTCGAATTCTTTGATTTCGGTGATGGTTAGGTTAGGTTGGGTTAGATTTGGTGAGGTAAGCGGGTTTTGTGTATATTTTTGCGATGTCGAATTCTTTGATTTCGGTGATAGTTAGGCTAGGTCGGGTTAGGTTTGGTGAGGTAAGCGAGTTTTGTGTTTATTTTTAAAATGTCGAATTCTTTGATTTCGGTGATGGTTAGGTTAGGTTGGGTTAGGTTTAGTGAGGTAAGCGAGTTTTGTGTATATTTTTGCAATGTCGAATTCTTTGATTTCGGTGACGGTTAGGTTGGGTTGGGTTAGGTTTGGTGAGGTTAACGAGTTTTGTGAAAATCTTACAATCTCGAACTCTTTGATTTCGGTGACGGTTAGGTTGGGTTGGGTTAAGTTTGGTGAGGTTAGCGAGTTTTGCGTATATTTTTAGATTGTCGAATTCTTTGACTTCGGTGATAGTTAGGCTTAGTTGGGTTAGGTTTGGTGAGGTAAGCGAGTTTTGTGTATATTTTTGCATTGTCGAATTCTTTTATTTCGGTGATCGTAGGGCTAGGTTGGGTTAGGTTTGGTGAGGTTAGCGAGTTTTGTGTATATTTTTGCATTGTCGAATTCTTTTATTTCGGTGATAGTGAGGCTAGGTTGGGTTAGGTTTGGTGAGGTTAGCGAGTTTTGTGTTTATTTTTGCAATGTCGAATTCTTTGATTTCGGTGATAGTGAGGCTAGGTTGGGTTAGGTTTGGTGAGGTTAGCGAGTTTTGTGTTTATTTTTGCAATGTCGAATTCTTTGATTTCGGTGATGGTTAGGTTAGGTTGGGTTAGATTTGGTGAGGTAAGCGGGTTTTGTGTATATTTTTGCGATGTCGAATTCTTTGATTTCGGTGACGGTTAGGTTGGGTTGGGTTAGGTTTGGTGAGGTTAGCGAGTTTTATGAAAATCTTACAATCTCGAACTCTTTGATTTCGGTGACGGTTAGGTTGGGTTGGGTTAAGTTTGGTGAGGTTAGCGAGTTTTGTGTATATTTTTGCATTGTCGAATTCTTTGACTTCGGTGATAGTTAGGCTTGGTTGGGTTAGGTTTGGTGAGGTAAGCGAGTTTTGTGTATATTTTTGCATTTTCGAATTGTTTTATTTCGGTGATAGTAGGGCTAGGTTGGGTTAGGTTTGGTGAGGTTAGCGAGTTTTGTGTATATTTTTGCAATGTCGAATTCTTTGATTTCGGTGACGGTTAGGTTGGGTTGGGTAAGGTTTGGTGAGGTTAGCGAGTTTTGTGTAAATCTTAAAAACTCGAGTTCTTTGATTTCGTTGATCGTTAAGTTAGGTTGTGTGAGGTTTGGTGAGTGAAGCTAATTTCTTGTATATTTTTGCAATGTCGAATTCTTTGATTTCGGTGATGGTTAGGTTAGGTTGGGTTAGTTTTGGTGAGTAAAGCGAGTTTTGTTTAAATTTTAAAATCTCGAATTCTTTGATTTCGGTGATGGTTAGGTTAGGTTGGGTTAGGTTTTGTGAGAAAAGCGGGTTTTGTGTATATTTTTGCATTGTCGAATTCTTTGTTTTCGGTGATAGTAAGGCTAGGTTATGTTAGGTTTGGTGAGGTTAGCGAGTTTTGTGTATATTTTTGCATTGTCGAATTCTTTTATTTCGGTGATAGTGAGGCTAGGTTGGGTTAGGTTTGGTGAGGTTAGCGAGTTTTGTGTTTATTTTTGCAATGTCGAATTCTTTGATTTCGGTGATGGTTAGGTTAGGTTGGGTTAGATTTGGTGAGGTAAGCGGGTTTTGTGTATATTTTTGCGATGTCGAATTCTTTGATTTCGGTGAAAGTTAGGCTAGGTCGGGTTAGGTTTGGTGAGGTAAGCGAGTTTTGTGTTTATTTTTAAAATGTCGAATTCTTTGATTTCGGTGATGGTTAGGTTAGGTTGGGTTAGGTTTAGTGAGGTAAGCGAGTTTTGTGTATATTTTTGCAATGTCGAATTCTTTGATTTCGGTGATGGTTAGATTAGGTTGGGTTAGTTTTGGTGAGTAAAGCGAGTTTTGTTTAAATTTTAAAATCTCGAATTCTTTGATTTCGGTGATGGTTAGGTTAGGTTGGGTTAGGTTTTGTGAAAAAAGCGGGTTTTGTGTATATTTTTGCATTGTCGAATTCTTTGTTTTCGGTGATAGAAAGGCTAGGCTGGGTTAGGTTTGGTGAGGTTAGCGAGTTTTGTGTATATTTTTGCATTGTCGAATTCTTTTATTTCGGTGATAGTAAGGCTAGGCTGGGTTAGGTTTGGTGAGGTTAGCGAGTTTTGTGTTTATTTTTGCAATGTCGAATTCTTTGATTTCGGTGATGGTTAGGTTAGGTTGGGTTAGGTTTAGTGAGGTAAGCGAGTTTTGTGTATATTTTTGCAATGTCGAATTCTTTGATTTCGGTGACGGTTAGGTTAGGTTGGGTTAGGTTTGGTGAGGTTAACGAGTTTTGTGAAAATCTTACAATCTCGAACTCTTTGATTTCGGTGACGGTTAGGTTGGGTTGGGTTAAGTTTGGTGAGGTTAGCGAGTTTTGCGTATATTTTTGCATTGTCGAATTCTTTGACTTCGGTGATAGTTAGGCTTAGTTGGGTTAGGTTTGGTGAGGTAAGCGAGTTTTGTGTATATTTTTGCATTGTCGAATTCTTTTATTTCGGTGATAGTAGGGCTAGGTTGGGTTAGGTTTGGTGAGGTTAGCGAGTTTTGTGTATATTTTTGCATTGTCGAATTCTTTTATTTCGGTGATAGTGAGGCTAGGTTGGGTAAGGTTTGGTGAGGTTAGCGAGTTTTGTGTTTATTTTTGCAATGTCGAATTCTTTGATTTCGGTGATAGTGAGGCTAGGTTGGGTTAGGTTTGGTGAGGTTAGCGAGTTTTGTGTTTATTTTTGCAATGTCGAATTCTTTGATTTCGGTGATGGTTAGGTTAGGTTGGGTTAGATTTGGTGAGGTAAGCGGGTTTTGTGTATATTTTTGCGATGTCGACTTCTTTGATTTCGGTGATAGTTAGGCTAGGTCGGGTTAGGTTTGGTGAGGTAAGCGAGTTTTGTGTTTATTTTTAAAATGTCGAATTCTTTGATTTCGGTGATGGTTAGGTTAGGTTGGGTTAGGTTTAGTGAGGTAAGCGAGTTTTGTGTATATTTTTGCAATGTCGAATTCTTTGATTTCGGTGACGGTTAGGTTGGGTTGGGTTAGGTTTGGTGAGGTTAGCGAGTTTTATGAAAATCTTACAATCTCGAACTCTTTGATTTCGGTGACGGTTAGGTTGGGTTGGGTTAAGTTTGGTGAGGTTAGCGAGTTTTGTGTATATTTTTGCATTGTCGAATTCTTTGACTTCGGTGATAGTTAGGCTTGGTTAGGTTAGGTTTGGTGAGGTAAGCGAGTTTTGTGTATATTTTTGCATTGTCGAATTGTTTTATTTCGGTGATAGTAGGGCTAGGTTGGGTTAGGTTTGGTGAGGTTAGCGAGTTTTGTGTATATTTTTGCAATGTCGAATTCTTTGATTTCGGTGACGGTTAGGTTGGGTTGGGTTAGGTTTGGTGAGGTTAGCGAGTTTTGTGTAAATCTTAAAAACTCGAGTTCTTTGATTTCGTTGATCGTTAAGTTAGGTTGGGTGAGGTTTGGTGAGTGAAGCAAATTTCGTGTATATTTTTGCAATGTCGAATTCTTTGATTTCGGTGATGGTTAGGTTAGGTTGGGTTAGATTTAGTGAGGTCAGCGAGTTTTGTGTATATTTTTGCAATCTCGAATTCTTTGATTTCGGTGATGGTTAGGTAAGTTGGGTTAGTTTTGGTGAGTAAAGCGAGTTTTGTTTAAATTTTAAAATCTCGAATTCTTTGATTTCGGTGATGGTTAGGTTAGGTTGGGTTAGGTTTAGTGAGGTAAGCGAGTTTTGTGTATATTTTTGCAATGTCGAATTCTTTGATTTCGGTGACGGTTAGGTTGGGTTGGGTTAGGTTTGGTGAGGTTAGCGAGTTTTGTGTAAATCTAAAAAACTCGAGTTCTTTGATTTCGTTGATCGTTAAGTTAGGTTGGGTGAGGTTTGGTGAGTGAAGCAAATTTCGTGTATATTTTTGCAATGTCGAATTCTTTGATTTCGGTGATGGTTAGGTTAGGTTGGGTTAGATTTAGTGAGGTAAGCGAGTTTTGTGTATATTTTTGCAATCTCGAATTCTTTGATTTCGGTGATGGTTAGGTAAGTTGGGTTAGTTTTGGTGAGTAAAGCGAGTTTTGTTTAAATTTTAAAATCTCGAATTCTTTGATTTCGGTGATG